>NC_066345.1:608023-1216046 GCF_024516045.1 Bombus affinis
TGGATAAAACGTGTGGATGGAACAAACTGCGTTACAAATTACAGTATGCACTTTCCGCGCAGATGATCGCAGAACAACATCATAATCGTTTAGTCAGGAAATAGTAACTTTCTTGCATGACATTCCACACGACGATGAAGATGGTTATACTGATTGCGAAACCGAGTGAGGCGAAAGGGCAACGAGATTCGAATTTTTACTCTTTTCGATAAATCTTTATGAAGCTACAACATTTTTCAGAATTTAAATGACTTTTGCTGAAATACTATCTTGTTCGTAAATCTGCTACTTCGGTCGATAGTTGCAGCGTTGATAAATTTTAGAAAGCACACGAGATACAGAAAATGAAGCGGATGATCCTAAAAAATAACGATATAGCTACGTGTTAAGATCGTACAGAAATGAGACTGTGAATAGAAAAATAAAAAAAGAGCGAACAGGAACGAAATATCAAAGACTGACACATAGGAAATTTATAGCAACGCATATAGTAGTAAATTAAGGTATACTTAGATAAATAAGAAACTAATATTTAGCTTTAAGCGATAAACTAAGACAGAAACAAAGCGTATCGGGCGGGCAAATACGCAAAAAGATTGTAATATGCATAAATCTTAATGAAATAAACGAATACGATGCGATACAGTACATATTAAAATTCCGTTAGGTATATTTTTTAAAAACCTACTCGAGTAGGTGAATATGGTAATTAGATTCGATTATTGTCTTTGCATTAAAGAAATACAAAAAAGGACAGGGCTAAATGTTTATAAATTATATGTACAAAAATCCTTTCATGGATGGATAAGAAGGAGACGATTAGTGATAGTGTTAGGAATCTTTCAAAGAAAGATATACAACACTATATAATACAGAATAGAATACATATTAAGATTGTTTTAGATATAAATATTTCGATTAGATTAGATTTTAGATTCCATTCTAAATGTTTATAAATTATACGTACAAAAATCCTTTCACGGATGGATAAGAAGAAGACGATTAGTGATAGTGTTATGAGTCTTTCAAAAAACTATACAACACTATATAATGCAGAATAGAATACATATTAAGATTGCTTTAGATATAATATATTTAGATTAGATTAAATTTTAGATTCCATCATTGTCCTTGCATTAAAGAAATAAAGAAAAGCACAGGGCTAAATGTTTGCAAATTATACGTACAAAAATCCCTTCACTGATGGATAAGAAGGAGACGATTAGTGATAGTGTTAGGAATCTTTCAAAAAAAGATATAAAACACTATATAATGCAGAATAGAATACGTATTAAGATTGCTTTAGATATAAATATTTATATTAGATTAGATTTGAGATTCCTCTCTAAATGTTTATAAATTATACGTACAAAAATCCTTTCACGGATGGATAAGAAGGAGACGATTAGTGATAGTGTTATGAATCTTTCAAAAAAAGATATACAACAGTATATAATACAGAACAGAATACATATTAAGATTGCTTTAGATATAAATATTTAGATTAGATTAGATTTGACATTCCACTCTAAATGTTTATAAATTATACATACAAAAATCCCTTCACTGATGGATAAGAAGGAGACGATTAGTGATAGTGTTATGAATCTTTCAAAAAAAGATATACAACACTATATAATACAGAATAATATAATATAGAATACATACTAAGATTGCTTTAGATATAAATATTTATATTAGATTAGATTTGAGATTCCACTCTAAATGTTTATAAATTATACGTACAAAAATCCTTTCACGGATAGATAAGAAGGAGACGATTAGTGCAAGAAGACGATTAATGCAGAATAGAATATATATTAAGATTGCTTTAGATATAATATATTTAGATTAGATTAAATTTTAGATTCCATCATTATCCTTGCATTAAAGAAATAAAGAAAAGCACAGGGCTAAATGTTTGCAAATTATACATATAAAAATTCATTCACAAATGGACGAGGAAGAAACAATTAATTAATGATAATAGTCAGAAATCTTTGAAAGAGTTGTCACTCCTTTCTACAGAATTTCTGTTTCTTTATCGAGCTGTAAGACACAGAAACCGTTTTCTTTTTTTCTTTTTTAATCGTGTTAATCGCGTTTCTTGTCCGTGATACAAATACATGGAAGGAAAATAGAATCGAGACAAATGAGCAAGCTGCTGGCGATGTAGCACCGGATTGCTGAACTTTCCGTCGAATTTCTCCAATTCGCGTAGCAACTGAAATAGTGAAACGAATCACAGGTGGCGCCCATTTCAAACAGTTGTATCTATTACTTTTACTCATTTGCTTGATGCCGAGTATCAATGAAACGAACCACGACAGTATTTTATGTCGTTTTCTGCGAGGTGGGATCAATAGAAAGGTCCGTGAAATTGGATTTATCGAGCAAACGGGAAGCTGTAACACCGTAATTTCACAAAACGATTTCCTTTTAATTGCGCAATTGTGTTCTCTGTTTATTCGAGTTTATTTCGCCGTACTACTCCCTCAGGAAGTGAACTCGAATTAAACAGACTGGTTAATACCGATATTTGTAGAAGGGAACTCTTGGCAGCGGGTATCAAACGCAACAGCTACACCTGTGCAATGCGTCCGTTTTAAGATAAAGAAAAATAAAACGCACGATACGTTTTCATTTCTCTACAGAGACTGAATTAAAAACTCAGTGTAATTTCCTGCAACGAGATGTTTCCATGACGAATCTTTTTATTTTTCCAACGATACGGATACGTATTGAAATATTTTTGTGTAAAAACGAAACATTTGAAGCATCCCATGTAAGAATGAAGATTTTAAATGAAAGTTCTAGGCAATTCTGCTATCCAGCGTTTGTAAACTTTCTGCAATACTTTAAGATTATGGTCTTCAAACTTAACAATCGTTCAAACAGCTTTTTACAACATTTATAAATAGATCTGACATTTTCATGCATGTATGAGAAATTCAAAAGTGTTATTTATTTTATGACAAATTTTTACATTGGTGTGTTCAAATGCCATTATAATCTCTTTTAGATAGAATTTGAAATTGTCGCTTTTTGTTTAGAATACACAGTTCTTTGCAAACTTCTTACAGGGTCTAACTCAGTTTGGCAAAAATATGACATTGGCGTTTCTTGCATCCAGCCAAAGATATAATTGGACTTCATATAATAAGAATCCACTGATTCTATCCATTGTCTATAATTTTTCTTAATCTATGATTTTCTAAAATTGATATAATAATGTTATGTAATAAATATAATAACAATAGTAAATATCTGGCATCTTTCACTTATTTGTATTTAGAAATTAGGTACATAAAGTCATGCAGAAAGCTACTCAAGCATCTGAAATTTATAAAATAAATAAGCAAATTCAACAAACAAGAGTTCATTTAAGGGAGGGCTAAGGTTAATTCGTACAAAAATAAGGCATGTTTTTGTGAATTATTTGTGACGACACAGTTAAAATCTCTTTATTAAAACCAATAGTACATTAAAATATGGCATTCAAAGAATATTGTATAAAATTTTCATGGAGAAATATTAAAAAATACGGCAATCGCAGCAATTATTCGGACGTGTCTCGGAAAAAAGTAGAATTGCTCGTAACTTGGTGCTGGATCATCTGAAATCAAAAAATCAAAGTTCATTCGTTAGATGACAGTGTTCCCCAGGTAACGCTGGGAGGGTTTTTCGAAATTTCAATTTATCACTTTTTTGGAACACTTTGAAGGGAAAATTAGCCGCAAATTTTCGCAAAATCGGCTATAAAAAACTGTATCGTCGCAAATAATTCACAAAAATATGCCTTATTTTGTACGAATTAACCTTAGCCCCCCCCCCTTAATCGACTAACTGACTAAAATTTGCTTCAAACAAATTTATATGAAATTAAACGAAGCTCTGTTGTAGCCTCAAAGGCAAAATCGTATCCACGTTTTAGCAATCATTTTGTCCCAAAATAAATAAACTATCCGATGATTTATGAGTGGGAACGTACATACTTTAAGGAAATAACGAATATGTGCAAGACGTAGGTTCTTTCGACAGATGATAGAAAAGTATGAGATACTAGATACGCAGGACGAACAAAGGATGTAGTAGCAGAGCATTCTAAATATTCACGTTTATTTCTGCTCAGTGTGGAAACGCGTGAGTGGATGCATACCATGCCATGAATAGTTTCTCGTTCTGACTTACACGAACAGACAAGTATAATATAACGAAGCAATAAAGGAAGGAGAGAAAAATAATGATGAAAAAGTAAGCCATTAGAAGGAATATCTCGAGGAGGAAGAGCGGTAAAAGATAATACGATGTGAGAGAAAAAAATGGGGAAAAGGAAGGTGATGGAAGAATCTTGTATAAGTTTCTGTCTAACTTGAAAACGTCAGCTATACCAGAAGCATAATGGTACTTGTATGTATAAAATAGCAGGCATCATTATGAGAAAGCCTCCACGTGGAACCGAACAGCTTGCAACTGCTGCACTAATGATGCGATGGACACGTGCTCGCCTCCCATGATTCGAGTGTTATGAATCTTTACGAAGCATGTATCGCGGATCTTAACAGCGATACGTATCCGTTAACATTATCCATTTTTATTACTTTGCCACAAAAAAATGTGCAGTTTGATTTATCGAGACATTTTGATTTGCGAGAATTCGACAGCTTTGTTCTCAATTCCCCGTTCAGATTTATTATATACAAGAACAGGAATTTTTAACAAATTCGATACGAAGAATTCAGTTGGAAGAATAGGAACTTGTTACTGTACAGCAAAATTAGAAATTTTTAATTCAGTTGTTATTTGTTGTATATTGTTAATATAGATAAAAAATATAATACTCATGAGGAGATAATTGAATTCATGAAACGCTTAATGCTTCATGGGGGAAGTTTTCTTTTCAATTCCTCTTTTGAATTTATTATGTACAAGAACAGGAATTTTTAACAAATTCGATACGAAGAATTCAATTGGAAGAATAGGAACTTGTTACTGTACAGCAAAATTAGAAATTTTTAATTCAATTGTTACTTGTTATATATTATTAATATGAATAAAAAAAAATGGTATTCATGTGGAGATAATTGAATTCGTAGAGCATTAATGCTTCATGGGGGAAGTTTTCTTTTCAATTCCTCTTTCGAATTTATTATATAGAAGAACAGGAATTTTCAACAAATTCGATACGAAGAATTCAATTGGAAGAATAGGAACTTATTACTGTAAAGCAAAATTAGAAATTTTTAATTCAGTTGTTATTTGTTACATATTGTAAACATGGATAAAAAATATAATATTCATGAGGAGATAATTGAATTCGTAGAGCCTTAATGCTTCATGGGGGAAGTTTTGTTCTCAATTTCTTTTTACCGTAAAGCAGAATTAGAAATTAAAAGTTTCTTTTATTCGACTTGTTATTTGTTACGTAATATTACATAATATATAGCACATAATGATATGGATGAGAAATGGAATATTATAGAGAAGGTAATTCACTTTGTTGAACGTTTAATGGCTTCTAAAGGATAAGAACTAACCGTTCCACTTAATCCTTACATACGAGCTATCCCGCTTACGAAGATATGATAACTTTGTAATAATAGTAATAATACGAATAATAATAAATTCTGTAAAATTGCGGTGCAGTAACGCAAAGGAAGAGCAGGAAGAGAAGCGAAGTCGAGGAAGAGGAAGGGATAGAACATTTCATCCGGTATTAAACTTGTTAGTATAAAAAGTTGCATACTTTTGTTATTTCATTCTTTAAAGCAAAAATTACATACGTTCAGCGCACGTTTTCCTCAGACTCAAAAATGATTACACGGAACACGAGTGACTAGAACCAAGGTATGTGCATCCATGCGCGACAAATATTTTCAATTATTGAGAATCTTCCGACTTGTAATTATATTCATTGTTTGTAAATTCCGGAAAAATTTAGATAAATTATATTCCTTATCAGATAACACGCGTATTATGGTATCATGTACAGACAACCCATGTTATTTACGTCTAAAACAAAGCTTCCAATTAAAAACTAACACAAAACTTATGGACTTGTCATAAAAGGATTTAACATACTACGTATTATTGTAAAGGATGTTAGGAAGATTAATGTAGTTTAAAAAATATATTATTGGTTCTTTCATTATTGTTGCTTGTCACGCTCATAACTAAGTTATCTCTATCCAGAATCTAAATGCACATATTAAATATACATCTGATGAATTGCCAATGTATGGCTTTCCCTCTCGTAGCTTTTTATGCAAACTTATACTTTTACAAGCACAACTAAAGAAATAAATTTCAAACGACGATTTCCTTTACAATATTAAGCATTATAACGAATATACTGTATATTATACACATTCTGTGCATTTCTACACCTTTAAATTTTCCATAAATGCGCACAAACCCGCAGTCTATCTATAACTACAATGATTCTAACAACGATAATAAATATCTGGCATCTTTCACTTATTTGTATTTAGAAATTAGGTACATAAATGAGGCCAAGTCATGCAGAAAGCTACTCAACGATCTGAAATTGAGTAAATTTAGTCTGAAGGTTTTAATTGAATTTAATTGATAAAGTACATAGCTTCATTACTGTTGGGTATATCTCTTGTAAGTTTCTTCATATCATATTTAATAATAAATAGCAAATATATAATTAATACGTAGTTTGGAAATTCTCTGCAAAATAATTACAAGCCTAAAATGAAACTATGCCTCGGTAGTTTTTCGTTTTAGTACTTTCTAGGGGCTGATAACTTTCCGCAAATTAAAGATCGCAAAATTATGCGATCCGTACTGTGTTCATCGAATTTATTGTCATCTCATGGATTCGTAGATCTCTGCATAATTTCGCTAAATTGTAAGTATCGTAAGCATTTACGATACGTTACGATCGTTCGCTTTCGAAAGGCATATTGCGATATCGATACGGTGGTAAACGCGTAGGTGTGAATACTGCGGTTATGGTAACGATAGGTTGTAATTGTATGTGTTTTCTACTAGAGAATACCGTTAATGTAAGTGGACAACGACGTTTACTCTTGGAACGTTTGCTCGATTGTACACAGATACAATCAATGTTTCAGCCGCGCAGCCCTGTAATTTCTCAAATGACGAGACTATCAAAAAATCGTCAATTGAATTATTATCATTATTCATAAAGCCGACGGTGTACCCCGAAACGTGTCTGACAACCGTTACTCGTCGAGTATTGGCTTTAGGAATGTAAATAGCCTTCGCGAACTCTTTATACGTCCTTTACGCCATGTCATATCGCTGTTCTATGATTAAACAATTATAATCCGTTACTCGATGGAAAGCATTATTCCATGCTCTTTTTATACAAGGTGTCTCATTTTAATTAATCCGCACAAATATCTCCTAAGCTATAGATTACTGGAAAAATGAATGTTTCGAATAAAATTTACTTTGATTCGAGTGACACGTCTTGCGTTCGTCACAATTCTTATCCAGATATACGTGCTTTCGAGATTTCCAGGTAGTCTTTGTCTTTTTTTAATGGAAATATTTTTATCCACTTTTTTGTACGTTATTCGGTGTATTTTTCAATTCTATGCAAAGGAGGTACTTGAGTCGGAAAATGATTAGTTTAAAAAATACCCTCACTTTAATCTTCTAACACTGATCGTATGGAGAAGAAGAAAAGATAATCCTGTGCTCTTGTATTTATGCGTTCCTCGCCTTTCGTACGTTCGATTCGATGAGATCAACGTTGAAATATCTTTCAAACTGAGTATTTTCAGGTACAAGCACTTTTTTACAGGTACTGATGCTTTTTTATAGAGAATTAGAAACTATATTGAACTCTGCGTAACAAAATTTCGTCTACAAAATCAAAGATCACCTCGAGATCTCGAAAACGCCTCCACCCAGGCAAATCTGGCAATCGTCATAGGACGTGCCCTTTAAAATAGAGCAAACCCGCAGTCTAGCTATAACTATAATAATTATAATAACAATAATAAATATCTGGTATATTTCACTTATTTGTATTTAGAAATTAGGTACATAAATGGGACCAAGTCACGCAGAAAGCTGCTCAACGATCTGAAATTGAGTAAATTTAGTCTGAAGGCTTTAATTGAAAGAAAAAGTACATAGCTTTATTGCTGTTGGGTATATTTGATTTCTTATAAGTTTCTTCATATTTTATTTAATAATAAGTAGCAGATGTATACTAAAATGATAAATGATATATGCTAAAATGATTTTATTCGAAACGCTCTTTCGAATAATCTGTAGTTTACAAGATATTTTCGATTAAAATGAGACATCCTGTATATGGTTAGTGGCTTTCTTAAGAAATTCACAGTTCAACATTGTACGTATCGAAGCAGATGTGCTTTGTCATTTTCTCCAGATTATTCGAATGGAAATAGCTGACTTTGAATCTCGAGTTAGCCATAAATTTAATCTGATATAAAGCCGACTACCTAATTAAACAGGTGGAATTCAATCTGCCATTAGCTATTATATTAGTTATCGATTATCCGATTAAAATATTCGGATAGTATCAGAAGCAAGCATGTAGTAACACAAGCAAACAGCATAAGATATTCGTTATAACTATTTATAATGTTAATCGAGTGACATATATCTGGATACAATCTTGTTTATTTTATCTTTCATCGTGGAATATTCAAATTTATCAGTCAACATATTGGTGTCATCGTAACACATGCCATGTTATAACAAATTTGTAAATTTCGAAATATACTCGCATATTGAATGTGATATTATTTCTCATAATCAGATACAATTTTCTAAATGATAGCAATGGGAATGCCAATACCAGTAAATAAACATCGACAATAAATTTCACTGCAAACCAATAAATTGCCCAAGAAAAATATATACATTTTATTTACCTTATTATCTACTACGCTACTATACCATTTACCATACTATAGTATCAATAATTTTGACTACAATTATGTAATTAATACAGAATATATTTCACAGCTTAAATTCTTTCCTAAAACGTCCTTCAATAAAGAAACACATATATCCACTGTTTTTATTATTCATCAGAAATCCTATTCCAGGATTTTCAGTTAGTTTGATTTTAACTCATTTTGGAGTTAATTCTTGTACATATTCAAACTGCTTGAATTAAGTCGATGGTATAAGTCCATTTCTTGCTAGCACAGGTACGCTAATACAAGACGATAATGATAGCGAATCCAGAAAAGGTATGGTTGTCGATAAGCAGCTAATTGATATGGCGTAATTAATTGAGAACAATGTTCTTCTAATCAGTTGAATTTTATTCGTTTTTCGATAAATCGTTCGTACGTGTTCTATAACTGTAACACTTCTAAGTACACTGCTACCGTTCGCATGATATATAAAAGTTGCTTCATTATAATTACGAGTTTCAGCAGCCGTGTAAGAGGCTCACGAATGTTCATAAACCGTTCAGAGCGGATAATGGATTATGCTGTTCTAAGAGTATTTTGAAGAGTGCTTGTGTTTTCATGTATGGAACAAAAATGGAGGTTCAATTTTTAACAAACGCGTTTTTCCTATTTCGAAACATGATCTTTTAAAATAATTTGTTATTATTGATATTCGTTTGATTTCATCGTACGTTTACATATCTCGATTCCAATCGTGGAAGTGATTTGATAATTCGTAGAATTTTAATAACAGATCTCAATAATTTTGATATAAATGTGAAACGGTAATATTTTTAAATCTGCACAATTTTCGCAGCATTTAATTAATTCTGCACATTGGCATTAGGTAGTTAATTTTTTAAAGAATATCAATATTAAAATCGCATTAAAATGGCATTTCTTTAACTGGATGCAAGATACATTTATTTTAATACGAAAATAATTTTCACAAGTATTAAATATTTTGGTTTCAAAGTAAGTAACAGAATTTATTCGAATTTATTCAACTAAAATTAGTTTCTTTCCTGTATTTTATTATATAATAAATACATAGTATTAGATAATAATGTAATATTTGCAGTATTGAATTAACTTGGTCTTTTTCAAAATAACAATATAATAATTAATAGCAAATTCAATTACCCCGTGTTTTAATTATAACAATTACATTTCTCTTTTAGCTTATATAATTTCACCTACGAGTACTTAGTTCTTCCTCTGACAAAAATTGCAAGTTATGATAATGGAAATATTATCTATTCCTTAGGCATATAATTAGCGCGTGATAAAATTAACCTATGCATAAAAATGTATGTATAAAAATTCGCCACTTGCTAATAAATGATAATTTAATAATCGATTTAATGCGTATCGCGTGTACAATTAATCCTTTCGCTACGGCGGAATTGGCTGTTATGCTACCACACGGTATCGCTTTTAGCTGAGCCATCAGCCTACAGTTTACCGCAAGCAGACTGTAACATCTTGGCAAATCGTTAATTTTTCGTTTGGATTATTTGAAATATTATGGCATCAAGAATTATAAATTATTATTCGAGTGATTATTCTAAGAAATATTGGAAGAAGCAGGTTTCAAAAATTATTTAATAGCATACTTCCGTGGAGAATGAAAAATTGAAAAATTGACGAAAATGGAAAACTTCGTGACAGGAATATACGTACGGATTCAGACGACAAACTCGACAACAATAATTAGTTATTTTAAATTAATATAGAATTGTAAATAAATACGTATCGGAATAATCAAACTGTAAAAGTTGCTTGGCAATATTCTTTTGTAGAAGTATAGAATATTTCTCCTTGTGAAAAATTTTGCGACAGAAAGATTCAGATTTAAAGAATTATATACGAATAAGTGTCAGAATAACCAAATTGTAAAAATCCTTTAACAGTAGACACAGGAATACGCATACGCATTTACATGACAAGTTTGGCAACTGGAGAAAATAATATGTTAATAGTGGAGCTATCAAGTTATGCTATATTCAGCCGAAGTTGTTAACTAATGTGAAATTTTGACGTATGACTATAATTTCGTTCGGTACATAGCGAGCACCTAATGTCGAATGACTATAGTCATCTTCAGTAAGGAAAGGTTTAGAGCACGCTGCATGTATATTTGTCTATTACGTGGGATATTATTAAAGTATACCGATCTACGAGTATAGCATGAAGTATACTGATATTTTCTTGCGATTACACTTGCAAATTTATACGTATTTTTCGAAGTTGCACGAACAACTTTTATTAGAATTTAAAATGTTGCGGAACGTTATGCATATACTATATTTATTGCTTCCTTGCAGGAAGAGTCAAAAGATCGTAATTTCATGCTACACGGTAGATTTATTGTTTGAGTAAAAACAGTAGCGTCTTGCAGATCTGCTGATGCCAACAATTAAGTTATCGTATAATCAAAGAATTTAAAGCATACCTTTAAACGGAGACAAGCATATATTTTATCTAGCAGCTGGTAATAAGTAGAATCAAGTAGAGCGCCATGTATTCAAGAAATTATACTATCTAGAAACGTATCTAGAAACTATAATATCTGGATATGATATTACTACTTCGTTTCTTTTTCTATCAATAGAATTATATAGATGATATCGTCTAACTATAGCCTAGATAATATTAATTACAGATAAAATAATGACAGATGTACAATTCACATCTGGGATATAAATAAATATATCTGGTGAATATTAATTAATTGTTGTTTGTTGTTGCGATTCGTTTACAATAACAACGACATTAACAAATGTCAGACAAAATTTCATCGAAATGTTTCCAATCCGCACTCGTACTTTTTATTCATACACCATGTCGTCTTTGGCTCAACATTGTTTTCGATTTTACGATAAAAAGAATCTTTAGAATACGAAAGAATCTTTCCGGCAAGATTTAAACTATCCAAGTTGTTGATAACTCGCTGCGAAACTCCGATATGAAATGTCAGAGCTAATTAAAGAATCCTTCGTTGACTGGAAATGATGAAGAAAACTCCGACAACGCAGTCATAGAAGTACCTACCTCGGTCTCTCCCGTTTTCAAGGTTGGATCGCGTCCAAAACGGTAGGAATTGGAGAGTTTGCTTCCTCACAATGCCGTCTGCAGAGTCACATTATGTAAAGCATTCCATTTCAAGAAGGTCGTAGAATCCAGGCGAATTCGACACCTATTCGTATCCCTTGCGGTGGCAACGACCACGACGATAACGATAGCGACGTGTATGGCGTACATACATAGTACACAGTCAGTGGCAAAAGTCTACATGGCTGTATACAGCTCATAAATATAAAATATTATAGTAAAAACCAGCTCTGCGAAATTTTTAGCACATTAACGCAGTCACACGTTGCGGATCTAATACGAATCTAATAAGAATAAATCGTGATTTATTAACATTTTAACATCGACGACGTTAGGCTTAAACCGATTGATAGACTGCGAATTTTTGTGCAAATTTGTTTTTCTTTTTTCGAGTACATATTCATAAAGTAATAATAGAGATCAAAAATTACTGTTTTATATTATTTTATTGATCTATTATTTATTATTATTATTATGTTTATTATTTTTATTATTATTATTATATTTATTATTATTATATTATTATATTATTATTATATTATTATTATATCTTTTATTGATCTATTATTTTATTGATATTTTATTGATATTATTTTATTGGTGTGATCCATTTCGTTATATTTCTATTGTTATATTCCTGCATAATTCGATAAACTAATATAAAACAAAAATCATTGCGCGTCTATTATTTCCTTATAAAACGAAAGAAACTTTTCAGACAACCTAATACTTCAGACAATAGAATATCGGTAGAAAGACGTTTTACCTTCTAACAAGAAGATGGCAAGAACCGCGGAATTTCGAATGAGCTGTATGCGCACATTCGTTGCTTCAAGTTGATGGTAAAGTAGTAAAAAAGAATTTTAGTGCATGGTCCTTTGTTCTCGAGAAATTAACAAATTTTTTTTATATTTTACTTTGTACATTCTTCCAATATCGGTATTATATTTTCTAATATCAAATTTTATTTTTATTTACTATAGTGCTCCTGCATATTTTTAGGATTTTGTGAAGGGACTGGAAATTGTAGTAAAATCTTTTCAAAGATGAAAAATTGCTACACCAGGAGCATAATTACTCGATTAATTTCTTGAAAACGAAATCCTTTTGGAGTTGCTTTACCATCAATCCAAGGACCTAAAGCATCGAATGCCCATACAGGAAAATCATTCAAGGTTTCTTAACAGTTCTTGAAATTTTCTTCTAAGAATCATAGAAAGCACTGTACTTTGAATGTTTTCTACATTTTTCCATATTACGCGCATTTTGTGCAATTTCGCGTTTTCTATAAATGCATAAAAAATGTTGTTTGTTACATTTTTCGTAACGTTTTGTTATTCGACTATTCTACTATCAAAACATTATCTAAATTAAGCTTCTTTTTCAGCAGTTTACTGCTCATTTTCTGCCACTTAATTTATATAGTTACTTCTAACTTACATCTAAAGTTCACTTCTCACGTAGCATCAAAATTACTCAGAATTGTTCGCGACACTTTTTACTTAACATCTTGCATCATTAAACATCTCTTTCGAATATATCGAATACTGTCGAAGTAACTACTTCAAAAAAACCATACATCTTTATTTATGTATATCCATGATCTTGAGACTGCTATTACGCAGAAATATTCTAAATGAGGAGCGGTGTATATTATTTTACCTTTGAGTATACATTATGTTTTGAGTTGCAAGGTCTAGGAACAAAGGAACTAATAAACTGATTTCTATTTATGCTCCCTGTAGCCTCTAGCCCAAGCTACAAGTTTAACTTTTTTGGCAATGTCCTTTTGCTATAAATATATGAACCTGCTCCCTATCATTCCTTTGTCTAGTAACACTAAGAGAGTAAGGATCTGGATCAGCATAAACTTATACCTTCAATCATTTCAATATACTTCTCTATTACACTAATTAATTCATCGACTCGTTCTTCAATCAGTCAACCTCAACAAATACTAAAAGAGGTCGCAAATACCGAACAGATTATTCGGTACGTATCATCCGAATCACGTTTCCGAGTTCTTTCACAGCCATCTAACATCTGACGTATAATTTGGTGCAAGTACCGTTCGGTCGCGATAATACAACGATGATACATCAGCGTCTGTCATCGAAACTATCGTTTAGTTAGCCTATCTTTCTGCTGTTCTCGTTGTCTCTTTGTAATTATCGCGTGCGAAACCTGTATAATGGTCGTCTGGCAATACAAGTAGCCGCGGTCTGGTGTACTGTAGGTCAGTGTACCGGTTTGGCGCGAGATATACATCTACAGGAAGGATCGCGTGGTTGTGTGTCGTAGCTGTTGTCGGTAGTGTCGAGAACGGTGTCGTTGTTACGTACCGATGCGGAGGCTGGCTATGTTCACGACATGCTTGTTCATTATGCCGTACCAATGCGTATACGTAACGTTGCTAGCAGCAGCGGAGCTTTCTGTTGCGTACACGACACGGTATAACGGAAATAGGAGTGTCGAATGCCAACGATAGGCGGTAGCCAAGAGTGTCTGTTCTGCCAACCGTCAATGGGTAGATCCTCTAATTAGCTTTTGCCTGCTTGTTCCTTTGTTGGAAGAATCCATATACGCGTTAATGTTCATTTTGGGCAATCGTCGTTCTGTGCTTGATTGCTAGCTTTGCTGATCCATTTCGCGTTGATTAGCAGCACGCTGTGAAATTGTTCTTCGTTCTATTGTTTGTTGTAGCTCCGTTTTCGGAGTAACGCTGGCGAGTAAATAATGAAACACGTGTGTACTACCTTGTTCAAAAAGTTGCAGGACAAGTCGAATGAAGCACAAACTACGCGTTCGTCAATCAGCTTCTATTTCGTTATCTGCAAACTGTTATCTTCTGCCAGCGTTTTTTCGGATGCTCCGAAACATTCTAAAAAAACACTCCTTCTGCGAATTTTGTCTTATCGCCTCGATCGATTGAAAATAGAAAATATTCTATGGAAAATAGAAAAATGTCGCTGAGAACTTGATCGGGCGAGTACGGCGCTCGCGCAACGAGGATCGTTGAACGTTTGGCGAAAAAGTTGCGACCAAACATTGTAGTGTGTTTGGAGCATATTCATACGTCATCCAATCATACAAATTCATGCACTATACAAAATCCAAGTGTTGCTGGACGAATTTCGACGTTATGGAGATCGTAGCCTGCTCGGATCTCGTTTGACAAAAACAACATAATATCGCAAAAGGCTGTAGTAGCTAAATAGAACGAAAACGAGTGACATAATGTTCGACTGTTTCTCGTAGACGAGACTACCCTGGAATTTTTTGAACAGGGTAGTTTCTCCATTGCCGGCCATGAGCATTAAGGAGCGTTCAGACGATCAATGTTATCGTCAATATTTAAGGTTCCTATTGTATTGACAATATATTTTGAGAATCTTTTACAGACGATAATGTTGAAAACATTAAATATTGACGATAATATCGACAATACTGATCATCTTCTTCAAGGTACCTGCTCAGTACAATTATTGAGAAACTTCAACAAATTTTAGTTCATTTGGTATTTTATATTTAGACCTTAAATATTGACAATAATATCGACGATATCGATCACCTGCTTTAGGATATTTACTCAGTACAATTATTGAAAAGTTCCAACAAATTCCACATTTAGGTTTGTTTATGTAAATTGAAATTTTTGTCTGCGTGATAAGAAATTCTTCTCATGCCCTATCTGTTGCAAATAGCACTTTACTTTGGATATTTCATATATTCCTGTACATTATACGTATTCTATACATTTCTGCACATTTCAATTTTAAATAAATGCACAAACATCCACAGTCTATGTGTATTACAAGATGCTTATGACGCGAATTGATAGATTTGTAATAAAATAATTAAGAAATAAAAGCAGTGACTTAATTTACTTAAATTAACATCGCAAAGTGTCCAAATGCTTGCGGCCAGCAACGTATATAGAATAAGTGTACGTACAAAAACCATTTCCAATTAAAACTTGTTAAAATTTGCTCTAAGTTGTATCTCATTTAAGACATGTTTCTTTTAATCAGAGACAGTAACCTAAACGATATTCGATATAATACATATGATTTTAATATGTGATTTTATTGATCAGATATCATTTTTTGCAACACTTGCATATTTTTTAATTATTTCAGTTAAGATAATAAAAAGCTGTATTATTTTACATATAAATTCGGCATGATATCCTGCAAGTACGTGTTGAAGATAATTGAAACATGAGATAATTCAGCAATTGGTAACATTGGTTTACTTATAACTACATATGCAATATTTTCATTCATTGGCTATCGCTACTATCATTATTAAAATACATTGTATCAAAATATAGATACGTATTACAATATGTATAAAAATACGTATTTATAAAATACATAGCTACACGATATCTTTTTAATGAAAATATGATATCCATATATTCACATACGCCATTACATTTCATATACTATAAAGCGTTTATATGTTTAAACTAAAATACATGACTGAATGAAAATATATTAATGCATTATGAAATTGAACATAGAATCGTGTACGTTGCATCTCGCTATCTGTTCATCCAAATCAAGATGTCGAAGAAGATTGTATCAATCCAGTAATTACGAAACTAGTTTAACTTCATCGCATCGAATTGTTAAGTAATCCTTTATCCGCATGCTCGTTACGAACTGCATCAAGATTTCTAACTGGTTGTCATCGTTCGTGGGGACGGTATGAAATTTGTTTGTGGAACTTCATCCTAGCATCCTTCGCACGAAATAGTTATCTAGAACAAAGATCAAGTTTCTTTACGCGTTCTAACTTAATAAAACTGCAAAGTCGTTTTGGCGAACGTTCTTACACTTTGTTACCTATTTAATCCTCTTTTTCTTCTCAGTGAAATTCACTTAACTGCTAGTGTTTAATTTATCATTGAACAATAACGAAGAATCTCTACGTATTCTTTGAGTATTTTTTTAGTAGTTCGTAGGTATTGTTGACAAGTTTATTAAGCTTAGTAAATTGTTTGTTAAAAAAGATATGATAATTCTTTCTGGAAAAGTAGATGCAAAACTAACGAAAGAGGATGCAAAAGTTTAGTTTAGAAAAATATTTTTACAACGAGCTTTTATCGAAGAAGACCCAGGCCTATGTAGCATCTACAAAATATTAATATCACAAACTTTTTTTTCTGATTTTATGCGATAGATGTGAAATGTAACAAATCGTGTTATTTTTTAAAACACGTGTCTTATTGCAAGTGTAATTAATAGAAAATTTGACGACAGAGATGTTACTGGTGCTATAATCATAATGTCTTCGTTATAATATGTATTTTAAGAGGCATAAGTGCACTAATGTATAGTGGCTACAAAAAGTGTTTAAATGTATCTATTTTTTATTTTTCTATGTAATGTTTTTTTTTATTATCTTCTACATTGCATTTCCATAGTATCAAACTTTTGTAATGTTAAAAAAAGTGCCACTACAAATATGTCAGATCTAATTAAATCAGTACTTATATATTTAAATACAATAGTAAATATTTTTAGACTTTTGTGACTAGCTGTATTTTATTCAGCCATGATTCACATGATTCATTTCACAAATTATAAATAGGAAAAATTAATAAAAATTTGATGGTGTTACAAGCGTCGATTTTTAAACTTAACTTGAAATTTCCTATTATTTATGTCATCCTCTTGTAATAAACGAACTCGTGGAAGCGAGTCATCTGCTTTTTGAAAATCAAATATCGAATTCGGCTTGTTTGCATCGTGACCATGAAAAAGAATTCCAAGCGTAATATTTATATCCTTTTCGTCTCTACTTTCCCACTTGGAGTTTTAAAAACTATCTAATAAAATGACATTGTCCAAAACTGTCGGTTGGTCCCTTAATGGATTAAAGCACCGAGGAGCTTTAAATGCGTATACTTGGTAAGAAAACGCCCACTTCGCGTACTTCAAAGCCTTTGAAAATAGATACAATCGCCATTTCCATGTAATCAATAAGCACGCTATACACGTAAACTTTGCTTCCGTGCTTTTATCTCGCGTTCTACAAATGTTATCAGGATCTAGTGCTTGTAAGCACTTCGTATTAGAGTTCAATATCATGCGAAGTATAACGGAGCTTATCAAACTGTGTTCTTACGTTGTATCTCGATACAACAGGGACCGTCCGTCAAACGTTCTTGTCGCGCACAGCAGACAAGTTAAAGACTATTGTGCGAGAGAGAGAGAGAGAGAGAGAGAGGCAGGACTGTAGGACAAGGAGATAGATTATCTGACCGATCGAGATGGTGAGTTGGCAACTTAGTAAGTTTAAGCGGCATAAATTCAGCCCCTTCTAGATACTTGGCTATGCTGTCAGTTGTACAGAGGTCACCTTTTGGCCACCTTGGCCCTAATCCCTGATAAGTCGCTACTACCGCGGATCGTTAACTATCCCTAATTGCAATTATACCGGAAATCCCCTGAACTGAGAAACTTTGCTAACTTCGGGAACGTGTTAATATTCTAGGAAAGGGCATCGGTTAAAAGCAAATCGGAAGATCCAAGTAGTTCGACCGTGTGCTAGATGAGGAAGGAAAAGGAGGGGGGTAACTGGTGAATAAATTATACATTGAGAGAAGAGTTTGGTAATTTTTTGATCGGTGTATTTGTTTGTCTTTACTGCACAAATAGAGCATAAATATTACGTTTGCGAGTCTTGAAGATTTCAGCGCTTGCATTCTCACTGTTCACACTGTAGCACTTTGCGGTGATACCATTTAACCGTCGATGAGCGGACGTCGTGATCGTCGGACGACCCGACAGTAGGAATTTTAAACGTTTTAAAACGTTTCCTGATGGAGACAGCTGCGATGCTGGTAGAACATCGGAATTCTTTTCCTTCTGGACACTTTTCCGGAAGCTTCGTATGTTTGTACGAAACAGTGTTGAACGTATGTGTGCTAAGTGTGATAATGTGAATAATATTACATTCGTGGTAAATGTTGAGTAATATAGTATACAGTGGCACATAGTATACGTTTCAAAGAATGTTACGGAAATTGTTTAAAAAATGTAAAAATACAGAAACTTAAATTTTCTGATACAGTGGTGGATAGAGGAAAGTTTAAAGATTGACACACTATGAATTTTGGTAGCTTTCACACTACAAATCTTTTATTATATTGATAACAATATGTTCTGTGGTATAAGTATATTACATTTATTCATTGCTCTTATTAAAAAAATATGGGATATATGAGTATATATTTAATAATACCAAATTATATTTAATAAGAGCAATGAATAAATATACGAGTATTATATTTATTCAATATATTTATTAAATATATTTAATTATATTTAATAAGAGCAATGGATATATATACGAGTATTATATTTATTATATTTAATAAGTATATTTAATAAATATAATACTCGTATATTTATTCATTGCTCTTATTAAATATAATTTGGTATTATTAAATATATACTCATATATCCCATTTTTTTTATTTATTAAATATTAAATATATTTATTAAATATATTTATTATATTTAATAAGTATATTTAATAAATATATTTAATAAATATATAATTTAATTTAATATATTTATTATATTTAATAAGTATATTTAATAAGAGCAATGAATAAATATACGAGTATTATATTTAATAAATATATTTAATAAATATAATACTCATATATATATATATTCATTGCTCTTATTAAATATAATTTGGTAGACGCAAAATGGTTTCCATTTATATTTCTTATCTTGCAGACTTTCCTTTGTCCGCCACTGTGTATTTTAAAAATATGGGATATATGAGTAACTCTTTGATGACGCAGATTTTATGTAAAAGTAATAAGAGTTAACGTGAATGAGTTCAGTAATCAACTTAATAATTTCGCCAGCAAACAGTAGCAGAAATATAGCACAGAAAATATTATTTATCTTGTTATTCATCGTGTTATCTTAGGAGAGCGAACAGTCTGACAAGACGATAAGGATTATTTCCAAGCTAAATTAAAATCATTATATTTTTTATGATCGCGAACAACGTTAGGTTTATTTTTCTCATCGCGTTTAGAAGCAATCATTATGATCTACGATATTTCGTTGACAAGTGGTAAAAAGGTCGTGTAATGGCGTACTTACCACTGCTACTAGTCGTAAAAAGTTTCATTGCTATTTCTTTACGTACCTTGCAATATACAAGGCCGAGAAAGCACATAATATAAAATTTGTTTATTTCGCGAATCATTTATTCTTACGTATGTTTTTCTAGTTAAATAAAATTTCTAGTTAGTCGACAATATTTTCCTATTCTAATATCTTTTAATGTCTACGTGTAATTAATAGTTAGTTACCATCAGCGAATGATTCATAGACTGTCGATAAAAGTAAAAGTGTGTATTTAAAAAACTTTCTTCTATTTAGGTAGCTTTCTATTAGGTAGGTTTCTATTTAGGTATTTTCTTCTATTTATTAGTGTTCAGTAACATACAAAAGTTTAAATATTGACATATTATTATAGTTATCGAGGTCTTAAATATTACACGACAGTACCATATATCAAGATTGCGGAGGTTCGTATTAATAAAGCGATAAAGATCTTCACGTTGTTCATTTTGAATTAATTCTATGGTTCGAAGAAACGTATAGAATCGTATAGAAACAAGGAAGATATAACGGTCCACGTTTTGCATCCAGAAACGAGGAATAATTCATTTAAAGCTTATCATGAATAATTCTGGCGTGCTTGATGGTTTCCTTTTCTTTTCCCTTCTTTTCTTTTTTTTATTTTTATTTTTTATAATAATGAACAAAACTTTCAATGATTCTGCATTCAACGCTCCATGGTTTCAAACTATGGTATACGCTATCTACATGATAATGAAATGTCTTAATGAATGATTTATTGTAATAATTCACTGAAATGAAAAGAAATGCTTAAATCAAATATGACGTGTATTAAATAAAGTTAATTGTCTTTTTAAAAACCGAATATTCTTTCCTTGCATATTTTCAACCAGATACTAAATATACTAAATGCAGATAGCCTATAACGAATACTATCAAGTAGAAGTTTCATTTTATCTAAAAAAATGTTTATACCTTATTGTTTTAAATATAGTTTCGACACCAAAAATTTATTCCATCTAAAAGACGAGCCAAATTATTTGGAAAACGTTAGGTAACAGTTGACTTTGTAATATTTTTTTTTATTTATTATTTTCTAGTCCGTGTCTTTCGGCTTTGGACGAACTTCCAGCTTCACATCCTAATTCTAGCTTACATATTACCTCATTTTTCTTAAAACTACCATTAGAAACTGCCACTTCACCACTGGTGGCTAGAGCTCTTGCGACTTTGTTCTTTGGTCTTCTTGTTGTGTGTCCGTCTTGTCTCTTGCCTTCCTCTTCTCCATTACCACTTTTAGTTCTGTCAGCTCTTCTTCCGTTTCACTTAACACTATGCCTAAAGACTTTGTAATATATTCCATAAGTAAACTAAGCATCCGAGCAATCTCAGCAACGTGACAACAATTTGAAAAACTTTCGCATGACACCGGTCGTGGAATCAAAACGATTATAACAACATTATTAAATACAAAATGTGTAATCATATTGTAGACGTGGCTAAACAAAGATGAGATTCATTTTATTTCGTTACCGTGTATGGCTGTGTATCAGTTTACGTAAATAACCGAAGCTTGGTGAAATCATGGCATAACATGTATCTCGTCTATCAGATATTAATTACGGCACTATTTCATAACGTGATTCTACGTAACTGTTGATAATTTACATCCAGGAAACTGGTAGATGCGCGTTACTCATTGACGTGGGCGTAGATTACGCCGGTGTTCTGCTCTTTATTGAAATATAAAATAATTTCCAGTTGCAAACTGGCAAACCTCGCAACTTTGAGCGTGCTAGTTATCCTATTAATCGATAAATCTGCTCCATCAACTTCTTTGTTTTAGTTTACTTTGAGGCTTGATTGCCAATAAATGGCTTGTTTTTATATTTTCAAAAATATTGGCATAATTAAAGGTTTTGCTATGGAAAAATCAACACTGGATGAATCAATGTAGTACGAAGGAAGAGATAGAAGTGACCGTTACTGGATGATGGATTTTTAAGCATTTGTGGAAAATTTGGAAAATTATATAAAATGCACATGCTGTGGAAAATTACATAAAACGTCCGAAGTATTATTTAATGTATTAATACTTTCTATGATAATTGGCAAATAATTTTTTACCGAAAATTTGTTTTTTTATAATCTTGCAAATATGAATTTGTATAAAAATCAGCGATCCAGTTATTATTGGAAATAGAATGATTCATATTTTCTAATAATTTTATTAGAATTCATAATTCTATTATGATTAATAGAATAATAATATATTAATAATATAATTTATAATAACAACAGATTAATAATATAATTCTAATAATTTTACGATTCAAGTACAAACGTTTTTAAGATGTTTGGGTTTAAGCATGTTTTGGTATTTACTTTGAAATGAACAATTTTTTTTAAATTTGTGTTTTACTAAATTTTATTCCATCTAACATCTCTGCAGTTTTTCTGAAAATCGAAAGTAAATGAGTCAGAAGCTGCCGTTCACTGTAAGCAACAAGCATTTGTTAGACTGATTTATGTACGTATTTGCGTACAAATGATAATAATAATAATACAATGCGGTGCGATACAATACGATACATTGTCACTGTTCCACTCGACTGCTCATTCGGGATGACCTTCTTACTATCTGCGATCTACTGCCACCAATTATTTATTGAACCCTGTGAAATTCTATTGTAACACATTATAATTTCAAAATTGCTCATTGTAAACTACACGTAGAGTATTGCACGAGAATTAAAAAATAAAGTTGTTTGCCGTACTATACTAATGCTGCTTTAGTATTTGATTTTCTTTTTGTTTAATGCTGGGTTTACATCAGTCCAGTCGCCGGATCAAGCAATTACATTCCAGTCGTTTGACTGAAAATCGCCCGATGTCTACATTATTTCAGACTTTCCTGAATCGTTGGAAGTGGTAAATTGCAGTGTCAATGGATACAATGTACTACTTCAGCCAGCACTGGATAAAAAACCATCTTTATCCATTTCCAGTAATCCTGGAATGTTGTGTTCTCGACAGTGAACGTAAACACTGAATTTAAAAAAAGCAGTCCTTCACTGGATTACTTGCCGAAATGGAAACACTGTTTACATTATTTTAGTTATGATCCAGTGTTTGGTGAAGTCACTGGAACGCTACTAGAGCAATGTAATCTCAGCTCGACACTGCTGGGATTATAGTTCTCGACAGTGGGCGTAAACACTGAATTAAAAAATAGCAGTTCTTCACTGGATTACTTGCTGAAACACTGTTTACATTATTTCAGTTATGACCCAGTGTTGGGTGAAGTCACTACACTGGAACGCTACTAGAGCAATGTAATCTCAGCTCGACACTGCTGGGATTATACTTGTCGACAGTGGACGTAAACACTGAATTAAAAAATAGCAGTTCTTCACTGGATTACTTGCTGAAATGGAAATACTGTTTACATTATTTTAGTTATGATCCAGTGTTGGGTGAAGTTACTACACTGGAACGCTACTAGAGCAATGTAATCTCAGCTCGACACTGCTCGGATTATATCACCAGAAATGAACATCAATAATTTCTGAAATACTTGATTTGAATATGTAATATACTTCAATTTCACTAGTATTTCATGCTTCCTGGGAGTAAGGTATTCCAATATTCCGAAAGACAGACTACAATATAATGATAGTTACACAATATATTAAAGTGTACGTTAGGGATCACCGCTAACACGACTTATGTCACGGTCGCAGTGTTTAATTTTGAGCCTCTGAGCGATTGAATGAGCCGACACTTTGCGCGTAGAAAGGTGGCTTCGTTTCTAATCGCACGCAACCGTGTTATAAATTCGGAATGCTGAACAATATAAATTGACGAATGGACGAATGGTTTGCGTCTTATCTTACTTGTCCTGGAATTTTGTGAATAAGTAGTATACGTTTTTCGTTATTCGGTCGCGGATGTTGCCGATGAAAACAATCGCTTCGATCATTTCCATCGTCGAAACAACCGGATCCATTTCAATCGATTTAGGCGACAAGAAGCTATACTCGCACAAAGAGTTAAACATCGTCATAGAAACCGAATTTTTAGAATATCTCGAAACGCGAACAAAACGTTGGCAGAAATATATTGCGAGCAACGAGGATCACTTTGAAACTGACGAAGTAGAAATTGATGAAGGAACGAGTAGTTTGCGTTTGGTTCGACGTGGTCTGGAACTTCCTGGAGAAGGTAGCCAAGTTTAATGTCAACGATGTTTCCGCGTGAAGAGCTGCTATTGCAAATATCTGTATTATTAGATCTTTACTGGTACACTTTATAACACGTGATTGCGAAAGAAAGCGATTTCTGAGTTTACGGCTGTGTTTTATTGCCAGCATGTGTCACGCTACACCCTACCCAAGACGTTAAGAATTGCTTACGTAGACTTTTAAGGAAGGCGCTCCCCTCGTCCTCAATTGCTTAAAGATGTGTCGTAAACTAGGAGTTTCCGAAGGGTAAGTTTGGCTGTGACATCCTGGAGACCGGAGAATCTGACCCGAAGGAAACTCCGCATCGTTATCAAACTTCACGTACTGCTCGCTAATATTGGAACTGCTGCTTCTTCTCTGAAAGGGTGCGGTAAAGGACGTACGAGAAAACGTGAGTTACTTGAGCTGTAGTCAGTCGTGCCTTGTAGGAAATTTAGTCATTCGCTATATCAAAGTGGTCGCCTTTAATTTATTTAAATTAGCACGCCACGTGTAAAGTCAACAAAGTTTGAACGTCATCATAGTAGCCACGAGCACTTAAATTAAGAGAATGAATAACGCACACGTCACTTTCGTATGGTTGGTAATTAATTTTCGTTTAATTAATCGATCAATGACGCTGGCAAAGATATCCGCCAGTATAAATGACCATTTGGTTTTTTACTTACTAAAAGGATACAAGTGTTTTTGATAAAATTAATCTTTTATCGTAGATTTTATCGAGATGGAAATTATTTTCTTCGCACCACTTTAATTGGAATCATCTATTTAAAGGATATTTATTTATTAGTTTATTATTATCTCAGGCTAATCTCTATCTGATTATTACTTTACGTATTATATAGTGTTAGAAATTAACTTTCATCTACGATGCAGTATTTGAGTATTCGCATTCTATGTGCACGTGTTTGATCATTTGAAGGCAACCATTTTTATTTTATCATTTTGTGCACACTTTTCTTATAGACAATTATACTTTTAGAATTGTCCCAGTATTACAAATTGACTTTCATTTACGAAGTAACATTTTAATGTTTGAATTCTATGTGTTCGTGTCACGATGTTCTGATGATTCGTAATGTTCTTTTCTATTCCATAGTTGTCATTAAATGGTACGATTATAGACAATATTTGAGTCGAATCGTGCGAAAACAAGCAATTAGTTGAACACAGTGGGAGCTGCACAATTTTGTGATGTTATTAACCCACAGTACAGCTCTTACATCATACAATTATTCGAACTACCAAACTGTAATTCTACTTTAGGTTTATAGTTATTTTGTAGAAAACTTTAGCGAAAGCTTTAAACATACTGATGCTACTACCCATTGTTAAATAAGCCATTAAGTATATGTAAAATAACAACAATAAATAGAGCTACATTTTCGTTTGAATTAAAACCTGCAAACCATATTTTCTCAATTTCAGGTTTTCGAGAGTTTGGTAGCTTTCTGCATAACGTGGCTCATTTATTGTATGTTCGTTGGTTGCAGCTAACGCCGAAAGGCGAACCAACATATTTCACGATGTAATACATTAACATCAAACCCGAAAGCATTAGTATCACTAATGGAAGCAATAAAATGAAAATATTGTCACTGCCAGCTTTTTTCTTCGGAAGAGTAAAATTTATTTCATAACCGTCGGTGTTAGGCAGATTACGACTATGTGCGAAAATGAATATTCGCCTATGCCATGTGGCTTGCCGTTTCACGTTTCCACGAGCAGAATTTCAATTGCAATCTTGGGGAGCGAACGCTCGCCCCCTTCTTGCACAGTTCCTGTGTTTCCTGTCATGCCGCTCACGCCAATTGAAAGCAACGTGGGAATTCATTTGGCCAAGTTACTCTGCTCCACGTGTACTCCGAGTCAAAGCTTTTGCTATTGACGACGAACAAAAATTTATTTATTTTTTAAACAAAGTCCAGAGAAATGCCAGTGGTAGCTAAATGGGTTTAATGAATAGTATTTTCCGACGTATTTAGATGTATTTTTAGACATATTAGACGCGGTCGAATAACACGGACAGGCAGCTATTCCTTGCGTGAAAATAAAAAGAAAATATACCATAAGATTTTCTCGTACGAAGCCTCGTTTTTTAGGGAGCAGAGCTTGAAAATTTATAAGTATACTTGCACATGATTAATCCAGGAATAGATAGATAGAATAAATAATCGACCAGAGGTCATTCTACACGTGAAAATAAGATTTCTCCTCAAGACGCTGATGTTTTGGAGAAAAATAAATTTGGAAATTTGCTACTGAGCCAATTTTTCGCTAAACGTATTCACATCTTTTATTGAAAATGAAGCCTTAAACGGAAATTTGATTCCACATTTTTCACTTATTTTCGCACGTATAATAGGCGCACTTGTAACAAGTATACTATAACTTTATTGAAATTAATATAGTATTAAAAAAAGGTCTAAGAAATCGTCAGTAATTTATATTTACTGACATCTTCATATCTTTTCGTTATATAAAGATATACTGTTATCAATGTTTAACTTGATGTTAGAAAATATATGTTACCTCTATTCTGAAGCATTCTCAATGATGCGACGATACATATTGCGTTGCCTCATAATCAACGTGGTCGTTGGTTTTCGTACCACTACATACTAGTGATGACTTTTCTCTTACCTTTTTATGATTCACCATCTTTTTCTATCAAATTTTCTATTCCAATTTTTGAAACTCCGACAGCAACAAACTCTCATCGTATTGAACTTAATTCTCGGAAAAACCGCATTATTTATGGGATGATCCAGTATGTAATAAACTTGAATAATACAGATGAATTGTAGACGACTACGGAACACACGTCGTTCCCTTCTTATTTAGAAAAGTTCACGTGATATCGATGGACGATGATTATGAAATGTTATTTGCAAAGACTCAGCAAAGAAACAGCTACTTTCCAATGTATCAATACTGGAACATCCTGTATATATGAAACATTTATATTGTTCGGAAGCTTTTATTGTTTCGAAAAACATTTCAACTACGAGCGATCGTTACGTGGATCACGAGCTGCACTACAGAAATATTTACCATTGACAAATATCTAATAACGTGAAGCGTGTACGTACCGTGGCCATGCAATATCGATAGATTTTGCAGTTCACACGTATGAAGTACACGGCGCCACGATAGAATATCCGAAGTTATTTGAACGTCTCCGGTTGCCTTCAACAAAATCAATATCAAATATTTGTGCAGGTATGTTCGTCCTTTTCGGACTTGGATGACGCGCCGTCACTACGTGTACGATACACGCGATAAAATGTAATTGGTTGGTATGTTTTTTATATCCTGGACAACGTGAAAAAAACGTTTTTTTTTTTTTTATCAAAACAGATTAAGAAAGAAACATAGCTGTTGCACTGTTAGAAGAAAATTACCGTTGCACGAAAGTGTAACGAAACTTGAATTTGGGAATGAAATTATATTTTTCAAAATTATTATAATACATGACATTGTCAAAATCATGTAATACGATCCATGATATTTATCAAGTTGTTATGGATCGTGTTAAAAACAAGGTGGTTCATAATACGTATGTACTGAATTTTAATAAACAAACGTAGCATCCTCTGTAGGATGGTGTTTTATTTATCAAGTTTTATAGAAAGCATTATACTTTGGATATTGTACATATTTTTTTAGATCTTTTATAAATACATGAAAATCTGCAGTTTATTAATAAGATTTATATTCATATTAAAAACTTGTTATTCCTCACTATGATTCTCATTAGAAGATTCGTAAAATTTGTCGATATTTGTTTATAATAACTTTGGTAACAGATGAAACCTAATTTTGTTGTTGCAATATTTTCTCAGAATTGGAAGAATTCGCACAAGTGTGAGAATAAAAAAGTATGTCATTTATATATGCTACAATTTTCATATGATTATATCCGCATAAATTTATATTATATGATTAAATTTCTGATGTTTATGCAGGTATAATATGTCGAAATATGCAAAATGTATGCAAAATATATGCGAATGTAGGAGATATGCATGCTCCCTGCATGTCAGCATAGTATTAATCATTTTAATATTTTATATATGTAATTTAAATAAAACTAACTAAACCGGAATAATCTGTATCAGCTATAAAATTAAATAATAATGATAACATATTTCAGTAATGAATAAATAATAAAACCATAATACGTGTTACCGCTAAAATATTACTAATTTTGGATAATACATTGTATCTTAATATATGTAACTTTTACTGCTCGGTATGATTTATGAATTTGAAATCAAAAATCGCCTGTGACAGATATCAATTACTGATTTATTTAGAGGTAATCTTAACATGATAAGTTATTGATTATTATCAATATGGCACAGATATGGTCTACAGGATGCAGCATGAATGTCACCATAACATTCAAGATGGTTCTTCTGGTTTAACTAAAAAATACTTCAAAAGTTCATAAAACTTCATCTAGTTCTCAAAGAAGAAACTTTAAAGAATATTTTTCATCAATAAAAGCTGAAATCGTCTTTCGTGTTTGAAATTGTATTTTCCTTTTCAGTTTCTTAAACTATTGAGGTTATGTTGGGGTTAGGTTAGGTCATTATCACCTAGTGACAAAATCTGCAATCACTTTGTCACCAACCCAATAAGTGAAAGGACTAATTTTTCTGATTCTTTAAAGTTTTGTTAGCGCTAGGTATTGTTTATTTATCGTGACAATAACGAGATTTTTATTTTTCCATTCCATGATCATTACTTTTTCTTTACAATTTACTGTAGTCTTATCTCTGTGTAGTCTCCTTTCTCAGAAAAGCAACTCCTACGTCAAAAGAAATGGGGATTTCTATTTTTACAGTTCCAATTTCATCGTTTCTACATAGTTATTTTGGATATTCTATATTAACATAAAAAGATTGAAGAAAAATAAGTTCTTATTTGCCCCTTTTTGTAGATTATAGGGATCTTGATTGTACATAAGTATACTAATTATGCAAGCATAATTCATACCCAAGTGAATGTAATGTTTTAAGTTGAAAATAATTCAAGTTACGGTCTTATACTTTGCATAATTTGCTTCTTTATCTACTCTGACTGGCTCGCACGATGTATGAAACTTCTCAGTGTATGAAACAAGTTACATATACCTGTACTTACACCGAAAGGATCTACAACATCGAATTTTTAGAAGTTCTCGCCTGACAATTCTCTGGATATAAAATATGTACGTCTTCTAGGCCATTCTGTTCAATAATTTATCAGCTAATAATTTTAATAAATTTGCAAGTTGTAAGTTATAAATTATGTTCTTCATAATTCGTGATCGAAGAAGATTACAGGATAACTCGTAATACTTGTAAAAAATTTCATCTCTTTCATTACCAAACCTCTGTTATTATACTGTATACCAGGTATGTAAGTATAAAACCGGAATTTTTTTTATAGAAAATACACGTTTATTGTATGAAAATGATTAAAAATATTTTATTCGAAGTATTGCCCATCGCTAGCTATACATTTTTCCCACCTGTCTGGCAATTGGTGGATGCCACGCTAAAAAAACTGTCGCTCTTTTGAGGCAAACCAGTCATCGAGGCATTTTCGTACATTTTCGTAAGAAGTGAAGTGCTGGTCAGAAAGTGCGTGTCCCATCGATGCAAATAAATAGTAATTGGACGGAGCCAAGTCTGGTGAGTAAGCCGCGTGCGAAAGTATTTCCCAACTGAACGCTTCGATCGTTTCCTTGACCAGTTTTGCTGTATGTGATGGTGCATTATCATGAAGCAAAATTACTTTGGTTGCCTTTTTTGATATTCTGGTCGTTTTTCACGCAAAGCTCGATTCAAATCGATCATTTGTTGTCGATAGCGCTCAATATTAACGGTTTCGCCAGGTTTTAACAGCTCATAATAGATCACACCCTTCTGATCCACGTTCTTCGTTGCTCACGTCAAAATTGCCACTTCTGAATTTTTTAAACCACTCAAAGCACTGTGATTTACCAAGAGCATGCTCACCGTAAGCTTCGACAAGCATTCGATTCTGCGATTCTGCAGCAGTTTTCTTCAAATGGTAACGGAAAATCAATGCTGTCCGCAAATCGTAGTTTCCAGGCACAAAATTCGACATGATCAACGCTATTACAAACTATGCTGTTGTATGAAACTTGTATTGTTCTGAGTCGAAAATGTTTGTGAGGTGTCAACAAAGACTTTTGGCATCAATGACGCAGTTAAGTGATAACTACATTATCAGCTATGGCCATCTATAGGCAAATTACGGTTTCATACTTACAGACCTGATAAGAGTATTTGTTAATAATTGTATCTTGTAAATTATGTTTCGCAAAATTTCACTAATAAAGTCGATTCAGTTGCGCAAGACGATGGCAATGGTGTCGACTATCTCAGCGCGTAAGTCTAAAACACAGATATTGTAGAGAGTCTTATTGATACAAGCAGGTGGCTGGCAAAACTTATCTTCTCTTCATTTTTTCTTATCCTGCCATTTTTCTTTCTTTCCTCTCTTCCATTGTAATGCTATAAATTGAAAATACCGATCGAGCACACAATAGCGGAAAAGAACAAACAAGAACACGTGACAAGCCAAGGCAGCAGCAACAACAGCTCCATCGTCCAAATTCGTAATTCTTCCTCAAGGTTATTTATGGAACTACGATGTTCAGCCGCACCAATTGCAGCAACACGTCGGATATGCTACGTCGATCGTTGCGGCGTCTCACGGTACACGTTACAGCGCTTTCAACGTAGCCAGGCTGGAATAGCAGGGTATACTACTATTTCAACACTACTGCGCTACGTGCTCGTCGCAAATCCTCAGCTCCAGCTACGCGTTCACTGGAATACCTAGAACGCAGCCACAACGATCTACTGACTTCTACATTCATAGTTTAGTCTACTTCGTGACATCGATTCACCAGAAGATCCATACCAGCGCAGAATTTTTAAAAGTCATTGTCTAACTCTTACAAGTACACGCTCTATCGTAAAAACAGCCGAGAATTCAATAGCGACATCAATAGGAAACTTTTGCAACGTAGAAATGCGTGTTAAAACGAGGATTAAGTGTAACATGGGTTTTCATCTCTTCGCTCATTTCTTCCGACTTTCTTCCATCTTCACACTTCGGGTAAACGCTAATGACACTTTTTCGTAGCTCGAAAGATGTTCTTGAATGTGCAGCAAAAATGTTTGGTTCGTAAGCAAATCGAGAAATGATAGAATTGTTCAACATTCTCCTCTTTATGGCGATTGATTCATTAGAAGCAGAATCGTAACGATCAACATCGCATAGAGTTCGTTTACGAATCGACCACACTTCCTCAAGTAATATTTTACTTTTCTAAATACTCGTTTCCAAAATGTATTCAAGTTTAAAGGAAATCAGACATGCCGAATTGTATTAGCAAATTTTTATTAATACCCACCTAACGTCGTTCGATGATACAAATTGAAAATCTGTGTATAATGGAGGCTGACGCGCGGAAATTGACGTTTACCGATCGCCAGATCGCTGAATAGCAAATTTATTCGTTGGTCACATTAGCGATCAATTTGTCGCGTTGCTCGACTTCGAATCACACTGGCCGCCTCGTTGCGCGGCCATTCAATCGAATCTGATGATGCCTTCTAATCCACGCTGAATAGAAATCATTTTGAAATTTCTGTTTCATTGTATCCATAGAACGATATATTGATTTTGCAGCAAGTTTGCTCCACGTTAAAGTACCGTTTCAACGAAATTAGTTTTTGATCTATGTGTACTGATATATTAGGTCGTCCGAAAAGTTTCTTTCGTTTTATAAGGAAATAATGGATGCACAACATGCATTCGTTTTATATTATTTTATCGAATTACCTATGATCCATTTTGTTCTATCAAGATAAAGATCACAACATTCGACAGATTAGGTTTCATGTTTGTATAAAGATGCATCGTTGTAAAACACGTGTCTGTAAAAGAAAAACACTTTTCGGACAACCTAATGCATGCACTGATAGTTATACATACGTAAGCATGATTTATAATAACAATATAGAAACGTCGTTGAGACGTGTGAATTAATGGCAAACTGAAGATCAGAGCCTTACTATCTTCTTCTGGAATCAACCTATACAGGGCGAACCACCCTAAAGTGTTGCAATCTGTTTTCCTCGAAAATGTCGTTTTGTAGATATCGACTTGAAATTTGGGCTCGTTAAATGGTTCAAAGTCTAATATTTTCAAATATAAGAAATTGTGAGAATCCGCAACTTTCTTAAATGGTACAGCCTATCAGTCTTTTTATTATTTCGTCTTATAATTAGCAACATCTTGCGTTTCGTAAAATGTAATCTCCATGAAAAGATGGCAATTTCCACACAGTTGAATTTTCCACACAAAGTTACTTTACTGTGAAAAATTGTAAAGAGCCAAACCAATTTACCTAAAAACTTTATCTACCCTTAATTTTATATTTTAACTTTTGGTGCTTATATTGCTCGGAAAAAATTTTTATAATTCCATGTGACATTCGATACTCTTAGAAGACATACTTAACCGAGTTAAAAGAAATCTTTAAGCATTTCACATAAAAACCACGTTTCGTAACCATACAAATCGTGACGAATCGCGAAGCGATTGTCTAATTTGCTAAAACTGCTAAGACAAATCTTAAAAAATGTTCCAACGAATACAAAAGCATTAGTACGCCTGGAGAAAATCTGCTCGAATGCTTTACACTTAGATGGTAGAAGTACTGCTATTGTAGCACTTTAATATCGTAACAGCCCCTCGAGATTTGCGCAAAGTTTTCCAACGTAAAGCCGGAAGATTCCACGTACAAAGGGCTAATGAGCTTTCCTCGAGGACTTTTCTAATATTTGGTTGCGATAGAGAGCCGTAGCTGTTTGCGTTTGCAGAATCAACGGAAATAGCACATTGTCTTTAAGAGCATGTCTCAGCGTGAGGTACGCTGTTATCTGAAATGGCGAAATCCCGACATCCAGGGACGTTTATTTCAACGACTTTAGATCGTTAAGCCGTAGTACTATGCCACCTTGACCTAAGCCAAGTGGTTTAAGCTAAGTATAAGGTATCGCTGGTGGTGTTGAGCTCACTCTCGTTCGGATCGCGTGCAGCTACATTCGATTGATACGAACAGCATTTGCATAGATAAGAGCTTCGCAGTGAAAAACGGTACGAAACTTAACATACTTGGACCTAACCAATTAATATGTATAAACGCTATGATATTAAATACGATGGTGTACAAATATTTGTACAATGGTGTACAAATATTAAGACCTGTTAATACAATTTCATCTCGAATCAGATTTTGTTGAAACTAAATATTTATGACAATCAAATTGGATATTTCTAGCATTTGTAATAATCTCAGATCTAGAATAATCGAGATCTTTATGATCGGATTAAGTGGTTGTTAAATGGCAACAAGTTTAGCAATTTTAGATCGAAATGAGACAGGCTTGGTCTTTCTCTTTCGTTCGCCTAATCTAATAGGATGACTTAATCGATTAACAAAAAAAGTGACGTTACTAAAGAAAAACGTAACTTGCGTTTCTCGGGCATATTTTTGATACAAAATTTCAAAAAGTCTGGACGAAATGAGATTGAACGCGTACCTTTGCTGTGTATCGCACCGTAAGAAACTTGCAGGTTTCAGGAAACGCATTAGACAGATTATAAAAGCACGGTAATGTTGCTTCTTACAAAAGCATTGTTTCTTATTTAATTAATCGTCTAACGTCATATCCAATTTATCTTCGCTTGGAAGAAATTAAAAATACAACGATGTATTAAATGTAATCTCTTCGGTAAGTTATGGTCGTTTAGACATTGTTTCACATTGTCAGTAGCTGCTTTCTCATTCTCGAACCGCGTAACGGTGTCTGTTGCTGCTTTAGGAGCAGATATTACGCGTAATTTACGATGGTCGTTATCGCGAACGGAACAGTTGCGAACGAGAGAAACGTAAGGTTCCGTGAAACACAAATTAACCATCTAGAGGGATCACAAGCTGTCACGATTGTCGCAGCTTCGTACCTGCCCTGGGTACTAAACTACGTGCACTAAAATTTGAATGATACAGAACAGGATCGTAAATCGTCCCACACTGTTTATTACTTTATATGAATAATTATTAAAAAATGTATTTCTATTTAAATTTTGATTTCGACCGAATTCTGACCTTAACCCTAATCGTAAATCGTCGCACTCTGTTTATTATTTTATGCGAATAATTATTAAAAAATGTATTTCTGTCTAAATTATTTCTAGCAATTTATTCAGTCTAAATTTTGATTTCGACCGAATTCTGACCTTAACCCTAACCGTAAATCGTCGTACACTATTTATTATTTTATGCGAATAATTATTAAAAAATGTACTTCTGTCTAAATTATTTCTAGCAATTTATTCAATCTAAATTTCGATTTCGACCAAATTCTGACCTTAACCCTAACCGTAAATCGTCGCACACTGTTTATTATTTTATGCGAATAATTATTAAAAAATGTATTTCTGTCTAAATTATTTCTTGCAATTTATTCAATCTAAATTTTGATTTCGACCGAATTCTAACTTTAACCCTAACCGTAACCTAGCTTTACCTCGAATAATACGGAAGGATCCATGATCGTTGGAAAGTTATGCTAAATTAAACATTCATAAATTAAAAACATTTTGATAATGTAATGTTGTAAATGTATTTAAGATTAAGTAAGCATTTAATCGATTGATTGATATTTGTTTAATTATGATTGAATTAACTGAAAAAATAACTTTGATTGAAAATAATGACATTTAATGGATTAAAAGTTTGATCAACCGTTTTAACAATACCGGACTGTTCGTACTTTCGTATTCTTTGTCTTAAACTTTCCAAAAGGATGAAGTTACGGTACAGTTCAGAGCAACTCGGATAATACGGAACTGCTGTTAAACTCGAGTAACTAAAACTCCACATTAATTTTTTAATTAATCAGCACCGAGTCATTCTGCTTGTAAATTGATCTTTGTACTAACTTATATCATGTGCACAGTGTAATATTGTTTTATACTTTGTTTCCTTTTGCTTCCACGTGATTTTGTTATTATTAGGTCATCCCATAAGTTCGTTCCGTTTTTCGAGCGGTTATATATGTTAAGATTGTTTACATACCTTTCAGTTTCATGAAAAAATGTAATCCCCCCCCCCCTCGTTGTACAACTTCTTCCCATTTTTCAAGTGCATTGGTCCTTTATCGCCGTATGTTTATAAATCGACACATAAAATGTATACACAAAGATCGGCACGAACTTATTGGATGACCTAATATTATCGTTTTGCCCCTTTCGTTTATTTTTCTTTATCTGTTTTTTTTTTTTATTTAACTAGCGATTACTGTGTCATGTAAAATTAACGATAAAAAATGAGTAGTTGAGCAATAAATTAACTTGACCGTGCTTTTATAATTTTGTAGGCTTTCTTTCACGAAAATGATTAAGCATAATATTACAATAAAGTAGCGAAGTTAAAATAGTTGCTCAAATCACCGCCAAATTGTGCACAGGACTCAAGACTAAAGACTAAAGACTAAAGACTAGACTAAAGACTAATCTCGTGGTCGAATGTTTGCAGTTTTTATATTTTGCGTTTGTAGGTGTTGAGGAGCAATGGGAGGATCCTGATTGTCCTATGTAATGGGGAAAGTGTATTGTTGGGCCATGTGCAAAGGTCATGTCAAAACCTAATGGTTCGCTGCCAGAGTACGGAATGGCGTGGATTTGGGTATGGTCGTTGTCACAATTGCTTGGTAATCCTGAAATCAGGGAATCGAATGAGCAAGTTATGTGACATTTATTACACATAACACTTATTATATATTGTTATATATACATTATAAAAATCATGGTCCATGGTTATCACACTGATGATCATCATGTGATGATTAATTACATTGTCACCATTCTTTTTAGTTGGAGACTACGAGAGCTCCTCGATAGAAAATAATGTAAATGTTAGTGGATGAAGAATAAAATTAAACATAAAATTAATTAGGTCACGATAAATTATTTTTAGGATAAAGTTATAATAAATGTATTAAGAGTTTCGGTGGTAAACGGATTTTGAGAAAGACGAAAAATTGTCGCAGCTTCGACGCGAATTTTCATTTAACAACGGCGTCGTCATTGATGCGTTAGGAAATTTCTCTATTTCCTGTAATTTATATACTGCAATTCGCCAAGATCTAATTATTGCTCACTTAACGAAACAATGTTGTGAAACTCGTAATGAAGTTACGAAACGTTTTCAGGAAACTAGAAGAGATTTCATACAAACGGCATCGTTTTTCTCACAGCCGCATCCTGATATCAAATTAAAGACTTGCAATATGAAAGAGTTTTAATTAGTCTTATGAATATATATGATGCGCTTTAATTATCGGGGCAAACAAGATTTTGCGCGTTGAAATTAACGCCAGCGAGTTCTAAGAATGACGTTTGGTAATTCTATTAACTTTGCGAAGGAAACAAATTTCCTTCGGTTTTTTTTTTTTTTTTTTTGTTACGTTTATTTGTTATTTGTGTTTTCGTTCTGAGTTCTTTTTATGATACATTTCTCGTAAATTCATATTTTCAGATGATAGGATAAATACAATATAAGCTACTATTGAGGGAATTTTGTGACACAAGTATCGCTAATGTGTTGATTAAAAAAACAGATCGTTTTCTTCAGGAAAACGTCATAAACAATATCAACAAAAATTTCCACCATTTGTTTCGTGATAACGCAATAGCGACTGTGAATTTTTCAAATTCATTTACAGGATTCTACCGATAGAAAATACAAGAAACAACTGTGTCTTTTGTACCAATGACTCAGGAACCACAAATTTTGAGTTACGTCGTTGTTGCAACAAATGAACGATATTTACCAGCAATTACACAAAAAGGATAGAAAGACACGTTGAGCCATTAGCCAATAATATTCAATCAATATATCTCGTAGGCTTAAAAGAACACACCCTGCAGGCTTAATAAACAAGTAAACATCTGCAAATAATCCAGATCGACTGAACTGAATGATAGTGACGTTGTCTCGATGGGAACATTGACGATGTGCTACTTTGCCACATTTGAAACAATTTTCATAATGTTCTACTGACAAATTGCAAAGTATATAAAAGAGATATAAAAGAAAGAAGAGGCAATATGTGACGTTACGTTTATTTCCTATTAAACAAAGTTACCTAAACGCAAGAAAAGAATTAATTTGCTTGTTGAAAAAATGTTATAAAAATTATGCAATTATAGCATGACGTACTTAGTATTAAATAATAGGTTTTTCAGGCCTTACATCTAACGAATGACGACAATCTGTTGCAATTCAGTCGCCTAAAAGTACCAGAGATTACAATTACTTGAATAATTATTTCAAGAATTACAATGGAAAGATAAGAAAGTATCTCGGAGTACGCAAATACCTGTGACTTCTACCGGATGAAATGTGCGTTAGCTCTGTAACTATGCAAACGGTGAATTAAAACAAAGCTTAATGAAGATTCTACTTATTAAAATTCCTTAGAAATCTGCTGTTAGAATTCTTTAAACCCATCGAAAATTACCACCAGCGAAAAAACACGAGTTAAACTAATTATAACAGCATCGGTAACTTGACAACTATAAAACGAAGCAAAATACAATTCGTCTTAAGATTAAATAAAAAATAGTGCCAAGAAATACGTAAAATTCGATGAAAATTGTAGTATTCGTCGTTTGAAACAAATTTACTTCTCAGTTTTTATTTCAATTTGCTAATCCAACAAATTATACAATACAATATAATACAATATAATATACAATATGATATATTATACAATATAATTAGAGTTAGAATTATTAATAATTATTAAGACTTATGAATTAAAATTAGATTAGAATTAAAATATTAAAACGATCAGTTAAAGATATTGTTGTACGATATTTTGGTAATTTATATCAATATCATGGAGCATAGCATTTTAATCAAGTGTTGGTATTCGATGGCCTTGGGCGTTCAATATAGTTCATGCAGTCTCTCATCGGGTTAAATAGTTCTTAGCTCATCATGTTTCTGAAGATTGCGCTTACCTGCTATGTATAGACTTTGCTTCTATTTAGTTTCGTTACTCGACATCCCTTGTGGATAATTTACAACGAATTGATTCAGAATAACTGCCTGATTAATAAACATTATGATAATCAGAATCGTTATACACATCACAGACTTCATTATGTTTTATGCATTTTCAGAATATTCCATTGGCATTTTATCTTTTATTAAAAAAGAAGAATTAATACGCGTCAATAATCTTGACGAAATTTTGTCATAAATGTGCAAACCTTTCAGCGTGTACACGAATTAAATAGCGTGCAAATATTATCGACGATTATAATTACATTAAATTATAATATATTATAAAAATAATTTAATAAATTATTATGCATGTCATTGCAACCATTGTTAAACAGGTATTGCTTTATTATACACATTATTCGAAAAAATCACTCTCATAATTATTTGCATTTATGTCAATCGTGTAGTCAGGCGTAGCGCTCAATAAAATGGTGTTTGGATTTGATATTTCCTTGCAAATAATGTCTGTTCTACCGCGATATTTAAACGAAAACACCAATCGATCGTTATTAATAATTGTATAATAAATCTTACATAATACACATTACTTAAAAATCTGTTCGTGAGTCTATGGTTGTAACTATGACATTTCTTCTTATTTTTACTTATCTGATCTATTACCTGTATACAGTGCATATTTTATAACTTGCGATTATTCTATTCGTGTAGAAACTAAAAGTTCAGTGGAATGAATTAGCAAAACAAATGTGACAACAATCGCCGCTATCTATTGAATTAAACATTATCAATCAATAGAAGGTATATATGTAGCGTGTAAAAACATTTTTGTTAGATGATCAGAGCAACGTGTACAACAATTGTACACGGTCGAGCAAACAGCGGAATCGTACGGAAAGATTTAAACGCGGTTGTAGTTCGACACGAAGCATGCCAAATCAATCGCAACCAGGCAAATAGCCACGAGCATTTCTGCATTGATAGTGCGATTTTTTAGTAGATCAGCCGAACTTCATTTTCTGCGTATTGGACATCGACAATGTCCAATTTGCCCAATCGCAATGGATTCGTTTTATTAACATACACCCAAAATTTGAACATAAAAGTGTACGATAATACAGAATGTCGTAGAACGTGGTGGAAGAATAGAATATGAGATGCACACAGTGTGACGATCAAGTATCGATCAAGAGCGGTTACAGATGAGGCGGAAATTTTAGGAAATCGCCTTGTGCAAATGCAAATTTAGTCGACTAACTGGATCGACGATCGCCTAAATGGTCGACTGTGAAGGAGCGCCAGGTAAAAAACTCTATTCGACCAGAAAATCTGAAACTTTGGATTAGACGACTGAACACAACTAGGTTCTACTAACCTACGCAACTTAATTTTTGCACACGAAAATTTTACCTGCCATTGGATCCTTGACTGGTGGCTAACTAATTGTAAGCCAGTCGGGGAAATTTGCATTTACACAAAGCAACTTACTGGAATTTCTCGTCGGTTGACTAAATCGGTGGACTCGAGTTGGTTAAATCGACTAGTTGACCGTGGCAAAGCCTTGCTCCGTCCAACGAGACGAATCGGTAAATGTAAACAAAACATTGTTGCTGCGACTGCAACTATTGGCTGTCGACCAGCCAAACTCGACCATTTTACGTCCGCAAACCCCATTTTACTAGGCGACTTACTAAATTTCTTGTCAGTCGATCGTCAATGCACAACTTAATCTATAATTCCCAACGATCTACAATCGGACACTCGATCGACAAAAGGGACGAGAGAAAAACGGTCGATACGTGTCTCGTACACATTATGTCGCATTGGAAGTTTTCCATCATTGTCACAAAACGCTGCTTCAGTTTTCTCAAATTACAGTCTCGCGTTCTTCCACAATCTGCCGACGTCCGACTAGTATCTCGTACATCGTCTGACAATATATCAGGTCTGTAAATATGAAACCGGAATTTGCCTATAGATGGCCCTAGCTGATAATGTAGTTATCATTAAACTGCGTCATTGATGCCAAAAGTCTTCGTTGACATCTCGCAAACATTTTCGACTCAGAACAATACAAGTTTCATACAACAGCATAGTTTGTAATAGCGTTGAACATGTCGAATTTTGTGCCTGGAAACTACGATTTGCGGACAGCATTGCTTTTCTGTTGCCATTTGAAGAAAACTGCTGCAGAATCGCAGAATCGAATGCTAGTCGAAGCTTACGGTGAACATGCTCTTGGTAAATCACAGTGCTTTGAGTGGTTTAAAAAATTCAGAAGTGGCAATTTTGAGGTGAGGAACGAAGAACGTGGATCAGAAGGGTGTGATCTATTAAGAGCTGTTAAAACCTGGGTTAATATTGAGCGCTACCGACAACAAATGATCTATTTGAATCAAGCTTTGCGTGAAAAACGACCAGAATATCAAAAAAGGCAACGCAAAGTTATTTTGCTTCGTGATAATCCACCATCACATACAGCAAAACCGGTCAAGGAAACGATTGAAGCGTTCAGTTGGGAAATACTTTCGCACGCGGCTTACTCACCAGACTTGGCTCCGTCCAATTACTATTTATTTGCATCGATGGGACACGCACTTTCTGACCAGCTCTTCACTTCTTACGAAAATGTACGAAAATGCCTCGATGACTGGTTTGCCTCAAAAGAGCGACAGTTTTTTTGGCGTGGCATCCACCAATTGCCAGACAGGTGGGAAAAATGTATAGCTAGCGATGGGCAATACTTCGAATAAAATATTTTTAATCATTCTCATACAATAAATGTGTATTTTCTATACAAAATTCCGGTTTCATATTTACACATCTGGTAATTCGATGCAGACAACGTAATAATACAACGATGGCAGATCAGCGCCTCTCGTCGAAGCTACTATCTTCCTTAAAACCGTGACTTTTGAGCCGTGTCACTGATGCAGCAAATGAGCGATATCGTCTTGAAGAAAAGAGCAAGGACACTTGATCGTGTACAGTCTAGGAGCCGGTGCAGACGAGCGAGTTTCCAATCGCGTTTGTTTGCTTTGCCAGCGAGGAACGACGAAATATTTCTCATGTCTCGAATATTTCTTTCCAACGCAATGTGAAACGTAATTCGAAGTGGAAGATGGCTGAGACTGTTGGCGAAAAACAACGTTTTCGTGACTACTTTCGCGAGCATTGGTCCGATCGTGCACCTGAAAGTCTTTGCAACGGACGTCAGTCGATAAATTATCTGGTTGGTCGGCGATCTACCGATGCAGCGGAGCACAGCGGCATTATTAGTCACGACAAAGGTGGCCAGCCGCAATAACTCAGCTTGCACCTTCTTATATTTATAATAATTACACCTCGCGCTTCGATAGCTGCTCTGGCTGCTGATATCGAGCTGGGAACTTGTTCGAGAGAGAAACTGTTGCGTCCTCCTTTTTTCTCCTGTTCGAATCGCAGCCATGGCTACGCCCATCGCTATGCTATCTCTTATCGTTAATAAATTTTCTCCTCTTCTGCCTTGCATGGCGCGCATTCGGCCAACGAAACGAAGAAAGCGACGCCCATGCGGCCTGCGCGATAAACTAATTCCTTTTCCCTTGACATCGACATGTCCAGACCCCAGACATTCTCCTTTTTTCCATCCAGCGTTTTCAATTCGCCCATTTTTACGTTACTTTTTACGGGATATCCGGTTCGTTGCACGCGCCTCGTCCGTCGATAAACGTTTCCAGCCAGCAAATTGTAACCTCGGCTGCAGGAAATATCCGTTTTTATTAGCTAAACGGGATTTTTTGCCTCTGTGCTGAACGCCGTTGCCTGGCTACGCGTGTGCGCCAGCTCTTCTGTGTTGCCGGAATCTGTGTGATTCGGTGCTACTGCTTAACCATGTCCGATCGTGAATGTTTCTTCTGACGGGGACGAAGCGAACGAATATCGCAAACGTCCGCTAAGAATTTCCCGCCGATAGAATTTACGTTGCTGCATGTAAAAGAGCAAAATTTCTCGCTGTCGATAGCGCAATGGAAGATTTCCCGTTCAAACACGCGGAAACGTGCCTCGCGTGTGTAATCAATTTCGCCCAGCCTGCAAATGCCGCGTAATGTCGTACACTCCTAGATCCGAAGTGTTCGCTATTGTAAATTTAACCTGTACAGGATGGTCCGTAATACAAATGAAGCCAGGCAAGAAGACGAAGATGAAGAATAAAATCGCGTTGGCGACTTTGGAGAAAATCGAATTTAAAAACTTGTCAAGTACAACGAATTTACTTAGTTCCCAGTTACGTAGCAGCTTGTTCTACGTATGGGAATAAGTCGAAAATGTGGAATACATCTTTTTCCTCTCGATTTTCTCGTCGACCAAATCGAATTTGATAATTGCCTGACTCGTGCGTACCGAGCTAATTTTTATACAGTGGCGGACGAAAGAAAGTTTAATAATAGTAGTAATATATATTGACAATAATAATAATAAAATTGATGCACTATGAATTTTAGTAACATTTTTACTAATAATTCTATGCCATGTTGCTAATGGTTATTTATTCTGTTATATATATATTGTATTTATTCATTGCTCTTATTAAGTATTAGGTTGTCCGAAAAGTTTCTTTCGCCTCGTAAGGTGATAATAGATGAACAACAATTTCTGTTTTAGATTATTTTATTGAATTAGGTATGATCCATTTCGTTCTATTTCTATTATTATATTCGTGCGTAATTCAATAAACTAATATAAAACAAAAAACATTGTGCGTCTATTATTTCTTTATAAAAGGAAAGAAATTTTTCGGATAACCTATATAAATTAATTTTGATAAATTATGGTGTCTTTTTACACTTCTTATTTTATAAAATTTCTTTTGTCCGCCAGCGTAGATTCAAATTCGATTTTCCCCAAAACGAAGTCTTAATTCGTTTTCGCGTGTGAAATAACAATTACTTGTTGCACTTATTAAATGCAAATTTATTTTATAAAATTACAGTGTTTTTTGGTATTCTTTATGCCATAAAATTTCTCTTGCCCGCCACTGTGTATTCAAATTTTATTTCCTCCAAAACGAAGTCTCCTGCCAATTGTTCGTTCCTGTCCAGTCAGAAATTGGTCAAATTCACGCACACCTCATACATTTTCAAACTCGATTTTCTCAAAAACGAAACCTCCAACGCAATTTCGTCATTCTTAATTTTCATCTTCTTTTGAGCCACAGAATTTCCCTGGCCGCTCCATTCTCGTGCGTGTTCTTGTTTCATAAATTTGATTTTATCCGCTTACTAGTCATTTGTATTTATCGACATATCGTTATACCAGCGTAAAACGATTTATTTATAAAAATGGCTAATTACTAAATTTCAGATGAAGGTAGAAAGCTGCGATCAAAAGCACTACGATATTTTCTTCTCGTCCTAAATGAATAAGATCGTATTCATAGAGAGTATAGTAAAATGATGGAGATAATGATATGTGCACAAGCTGTTTATCATCGTTTTGGATCCATGTTCCTGAATACTAAATTTCGTTCAAAGATAGAATCGCTCAATAATTTCATTGCATTACTTGCTTTGAACGCAAAGTAATTTCCTGAAAGCGCGGTATATATAACATGAACACGTGCTTGTAAACGATACGTGTGTCGTGGTATTGCGTTTCAGAACTTAATCTAGACTTCGTTAGTTCAATTAGGTAAATAAGTTCCGCATAGAGAACGTACAATTTATTTCAACGTATTTCATGACTCGAAACATCAAAATTAGTTTGGAAGAAACGCTTATCGTTGAGTAATATTCTATGCTATAATTTGTACCAAGATTGCTATTAAATAGCTACCGATATGGTTTATTGCGTTACAATGATCGAACACGTTTAATATCCCTCCCTAAGAAATTATTTTTCACATGACCTTTCAATTACTATATTTGTGAAATAATCACTTCGATAAAAATTCAAAGTAAAATTAAAATTAAAATTGAAATTGAAAATCGATTGGAATTATTTAATATCGCATGGTGAAAGAATCTTATTTAAATACATAATTCGTGAAAATGAGTCGTATTCCATTAAGGATTTAATGAAATACTACGCGTTGACAATTCAATTACATTCTTGCATAAATTTGAAAGCCTCGCGAAAGAAAAATTCAAACAATGGATGTTTGTGTAGGTATAACATATTTTTCTAGATCAGGCACAGTAGAAAACCGGTATTTGGCTCGTGTCGCTGAGTAACATTGCGTTATATGGGACAGTTCAATTCATTGAGCCACAAAATTTTAATAATGTTTCATCAGTTTGCAAAGATACAGGTTTAGTAAATTGGATTTTAGCAACATATTTACTGTAAAGCAGTTCATGTTTTATGCAACACATATTCATCTATCCTCTCGGATTTACGGCTTCTTTCTAATCTCTGCTTTCTCTAATTACGTACACATCAATCTCGCCATTTAACCCATGGAACCGTGGGATATATGGAAGTCTTTGTTTCCTAGCTTTGACAAACTGGTTAATTCTACTGACTTATTAACTTCCTTTTAGTCTATTAACGTCACAAATTCTTTACGAAGCAAACTTTAATCTGCGTAAAAACAATTTTAATGTATACTGTTATTAATGTTTGAGGTTGAATGAGAGATCTATGTAAATCCATTTTATTTCGTAGTCGTTAGATAAAAGAAGACATGTATATATATATAACTATACGTAACAGCTGTACATAAAAAGTTAATGTGTTTATATCAACAAAGCGTACTGTAGTTCTGTTGATAAACATATAAATTTCCTTTTAGTGTATTAACGCTTTGACTGCCACGTTGGTCATATAGACCGGCCATGGTTCCTCCTGTGACGTCACCGTGGTCTTTGATGACCGGCTTCAACTTCTTACAATTGTAAAAATTGTATGAAAATTGACAGATAGGGCATTTTGAATATAACCCATAAATAGAAGACACTTTGAAATATAAAGTGCCCCATTGAGCAATTAAACATTTTTATCAGAACATCAATAAAAAAAAAATGAGAACAAATCTTGCATCTAAAGGTGCACTGTGTTTGCATCCATATCTTTCAGGGGTAATCTACGAATATTATTATAAACACAGCTTGGAAAATAATCGTAAATGCTGCTTTATAATCGTATAATTGAAGTTAGAAGTGTGCATATACCTTACTATTACATATAGAATGAGCAAATACCGTTTACTAATATCTTCTACACGTTTCAACAATATATTCTGGACGTTTTGCTTGTGACGAAATAACGAATGCGAATGGTTTGTTGAAATAAACGAAGCCTTGTTATAATAAGTCGCTATCAACTGTTACCAAGGTGCCATGGTGGTCACCCGTGACCATCAATAAGATAAACGATCCATTGGGGAAGAATGTTGTCTTACATCATCGATTTATTATTATTTTGCCAACATGCTTTGAATAATAAAAATACTCCCGTGGTGTCCTAAGCGAAACATGTGATTCCGGCGTGGCAGTCAAAGTGTTAACGTCACAAATTCTTTACGAGGCAAACTTTAATCTGCGTAAAAACAATTTTAATACTGTTATTAATGTTTGAGGTTGAATGAGAGATCTATGTAAATCAATTTCATTTCGTAATCGGCAGATAAAAAAAGACATGTATATATATACAACTATACGTAACAGCTGTACATAAAAAATTAATGTGTTTGTATCAACAAAGCGTACTATAGCACTGTTGATAACAATATCAACTTTACGGTACGAACTGCACTTGCCACTTTTTAGCAGCGATTTCTTTCGAATCGGCTGAAAGTTACAGCATCATAAAGCGTTATAAATTCGACTTAGTGGACTTGGTTTAGGATCCGGTCAAACGAAGGAACACGATCCGTCACTGAAAGTGACGTGGATGCGCGTCGCTGGAGAGAAAACATTGAACGTTGTTGGTTGAACCGAGGCAAACACGTGGCCCATAACTCATGATAAAGTAGCTTGAACCATAGTTCTTGGTGGTTTCTAGCGAACCGGCGCAATGCTATATTAATGCCCGAACGCAATGTGTACGTATTATCAAGCGGAGTAACCCTTAACCTTGCTCCCATTAAACTCTCGCAAGTGTCTGCGGTTAACTAGAAAGTAGAAAACGCGTTTCTTTGCCTGACAAAATGGGAGGGTTCTATGGATGAAAAGATGAAACGATAGAAGCGAACGATTTGCGTGTTTCTATTGGTGTAAGCCGTAACAGGCTCTCCTACGCTATCATTATAGAAAAGCGGTTAGCTGTGTTATTTGATAATTATACCGAATTTGCGGACTCCGCTGAGGGATCAATTTCACCGGGCCGTGAGAATTAAACCGGCGTCCTTAATTCCTCGTAATTACTAGAAACGTTGCGAGACCTACTTTATGTAATTAAGAAATGTCCTATCGTCGATTGAAAGGGAGAAACGGTCTAAGAAACGATTTACAGTTAAAGTAGCCTCTTTAACGCGAGGCAAATGTAAATCCATTGTTTCTTGCAAAGCACGACGCGGTCTGCAAAATGGGGATTTTTTTATATTCTGAATTGGGTTCCAAAACTTTGAATGTAGGTCTTGACAGATCTGTTCATTCCATCGTAATTGCTAAACATAGTTCTTTATACCTCTTTTGAGATTTAGATTAGATTTATATTACTCGTAAATAATTCAATGAAACTTGACGATAGTATTTTCTTTCTTCTTTATAGATTTATTGTAATTTTGTTAGAAATATTTCTGGCGATGAATTTTTTATTACAATTTATATATATCTCGGAAAGAAGAAATACCGTACATTTTGTTACTGATACTGTTTTATTTTATTGCGAAATAAAAATTCAACTTAATTTATGTCGAAGCTAACATTATGACGGCTCATGTTACTCGGATATACAACTACAAATAACTACTTTTATTTTAATAAATAATTTCATAAATTTTAAAAACAGCGCACTTCCAAGTATTATATAAAATTTATGCAGTACTATCCTTTTACTGTTTCGAACAGTAGCAATGTTTCATTTCGCGGTGGGTTTAAAATTTTCACAAAGCAGCTTAAAAATTTGTAAAATATGTAAACGCAACGTAAGTGTAATACGTGAAAGTACGATGAAAATTATAATCCAATAATGTAGATACGCTTTTAGTTATTCTCCGTATTTATTGAATTAAAAGATTAAATATTATTTTATTTTATACCAGACTTATTAAATATTATTGAATAAATAAATATATTATAGTAGCAGCGTCTAATACTGAATATATATGTATTAGGTTGTCCGAAAAGTTTTTTTCGTTTTATAAGAAAGTAATAGACGCGTAATGTTTTTTGTTTTATATATATAAATATAATAATAGAAACGGAACGAAATGGATTATACTTGATTCAATAAAATAATATAAAACAGAAATTGTTGTTCATCTACTATCACCTTATGAAACGAAAGAAACTTTTCGGACAACCTAATACATACAAAGCTAACATCGAATGAAAATTACTTGCGATATTTGTGTAATTAAAAAAATGACGTATTTTAGATGTCATCTCGTCGAATATCAAAATTAAAACATGTTAGTAAAAGAAAATATTAATTTCTCTATTAAGATAGAAAAAAACATATATAGGTAACATGCAATAGATATACCCAATGGGTATGCAATTATATCTATAGCAAAAAAAAAAAAAAAAAAAATATGTAGACAGATTTTGGTTCTATATAAAAACTAAATGTTTCTTAAAAAATTGAACAATATTTCTTTCTTCTGTTTCAGGTAAGTTTTCAATGGAAATGTTCATTTTTTTTACCATTGGGAAAAAACTGGTATTTCAAGCAACTCATCTTAAAGTAAGTATCACAAAAACGCTTCAAAATTATTATTGACATCATTTTTCTGCCTATATAATTTTAATAATTTTACGTAATATTTAAATTTAAACAAAATTTTTATAATTTTACATATTATTCGTGATTATATGTTGGCGATATAGGTCGCTTTTTAACGACGTAGCTTATTTCCGTGATTCTTAATGTAGATATCCAGATATAACTAAATAAGAAATATAAGAAATATAACAATACCTAAAAATAACGAGCAACTTGATATTACGTTACTCTAGTGATCATAAATAAATATTCATGTAAATTCATATCTTTATAAACATAATGAAATAAAAGTGGAATGTAGGCAGAAGATCGTATTACTTTGGATATTTTGTACACATTTGCATATTCTGTGTATTCTACGCATTTGTGCACCTTCAAAAGTATAAATATTCTTACCCTAATCATGAACGTTTCCAATTCAACATACTTAGCGAAATAGTCAAGTATTGTAGGAAGTAGTAAGGAATCTTAGACGAGCGAACACTCAATTTTTAAAATTGTTTAGCCACGTACTCCATGATGAGCATGATTTGGTCGCTATAAATCTCGCTGATAATTGGAAGGTTAGCAGGTCAACAGAGAGATTAGGTTCAGAGTGCAGTGGTTTTCTAGCTTACGAGTTGCTCGTGTATCGTGTCATGGGTTTACGATAGCTCGTATGGTCTCGATGGTTCGTATGACTCGTTGAAATGTAGGAATGCCGCGTCTATAAAGTGATATCGAGACTCTAATTTGGCTGGCTCGATTGTTCCACTGTGCAAGATTTCTCACGTAACTGGGACAGATGTCTTTAAAACCGTTAAAGATGAATAACGGCGCCGCAGGACAAAGTGAAGCGATATCGAGTGAGCTATATTTTTGAAACAATTTTGTCTTTTTATCCGTTTCAACGCGTTGTAAAAGCGCATTTACACTTTTCTTCTAAAGTGACTCCACAGTTGTAGGTTGTAGCTGCGTTGATTGCCCTACAGAAAGGTATTGAGATATTTGTGCCTTAAACCTGTTCGTTAATTTTAAAGTCGTTATTACAATAAGTACACTAAACAGTGTCGAAATTGTTTGATAGTAACATTAATTCCAAAGTTATTACAATTGCAAGTTTGTACTGTATGTTAACAATTATGGGGATTAAATAAAAACACACATAAAACATATACAGGGTGATTGGTAACTGGTGGTACAAGCGGAAAGGGGGTGATTCCACGCGAAAAAAGAAGTCGAAAATATAGAATAAAAATTTTTCGTTTGAGGCTTTGTTTTCGAGAAAATCGACTTTGAATTTTCGCTCGGTACGCGTGCACTTTATCACGTCTCACTTTATAACGGATCTCACTGTAGATCGTTGTCTCGATGGATATTATCGCAGTTTAAGTTTGTTTTTGCCGTAACGGAAAATTAGGAATACGTAATGAAATAATATGAAGTAATCACAGTTTATTATTACAAAAATTGCTGAAAATGTGGCCCATCCTGCCGAACACATGCTTCTGCTCTTCTAATTAAATTTCTATGAATACTTTCTAACCTATTCGATCGTTTTAAAGTATGAAAGACTACAATAATCTTTTCTTTCAATTGCTCGCAACTTGCGATTTCTTCAGAATAGACAATTGATTTAATATGGCTCCACGCCATAAAATGCACGCGTACCGAGCGAAAATTCAAAGTCAATTTTCTCGAAAACAAATCCTCAAACGAAAAATTTTTATTCTATATTTTCGACTTCTTTTTTCGCGTAGAATCACCCCCTTTCCGCTTGTACCACCAATTACCAATCACCCTGTATATTAACTATACGTATATTTATATTTAGATCGTTATTATTATTATTTTATATTTAGATGCATTTGTAATCGATACGGTTATTATGAAATCAATCCCCTAAATATTAACGCATATTAAATATCAATGCACAAAAGTACATGAAATACGTAGGAATATTACATCGTAGAAACAATAATTATTACTGAAATCGGTCCACCATCGATTTAGTCCTCTGCCAGGTAATACAATTGATTACAATCTATGTCAAATAAACTCGGGAAGTTATGGTGACTATATGGAGTGCATCTAAATATTGTTTCACAGATAAGTGCATATGTACATGTTTAATTACCCTTGCCTATAACTCTACGTTAAATAACCTAATCAGCCATACAGACTATATAAATACATGCCAGTTATTCAATTTAGCGTTTTAAACATCGTGCAACTATTTGTGTTATTCGAAGCATTACTGCGATTACAATTCATTAACCCAATTCAATGACGAAAATAGTAATTTTGAATCAATCTTCTATAAAGTCAATTAGCATTTTCCCATATGCAAATGTTTCTCAATTATTTGAATTAAATTGAAAATTCCTTCCTTAACTTTGAAGATAGGTAATTGAAAATTATTTGGGAATACTTTTAGTTTAATCTAATAATTGAAAAGTATCTGTTTAAAAATTATTTATATTCTTCAAAAATATCAGACAATTAAAAGATTTAAACAATATTTCTATAAAATATTTACTGAGGAAACTAAATTACCAACTTTTATCACGGTAACGATTTTACTGTTCTGTCAACGTTACTTTGAAAATGTAAAAATTCGTTCATGATGATCATACACGTATCACTGTCAACTTTAACAACGAACAAATAATCGCTTTGTGAAACGCTGATTCATACGATTCGGCACCTTAGTCCTGAATACGTGTAGTGTATTCCGCTCAGCTATACGTCGCTAAACAGCCGATGACAACATCTACTGTATACAGCACATCATGTCCACACAATTCTAGTAAATAATTCATTGATCCCGTGAAAACGGACCTTGTCGACGTTAGTAGCAGGTAAAATGACTCGTTTACGTCCAATGTAACTTGTAAGTATACTCATAACAGAGATCACTCATAACATGTATACAAAATATTTAATAATACGAAGAATATAAAATTATTCATAAACTTCAACTATTGTAATTGTAAGCAGGGACCATAAGAGTTACAAGCAAGATGAAAAAAGTTTCAGTAGAAGAATTAGTAGATCAGTTTAATTAATTTTGGTTACGGATAACCATTGTAAATGATGAAAATATTTTTGGTTAACGATAACAATTATTTATGAGAGAATTTTTTTGCTTGCCAAAACCATTTCTTTTTCTAGTAATGAGAGGATTTTTTTATTGCCAATAATTATCATCCGTGGGAAAATTTTTTATTTTTGATCATCAGTAACAAGCATTGTTCGTGACAGAATTCTGTTTTGGTCTCCAATAGCCATTATCCGTGACGGAATTTTGTTTTGGTCTCCAATACCCATTATCCGTGACGGAATTTTGTTTTGGTTGGCGATAACCGTTACATCCATGTGAGAGAATTATTTTTTCATTGTCGATAACCATTATCCGCGGGAGAATTTTTTTCGAGTCAACGACAACCATCGTTCGTGGATGTTTTCCTTTTTTTTATTTCTGGTTGTAAGTAATTTGCGGCCACATGACGTACACGTATTCTTACGAATAATTTTGCAGCGGATTGCAGTAATAAAAAGGCGAACTGTATTTTTAAAACCATGTTTTGTTGAATAATTTCCTCTGAAAATGGGCAATCGTAGATTAAAGAAGGAGAAGTGGAAAAAATTGTCCGCGAAAGATTCTCTCTGCATCCGCGTCAGTACTGGCAATTTACAGTTACAATTCGCTCCATCTTTCCTCGCAAAAATTTGTTACGCGATAAAACCAAGTACGTACATAGTTTGGTGTACACCATGTATAGTGGCATAATCACTAGCACGTATCTACGTTACACGAGTAACAGCAACTCGGTTAACTTTTTGGCCTTCTTACCGATACGTATAAGGGTTTTGTAGAAGAACAGTGGCGATTGCAGCAGTAGAATACTCGGTTCTTCTTACTTACATCCGGCGTAGAAAACGACAGTCAGCCGTTTCGTCATCCGGTCACGTAGAATCTATGGCCACTGCAAGTAAGCAAGACGGCAATGGTATGTTCATACGTGAAAAAAGCAAGATCGTTGATCTCCAGTTTGTGTAACATATGTAGCTATACGCGTTGTGTCTTTACACGAGATCCTGAGTGAGTACTGGGCATGCGACGTTTTAATTTAATTGCATTCTATTTCATTTGTAACAATCGAGAGGTATAATATCGAAACTCGTCATGTCCAGTTCTGAAAAATATCGACATATTTACTGCAGTCTGTTTTTCTGGCATTGTTGATTTTATTGTATCAAAGAGCAGCCTGAAAGTTAATTTAAATCTTTCGAAAATATATATTATTATAAATTTGTAATTTATATTCATAAATATCAACGTTAATAAGTATTATATTTTAAGTTAGATATTTCTACCGTTTTAAATATATAGAGTTAAATATATCACTATCTGAATTTTCACATAAGATTGTACAAATTTTTGCGAAACATAATTTGGAAATATTGAAATATTATCTACGGCATTTATTAAATTGAACGGGGCTTCGTTTACGTAATTCATTCTGTTCTAAATATGAGGATGATTGAACATCATGATTACAGGATTAATTTGTTAAACAAATATTTTCGTATAGCTGATATTTTCCTCTCGCATTTTATACCCTGTACCGGACTTTTATTTTTGAATTTTCATACACATATCAAATGATATCGAATATTTATTTTGGAAACTTTTACGAACGATCTCAATTATTTCATTATTCCTGAATATAATTTATAATTAGACCGTGTGTGTTTGCACAGACGCGAATGAAAATATAGATAGATTCTAGATATAAAATCTCGGTAGAAATGTATCACGTGATTTTAAACGTGTTTTAAATTTACCATCACCAATCCATCCTCTGATGCAGATTATTTTTGCGAAACAAATGATTTTCACGAACGAGCGACGAATTTGCAGAAGTTATTTGTAATCTGCCGAGGCGTAAAATATCCCAGTTATAAGCTGCAATACCCTCGAATTTTTAAACAATTAATTTATTCTTCGACACGTTCACTGCCACGCGAATTTTATATGTCTTGCAGTAGCAGCTACTATAAATTGAAATTGCTGCACCACAATATATAATTTTTACAAAATATTACATTATACTCGCGCATTTTTTTCTGACAATGTTATCCAAATCATTCACGTTGTTTAAAATTTATTAAGCTATGAAATTTGTCTTACTTCAACCGTCCTGAAAAATTTAATAAAACACGGATCGCCAGTGATCACTGTGACAGTCAACGTGTTAATTGAAGCACATTTTACTCAAAAATTAATTTTATTTAGACTCTTCATTTAGTTCATTAATTAATTATTTGTTCCTCTTACAGAAATCTTTGATACAGTCCTGCAGTGCTTATGAGCTAATTTTCGCCAACAAATTTTCAATTCCTGTGACTGTACATTTATCATTCTATTACAAGATCTTTTCCTCCTGCGGACAGTTATATTTCTTCTATTCGCCAAATCTTTGAATTCTTTGACAGCTTGAGCCATTAACAGCACGAGCAACAAGCATTTCAATTTGGAAAGCTGTCGGTCGTCTATTTCCCCGTCTGCTTCTAGCTGCTTCTCGGTCGTCAAAATATAGCTATGAAGACTTACTCTTACTCTTGATATTTTATGTATTAGAGCACCGCAGCCGTGATCGTCTAAAATTCAGAACTTATGTTCAAGTGCCTCATGCTCCATAAACATTCCCTGCTTACGCGCCACTACGTTCCCCGCGTCCACTACTTTTCCAAGTGGTCAACTGGTATTAGATCGACGGATCGTAATATTGCACTTTGTGTGATGAAAATTCGTACTCATCAGATTTCCGTTCCAGTTAGCTGGGAAATAAATAAGCAATTAAACTTACTAGTTTCACTGTGCAGCGAGTGTATTTTGATTTAGCTTATCGGAAACTACTGTCCAGTTTGCTTTATCAGCAACTACTGCTAGAGTCTTGTGGTCGTTGCAACGACTGTCTTTGCGATTTAGATATCATTGATCATTACAACTCTTATCTGTGGCTTATGCATTTACATGGAACCAGGTCTTCGCGTCATGTAAAGCTGATACGTTGCAAAATCAACTTGTACGTTCGATCTCATCAAATTAGTCTTCGTTCATGTAAAGTATAGCGAATAGAGCTATTGCACTAGCTTATAATCTGATCCTATGTATTCTAGATTTCATATGTTATTATTTCAAGCATGTACGTGTTACGCGTTGTTCATAAACGTTTACTAGGATATAGTGGTATTTGTACAAAGAATCTAAAACGATACAACTACTGGTTACGCGATGTTCAAGAGGACAATAAAAACTAACGAGAAGATATCCTCAAGCAGTAAATTCCGAAAATTGTGCAGCTTTGGGGATGTATAGAGGATATATATCGCTGTTATATTACGCTATTTCTTTCTGACGTGCGAATTCGCCTTAAGGCGGTGAGAGTGAGGTCTGAAAATCCGATTATATGCCGATTTTGCGTTATAACTGCGAGAGATAGGAAAAAGGTTTACAGACAAAAGCTACTTCTTCTAATTAGGGTTATCATTTGGTAAAACAAATCACGAAATTTATGGCGCAAAATTGGAAAGTGGCCGGATTTTCATTAAAATATCTAAGTTCTACGATTAATTTTATAGCCCTCATGAATGCTAATTTATTTGAAGTCTCCGGTTAGAAGGTTCACGTAACTTGAAATTCCTTATCGAGTTTCTTTCAAATTGAACGATTTCAAAGTGGCCGTCTTAAGTGACAGCCCGCTTTAGAAAGATATTAAATTTAATAGTCGTGGGTCTATTCCGAGCAATTATTAGAATTGATGTATGTTAGACCACTTAGATCTCCCGTGAACGGTAATTTCTTAAAAGCTTTCAGATAGAATTAATTTGCACAATCAGTCTGCATGAATCCGCTCTCCTGCAAAGCAAACAGCTCTGCCTGGTTCCTAACGTTCCATTACATGCAACTTGTTCTCCATCTTGAATAATGATCGCCGTGTTCGCTGTGGATCGCAACAGATTACCGAGGCACATGCGACCAAGTGAAATCGGCATATCGATAAGCCAACCGTGACGACAACACTCCACGTAATATCATCTCTTCTTACGAGAACCGATCGATGCAGCGTGAGATCGCGATACCTGGGATCGTTTTCCGCTCGACACAGCGGTCCTTGCATCCCTTTTACGAGTTCCTCGGTCTTTTCTTCGTCCCAGACCTCCTCTTACCGCGCATTACGCTGCAAAATCCAATATCGCGTAGAGAAACCTTTACCTAGCGGAGGACCGTCGATTCTGCCATGAAAAAGGCAACAGAGTCGAAGCAATTATGTAAATCCACTTGCAAGATCAAGATACATTTCAATCCCGCTGTACGTGCTGTCTCCTCTATTTTTCTTTGCCCTTGCCTCTCAGGCTGTACAATAGCTGAGAAAAGTATTCCAACACATAGTAGATAAAATATATGTTCGATTAAATCGTACGCTTCGTTTCATTTACGCTTGATTAAACATCGGCTAATAGAAAGCGGCAGAGTTCATGATTCTTGTAATTCCAAGTTCGTCAGCCAACTTGTACATATACCGAAGAAAAGAATTAGTTTCGTAAATACTTTTATTCGTTGTGAAGGTATGGAAGATTATGAGAACATGAAGAGGCAGAAAATTGAAGACTGCTCGTAGAAGGCACTGCAGGCGTCAAGAAACCAGTCTCTCAGGACCTGTGCATTAAATTCATGAATAAGAAAGGTGTATTTGTAAAGAAACCCATGTGTGTCACCCCTTAGTTACATTAGGTTGTCCGGAAAGTGTCTTTCTTTCGCAAACGTGTTTTTTACAACAGTGTACCCTCGTACAAACGTGAAACCAAGTCCGTGAAATGTCAACAGAACAAAATGGATCGTTCGTAATTCGACGAAATAATATAAAACAAAAAACGTTGTGCGTCTATTATTTCCTCATAAGACGAAAGAAACTTTTCGGACAACCTAATAGATAAAATTCACTGTCCCATTCGTTTAGATAGATGGCATAGACAAAGAAACAATTAATTAATGTTTATTGGTACCTATATTGTACCTAGGATTATTAATAACTATTTAGGAAGAGAAACTGCACTTAATCTCTGTACTACAATATTCTCATTGCTATGTGGAACATATTCAATTTTAGCATTTGCAATCTTTTCTATGAGCACTCTTCGATTTTCAGTTACTTATTACGCTTGAAATATGCACTTGGAGACCAAACGAACGCATTGTAACCCCAAACTCTTTTACCCTGACGTCACCTTAGGCGATCATTTCTAAATATTCTCCGGACAGTTGATACCTCTACTCTAAATATTCTCAGGACAGTTGATACCTCTAAATATCCTCCCTATTATGAGGCCCTAAAACGAAGACTAAAAGTTAAAATTATCACCTGGAATCAGGAAATCACTTACTGCTTTGTCTTCCTTACACAATTTGCCTCACACATGGAACCTCTGTAACATTTTATGCAATGCGCTAAACCTTTTATTCGTCGGCTTGATCCTTGACACAGAGACAGGAACAAAATAGACATTCTGCGTCATCGTCATTCAAAAATGAATATATCTGCTAAACGAACTCGACTGCTTGTTTTGTACCAATAGCACGAAAACTGTCCTGTATCTTCTGCATAGTTTTTCATAAGAAATCACTTGATGGTCGTTTGTACAATGTTGTACACGGCCAGGCTCTGTATAGAGAACAAAGGATCGTTGGAATACTTTCGTGAGCCACTGTACTTGCTGCAATCTTGGCTGCATTGAGCCATGCGCGCGGTATAAAGACGTTGTTAAGGTCGTTCGACTCGTCCGATTTTCCTTTTCAAACCCCAACTCTTCATGATCGTAGGCAGTTTGTGCTTCCCCGGGTCGTTCCGTGTCTCCTCTGACTTTTCAGGGTCCTGTCGGTGTACTGCCACTGTAAATTGCAACGAGGGCGGTGGTGGATCCACTTTACCGTGGACAAGTAACGACAAAAGAAAAGAGAAAATTCCTTCGTTTCCCGTTATCCTGGGAAAGCCTTGCCCTTCAAGAGGAAAAGCTACAGCGACATGTTCAATTCGATGATCAGATCCCGAGCGAATCGTCCTGCGGACATGCTGTCGCAGATCTGATAACTCTCAAGTTCCTTTTTATCGCTATATCTTCCCGGTTTTCGTTTCTTCTTCGACACTGGGTGAGAAAAGAGGGCAGCTTGATCGTCAGGGAATGTCGATGTTGTAGAACGTACGATACGTCGAAGAACGTGTCCTTCAGAACTGTCGAAACTCTGATTTATTTATCGCTATCTTTACTGGGTTAATTGTATCTACTTTGTTGAGGTTATTAGATGTATGAAAAGAGAAACGCGTGGATAAATTGTAAAGTAGAAAATATATTTTAATACAGAAGTAATCTTACATTTTAGTAGTCTTACATTTTAATACAGAAGTAGAATACGAGTAGGAATATAATTTGAGCTGATCCAGATCCGCACGCTAGCAGTGTTATCCTATAACTGAAAACCCCGAAGCCATTGTCACGTAAACTTAAGGGTTGGGTGATAAAATAAAATAGCTGAGTCGTAACACAGCTATCAACTTTGGTTTTGTTAAACTTTCTTATGAATTCAGCAATCACAATGGAATACACACTGAATTAACACACATAAATCACAATTTACTCCAACAACTTTATGTAAAACCTAGTTACACTGATACCTTAAGTACGCGACCGGTCTAAGACTAGAAACTCGGTAAAAGGTGTTGACTATTCTAGAGATAGAGACTGAGTAGTTTAGTGACGATGTTGTAGCGAAGGAAAGCTAGGGATCGGTGTGTCTGAGTGTGTCACGAGATGAGCTGATTCGTTAAGGACAATTTTGGTTAGGAAAGCGAGGGCGATAGACATTGCTTTTGATTGGAGCACAAGAACCCTGGTGGACTAGAAAGGGTCTTAGCCGCCCTTGAGAGAAGGTTGCTAACGGAAAATACCGAACGTGAGAAAACTAACTTTCCGTATCTTCTCGTAGTAAACAAAACGTAAAGAATACTGGAAATAGAAGATGCTTGTTTTTGGTCTGAAGGACCTTAAATATGAAAATGCCAAAATTTATTGGTGGGTCCTTAAGACTATTGAGGGTACGCAGTAAGGATGCGTAGACATTTTGCCCTCGGTGTGTGGCCTGATCTCTGTTGTGGATTGAAATTTGGTTGATGTCACACCATTGTCTACTGTCCATGGTCTGCCTTCGTCCCAGTTTATTGTCTATACGCTGTCGATGGCTTCAGTGCTTGAGAAAACTAAAAAGACCAGATGTAGAGTTTCCTTAGAAGTGGTGACCACTTCAACATACTTGAATCAGTGTATGTGTGAATATCTTTTCCTGTGTTCACTATTACAGTAGATTCTGGCTGTAATTGTACAAGTGATTATGCAAGCGGGCTGGGTTAAGGATTTAAAAAGAATGAGTTTATCGCTTATTTGCATTCCAATAATCTGAAACCATGTTTCCAAGGTAGTAGAGGTTGAACCGTTGGATCGAGTTGGTTGTTGCTTCGTTAAGCAGAACATAGTTCATAATCAAAGGCAAGACTTTAAATATCTCGAAACGAAAGATATAAATAACTTCGGTCAGTTTCATAATCACCGGCGCAACTGAGCGTCAGTATGAAGTATGAGTACAAAGAAAGTAATCCAAACGTAATCGGAAGTAATCTAAAATGACATAAAGAAGGTAGCCTAAGCAGACCATCAAGTTGGCTAGCTATCAAACGAGTTTTGCTTTCATTTCAATCAATTTATATTAAATTTCCATTGAATTTCAATTCCAACCAAAATCAATGGAAAATTCGTTTAATTGTTAGCCATCGTATTGTGCGTCCATGGTGTGTATCAGGTTTACTTTGTTCTTTTAATTAACCGGCTATCAATTGCTCTCGGCAACATGTGTCAAGACCAAAGTCAGACACCTTTCGTCAATATCATCGAATGTTGCGTTGCTTCGTGAGAATTTTGGGGGGAATTTTTCACATACAAAATTGCTTCTAATTATAATAATCTTTCTTTGTAATTGTGGCGAAGTTGTATCTACCGAGACAATATGCACACCGGCAAGGCTTGAAATTGCTCGATGTGCTGTAATGACTCGCATCAGAGAGGTATCGAGAAACAGATCGATTCGCGTCTCATGTCACGGAAGCTCTTTATCCCCCTTGATATCTTGTTACGATAAATCATAGATATTCTATCCAACGGTGAAGACATCTCGCGATTTATCGCAACCGACGCTTCCGCCGATTTTTTCCTCCTCCTTCCGTCCTATTTATTCCATCGCCAGACATCGAACGTGGACTTTCGATCCGAGCAGTTAACATCACGTTTATTACGGTAACGTAAGAACACGCGAGTACACGATCTCGCGCACAGAACGAGCCGAGCGGAGACGCGGCGCGCAAAAACACCGGTACTCGACGATATCTTCGTTACGATATCTGCCACTTCATTACCGGTCCCGTAAGGAACGCAGATAAAGTCGGCGAGCTTAATTACACTGTGTCTCTCTTTCGTAGAATAAAAAGAACGTCTGGATAAATCAGCGGTCGCGAGCTATCGACTCCTGTAGAGATTTATTCGTCGCGCAGATGCATCGTCCGAGATCGAATTTCCTATTAATCTCCGACTTTTCAAATACTTTTAATTATTCGTACAGCATATCATGGCAGATGTCGTGGCCAGATTATTGTTAGCGTCGAACAAGAACTTTCGCATAATCGAGCTGGCGCGAGTGCAATGTGCGAGTTAATCTGTTCTTGGAAGCTACTTTAACCTTCGTTGAATTGCACAGCACGTGGTTCAGTTTATCGCAATAAGACTGATTAAGCTGTGTAATAAATTCATTCGCATTAGTTGCTTTGACATATGTAAGGATACTATATGTATCGATGCTGTACATATGTTCCGTTATCTATTTACAAATGGATCCAGTAAATTATTTACTTTAACCTTTTTAATTAACTTAATTTATCAACGAATGCCGAAAATATATACGAGCAGTTTTGTATTCTTCGAATTATGAATACGATAGATACAAATATTGCTACAAACAGATACAGTACGATATTAGTAACGTAGTTACAATTGCATCGAGTAAATTACTTACCCTAAATTATTCACTCGTTAACACTTTTGTATACTTGTCTAAAAATGCCAACAATAAATATGAATGACATTTAAATTATCGATACAATTAATATGTTACAATATTAATAATGTATTAATAATGTAGTTACAAGTGAATCAAATAAATTGAATCAAATAAACTTTTTAAGACTTTTGTCCTTATATCAAAAAATTCCAGCAAAAAATGTAAGCAATTTTACATCCTTTAAATCATTGATACAATTAATATTTTTATTAATATTTTTATAATAAAATATAAATATTAAATATATAATATATAAATATTAATATTTTTATTAATATTTTTTGTATATTATTTTACTGAATTATGTATGATCCATTTTGTTCTTTTAGTACAAAATGTTGTGCGTCTATTATTTCCTTATAAGACGAAAGAAACTTGCGGGACAACCAATTTCAAATATCATAAACGAACTGTATCATAATGAAGCGCTAATAATTTATATGATCGTATGAAGATAATTTATTATCGGATGTGTATTTTTCTGAACATTCATCAGTTTTAATTATAATTTTTAACATTTGATCGTAGACAATATTCATTGGTACTTGCTTATTACATTATTGTATAGTTTACGCGAGTAATGTTTTATATCGTTGCTCGAAATGTAGAGTTGGAATCTGGAAGAACTTATGTATGATATGCGCTAATCCAAATGCTCGGTTTGGATTAGGTTCTCGGCGTTATGCATCCCTGGGACTTGAAACTCATGGCCACTTGCAATAAATATTCATCTCAAATTCCCGTCTCAACAATATTGTTGGCTTGTGCTGAGAATTAGAAAGCCAGTTTTCTCCTATTCCTCAAATTTCATTTATTATTCATATATTTCTGTACAAGCTGTTAATCTAAAAATGAACAAGATGATAAAGTAATACGATAAGATGTACAGCAAAAGATACGAAACGAAGGTGACGTCAAAGTCTTTAAATGCAAATCTCTATTTTTTGTTATATATATGCGCATATGCACAACGGGTGACGCGAAAGACACAAGTTTCTAGTGTTTTGAAAACACCCGAATGTCAGCTAAGAAAATAAGGAACAAAGAATACTGGTATCTGGTAAAAAATTTTAATGTCACCTTTGCAGAACAGGATACTTCAACTTTTTCCCGGATCATTTTTCCGCGTCATTCATATTTTTCCAAGCACTTGGGTGTTTCCAGTTAAACAGGATATATGTAGACTAAACAATTTTTATTTCGTATAATCGGTAGCTGTGGATTTCCCGAGACGAAGATAATTACCATTTTCGACCATTAGTTTGCCACTGATTCGTATATTATTGCAACATTCGTATATCGTTAACAGAAATCGACCAAGACGTCCATTTATTTCTGAGCACAATGGATCTTCTATTTTATTTACGCGAACCTTATGAAACTTCTCGAAGAATTAATCTTTCATACGATTCGCTTCAATTACCAGCGTAAAGCTAAATACTATTTCTGTCCGAATAGATGGCGCGTTCGATCATTGGAATATCATGATTTTCGCGGCTGTGTCAGCGCGAGGATAACACGGGTAACCGTCGATGCACGCGCTAACTGTGCAACCCGCGCAGACACGGCCATCGATTAACGTGATTAATTAACACGATTGCCGTATGCCGTGCAATTTTGCCGGCCGCGAAAACCTGGAAATAAAGCGCGCCGACGAGTCAGGACGCGGACTGTGCGGCAATCAGAGGATCGATAATCGGTGGCCGCTAATCAGCCAAATTGCCGGCGACTGTCAAATCGTTTCTGCCAAATGGAGGCGACAAAAGCGTGATCGAGGAACGTTGCCGCGTACGAACTGCGGATTTACGAATCACAACCGTTCCATTCTACTTTCCATTCTACTCGTGATCGCGCGATTTAAAGCTTCGTTCACACCAGCGATCACGTCGAATCAGACACCTGTGAAAACCGCTTACACGTAATCCAACGAGAGCATTCACGGTAGCTGGTTCGGTCAAGTCGAATGAAAATCTGTTGGCCGTGACGTCAGTTCGCTGGCGATTAAAACCGCGGTCAGCAATCCAAAAAAGGAAGATGGAGAGCAAGCGTTTGAATGAATTTGTGCGAAATTCCACGAAACTTGTATGATTTCAGTGACAAAACCAACGCGATTTTTATCAAAGTGTACTTGGAGAAACACGTCGTTCATTCTTCGAGTGAACGAATAAAGATGAATAAAGAGACTGCAGCGGGATTTGATCGTTTCGGATCATTTAGGTTAGGTTTTGATTCATCGTCAGCTGACTTTAACCGCTGGTGTGAATCAGGCTTAAGACCCTATCGAGAATTGCTTGTATCGGCGAATCGTTTAGGCTCGTTGATTAACAGATGTTAGTTTCGCTGCTCGATGGCCCCGATCGTGTTTTCAGAACTCGCGTGATTTGGTAATTTTCTATGCAAACTACTTTGCTCGATGATTATGTAAAAGGAAGAGCAGGAGTTTTCATGTAAAAACGGGAAATTAAGAAATCGTGTTAATCAAAAGTTTAGGATGTTGTTTGAAGTTTAATTATCGTTGTTTTTATCAGGAACATGCGCGTACAGGATGGTAAAAAATGAAAGCTCAGAACTTTAAACATAGTTATCATTGGTGAAATGGAAGAAATTTTAACAGATTCGTGTTGGAAAAATCAATGTTCTCAGAGTTGGCAATTTTCTGCACTTCTGTTAAACCAAATTATTCAGCTCGCTTCAGGAACCATCGAGCTACGTAACTTCTTCTTTTCGTGATTACTTAAGATTCCTTATATATACGTTTCCTTTCTGCAAACGCGTTCAACGCCTTCGTATTAAAGAGTCGCATACTCCTCATTTCCTTAGACCTACATTTTCTTATCCATTTCACCGATGAGCGGATGTACTCAAACAATTTTCCACATAAATTCCATTCTTCTAATTGTTTTCGTAAAACTGTGAATTCGCGCAAATATCTGCGGTCAAATTAGACATGACTTACGCGTCCAACAGAACTAAACGCGTGAGTAGTTCGAGCCATTGCATTTGCATTGCGTTTTAGCGAAAATGTAACCAGGTTATCCACGTAGACGGTAAGCAGAGTCATCGCATTCCATGGTAAAAGCATCGGATCAGACAGACGAGGGAACGATATTTCCGTTAACCCATTGTTACGCTGGCAGACGTCTTCCGACACTTTCGAAACGAAGTTAACGAGCGCGAAACTTGGCGTGCGCACTTCTGGTATTCCGTATCGTTCGTCGATACACGCGAAACGTCGAGAATCGCATGCGGCGGAGTAGCAAAGAAACTTCCTGGCAAGCCAGCGTATGAAAGAAACGAACGCAAGCCCGTAATTCCAGGCTTACGGTGTTGTTTTGATTTCAATATCGCCAAGAGGGATTCGGTACGGCTCGCTCCCGTACGGTTATCCGCCATAGCGAGGTTGCGCATCGAAAGATTTGCATTCTACTCTGCAACTCCAGCTCGTTTCACTCCCTAGGATTTGCGTTATTTCTGAGCTTCGTGCCGTGCACGACGAGCCATTTCATAAACATGAAAGTTCCGTGACGCAGGTGGAATAGGAAAATGAGCCAAAGTGAAATCTCTTCACCGGTGAAGACAAATGACGGCAATGATATCACTTCCTTGGCACGAGATACGTACGTAATACCATTTTGTCCATTCTTTTTGCCTTCTTCTTTTCGCTCTTCTTCTATTTCTTCCAAGTCGCTTTCGCCTTCTTATGCGTATCACACGGATGCATATGTATAGCAGCTTTTGTAAGCGTAGAGAGAAATTTGGTTTTGTAATAATAGCGTGCGAATTTTACCAAAGTAACGAATTAACGATGAATTTGTAATTGTTAGATTGTCCGGAAAGTGTCTTTCTTTCGCAAACGTGTCTTTTACAACAGTGCACTTTCGTATAAACGTGAAACCAAGTCTGTGAAATGTCGCGGTGTTTATCTCTACAGAACAAAATCGATCGTACGTAATTCGACAAAATAATATAAAACAAAAACGTAGTCTATTATTTTCTCGTAAAACGAAAGAAACTTTCCGGACAACCTAATAGAAGCACCGTTCGCTATCGTTTTATAGGATTGCTAGGATGTTAAACTGTACGAATATAAATGTACAGGGTGGTTGGTAACTGGTGGTACAAGCGGAAAGGGGGTGATTCTACGCGAAAAAAGAAGTCGAAAATATAGAATAAAAAATTTTCGTTTGAGCCTTTGTTTTCGAGAAAATCGACTTTGAATTTTCGCTCGGTACGCGTGCACTTTGTTACGTCTCGTCATAAGGGATCTCGCTATAGATCGTTGTCTGGATGGATATTATCGCAGTTTAAGTTTGTTTTTGCCATAACGGAAAATTAAGAATACAAAATGAAATAAAATTCTTTTAGCATTTCTATCAGTTTAGAAGATCGCGTTTGATCTTTGTTACAATTCAACGACCGAAGAATTTGAGGACAAGGATTTTGTCAAGCGACAAAGTGGTTCTGCAAGGTATCAGAGTTACAAACGCCAATTCTATCATCACATGTCGTCTTTTGAAAATGAATTTAATCGAATTACGATATCGCATTATACCCAGCCATCGCAAAATCATTGCAGTTTGACTTGACTGTAGCGACTTGTAGTTTTATGACAGATTATGTCTCGTTAAAAACGCGACCAAGCGTCCGAATATTTTTGGCCGGCGGTGTATTTGGTCGGTGCCTTTTACATCGTTGCTCGTTTCTACGCAGAAATATCGTATCGCTAGATAGCTCGTCATCTGCAACGATAATTTACGGTTCGCGAAATTGTGTCGTGAACCGCAACGCGCTTTCGTAATGCGTAAAGTGACCAGTAATATACTAGACGAGCGTTATCGTTTTCAGTAAATTGGAGCAATAGATCGGACATCGTAACAGATAGACTATAGTATTTCGCTATTCGGACGCGAAACAATGATCTCTTTTGCGGAATCATGATCTATAAATAGCGATGTATGATATTTGTTATCGTGTGCCTATCACACAGACTGGGACATTTAAATGGGAACAGCTAAATATCTCCGTTGTTAACGGGCGCATGAAAAGTCTCCAGAAGGCAAAGCTATACTGTTTGAAGAGGCAAGTGCAGCGACGGGTGAAACTTTATCTGAAAGTCAACTTTTTATGACTCTTCGAGGCCATCGTCGTTCTTCCAAATGGAATCGCATATTTTTCAATACGTCGATCGATCCTTCTTAGCCTAACCCACATAAAGTTATTCGTCTATTTATGTCGAAAAATCATTAGTTTACCAGATACTTCAATTTTTATTCTGTAAAACGTATGGTAAAAGTAGTGCCCTGTGTCAAACGAACGTAAATTACACGTAACAAAGAAATACCAGGATGTGATAGGGTACGATGTGTACGAGTCAGGTATAGTCGCATGAACGAAGTTTGTGGATGGAGCAGATTGTGGCAGGATTCTTAGTGATACGATTACCGGCCACGAAAGTATAAAATTTGCATGGAGAAACGAAAGTGCAAGAAAAGCGATAAAATTTATAACGCAATAAGAGATATATCTGAGCTTCGTATTCGTATATTTCATGAAAAATCATTCGAGTCTCTAGAAACGTACCGTTGTAAGCCCATGAAATTTCTATGAAAAATTACAAACTGCTCATTCCGACCACTCACGCAGGTCTAGGGTTATCAAAAGATTGGACGAGCCTGTGTATATATCCAATTGCGGAAACTGAAGGATGGACAAACCAATGGCACACGATCACCAGGGGCCACGAGCTACGATTTCGTATACGGTTCGGTGTATGACTAACACCAGGAGCCACTTATGGAAAGCATGGGCAAACCAGTGCCACACGATCGCTGGGAATCACTTGGATAAAGGGTTGTGAATCTCGTAACCTGCTATCCGGTGGTACGCCTCGAGCATTCAAGATATATCGATGCGGAATACCCGTTAGTTAAACTACCAAGTAATTTTAGAACTTGAGGATATAATATATTCTGATAGTAAAAACGAACAACAATTCGTATATTTATAGTTAGAGTCACAAACGAAAAATAAGTTGCGGACAGAAATAAATGGACAGCTAGTGGAAGTGAATATCTATAAAGTATCCTTATTATATTTATTTATGGAAGGTTGCATCAACCTTACGGTCATTAGCGATCAGAATTATCATTACATAAGATACAATTACATTACACATGATGTATAATGCATGTTGTACATAATACTCTATAAATAATAATTATGTATCAATGCATTGATACGCATAAAGGCACACTATCGCACAAGCATATCGATTTGTAACAATTTATAATATTACAGCTTATCGTACATTGACATTCTATTCGCAAAACATTTATGCAACTTGTAAAATGGAGCATTGAGAAAATACAGTTGCAATTATTGCGCATATTCGGATTCGGATTTCGTTTAATGAACATGACAGTGTAAGTGTACCCAATTCTCAGTCTCGTGAGTCAGCTGACCTCTTCTTCGAGAAGAAGCGCTGCATTTTTATTTGCTAGGCTTTCCAATATCTCGTGCGTATTAGATGACTATTGCAATGATCATATTCTCCAACTCCTAGTCTCTGTTCCAGATAAATTTGCAAATCTTTGAGAAAAACAGGCATTTCTTCGGTATCTGTTGCACCCTTATTGACTGTATAATAGGATTTTGAAGATGGAGCTAGTAATAATGTTGTACACTTGTTTTATCTGTTATGTATCATTTAAGTATATAGATTAGATGGTAAATAATGGAAATTATATTTACATTTTTGTATGAACAGGCTGTATTTAGCGAAAGTTCATCGAGACCTACTCCTACTATTTGTCTATTTACTTTCGTGCCTGATTGCATCTTCGTACATGAAGAGACGCGAAGATAGACTTGAATAGAAATGTCTAGTCGACATGTACGTATGTATTTAATAGTATGTTAAGCATAAAGGTTACCACGAAAGGGAATGCAACTCAATTTCGCTGAGTGACAGAGTCACAACTTCGTCAGAATGAAGACAGATCGTGGCAGAGTTATAGACTATTCTATCTGAGTGACGCGGCACAGAACCCAGGGGCTTTAATAATTTAGGTCCTGGTATATCCTGAAATTTTACCAAAAATTAGTAGCGAGAGGCAAGCTAATATACTACATCCGCGAACCGTGCAGACATTCAGATTGAGCAGACCCTTATCAAGCAGTGCTTTAATCTTTGCGCCACATGTTTCGTCTCCGTGAAACATACCTCCAAAATAGAATAAAGAAATTAGGAGATTAAAGCTCGATTTCTTTGATTCGTGGTGTGATATCGCCTTTTTTTTTTTATCAATTTTACGCCATCAAATATATCGTTTTGAAAGTTACGTTACAACGATGACTATAGTCAAAATTTACATTATAATCGGTGAGCTTTAGTATCTTTTTCAAATCTTGAACGTGTTAAGAAATGAAGAGGATTTTCGTTACATTTTCATTAGCGAAAAGGCGAAAAACACGCCAGGAAATGATGGGCGTATCGTGGAATAAATATAAAAACTCTACGGATTTATGTTACAGCCTAATATTTTGAAATTACAAAATTTATGTCGCAGCCGTTGCAATTTCAAGCATCTATAATTTTTATAATAAACGAAATGTCGCTAGAGATATGAAGATGTGTGTGTTTTCTAACGAATGACAATGTCTCGGTTTTTATTGCAAAAAGTTTCTGGAAAATTGCCAAATAATCGTTTTACTTGCTACTACATATGCTTCGCATGTGTTTTCATATTTGTATGATATAAAGTTGTTGTCTTCGAAATTGACAAATAAAATAGAAATAATTTGTTCCCGCGGTATGCAAGAGAATTTTGGCTTCGCGGATCGTTTGTTTTAATGCAAAATGTTATTCATATAACATATACATACGTCACATATAAATTTTGATTTTGCAGTCTTCGCGAATAACGCTGTATTGTTACTGCAAGCAAAACATGGTAGCGTAATTTGTAATATGTTTCTACAGCCAACACATTTGCATTCTATTGTAGTATAAGTATATACTTGCATTGTTACTTTCAGTGAAATTGTACGATGATCCTCTCCAGCTTCAATTATCTCCAGCTTCATTATGAATTTTCGAACTCGTCCAAAAAGGCTTTACGTGGTCCATACCACGAAGCTGTACAATACTTTAATCGAGGAAACACACGCTATTTGTAATTAAATCGGTTTCCTGGCAAATGGATAAATCGCATAGATCCCATTTCCTGGCCATATCGATTTTCAGACCCGTATCTAATCGATTATTGCTTAGACGGCAAACCTGTACTTTATAAAATAACAGTTGTCAATATTGGAACACTTGCTCGACGTATTGATCACCATTATCCACGCAAATCTATGCGACACTTGATAATTCATAATGAGATGCATTATACTCATAGTACAGCTGTATCGAGGCTGGAGGTAGTCATCTAGCGCAATCTCTTTGAAAACATTATTACAACACGATTAGTACAACACATAGCAACTGAAAAACCAGATCCATCTGCCATTTCTGTTTTTTAAATCCGTTTCTATCGTACTTCCCACATATAATGTTATATCCTCGTTATTTCTAATTTTTATTTGTACAGATTGTAGCGTGACAAAACCTCTGATTGTAGGAACTTGCTAATTACGAAGATTTATGAGCGCACAGGCTACAATTATAAAGCTGTATGACAGTATCTGTTAAAAACATAGAATGTGTATCTAATAAACGTGTATGTAACTTCACCTTTTTATCCATTTAACATAATTCACACTCGATATTGCTCATAGAATTATCAGCAATTCCGATGATACATGTATATTGTAACTTAGCTTATTGATCGCTTTAAAAAACCATGTATGCAGCCACGTACTTGTACTAGGCACGAACTTACACTGATTATTCCAGTTCTGAATCTTTCTGCGCTTCCTTAGTCGTATTCCGTTCATTTCCAAGCAGAATGGAAATTCGTCCTCTCTGGCCTGTAATTGCGGCATCGAGAAATTCACAAAAGAGAAGCGAATACGTATAATATACGTCTCGGTCATTGGTTCAGAAGAGTTCATACGAATGTAGCGAAGTAAAAGATTCCTTCTTTTAACAACGCGGAGTTTCAGTGTTTTATTTCGATTTGCAGGCGCAGGATTTCCAGGATTAAGGTCGGGAGATTCCAGGATTAATTTATTTTAAAAATTCTCAACTCATTAAAATTGTAATTATCGATCTCGAGAACGTATATATATTCCGTGCTGAGATTATCATCTCCTCAGACTATGAGTCTGAATGTCATTGCATTGATCGATACCTCCAATTGGTGGGTCAATTTAAGATCTAAGTTCATTAAGATATATCCATATGCATTAATCTACTTAATATATCAATATCCTTAATTGCTTGCAGTATTTAACTGTATCTTGTTCCTACTTGCTTTTCATCTTAATCTTCAGAGGCATCTGCACTTCGACATTCAAACGAGCTGACCATAATGAGCTACTTAAATTGAAGCAGCTAGTTGAACTAAACTGAAAAATCAACTTAAATTAAAAACTGTTCATAACACGGTATTCTTGCAACACGATTTCGTTCTGCCACGGTTCGAGAATTCGAGAAATTGTTAAAATCCCTACAAAAAGAAACGTAATGGGAATTTTTCGATACAGGCGCCGTCATTCGACGTTTCTCAGCCAGGCAAGCTCGATGCGTTGTCTTAGATTAGCAGAATTTCTCAGTACTGAAATTTTTAATGCATTTTTAGTATTAATACTCCGCAGTCAATAATTTTCTCGCTACAGGGAAGCAGCAGCTCCAAGCTTTCCAGACAAAAGATCGATCACACTTTCTATAACTAACATAAATAATATTGATGTATAATACTTAAAATTAATTATTGCTGTTTTAATAAACATATTTCTCTCACTCACGAGGAAATACCATATGTACTATTACGTGTCACAGGCGTAAAAATTCCGAGTTTTCTATTCGTAATTGTCGAGGTTCAGGTTGACTGATTCAAGAACGACTGGGTGAATTTTTAATAGAAAAGTATATTGAAATAATTAAAGGTATAAGTATAATGTATAAGTATAAGTTTATTCTCTTAGTGTTACAATACAATAGAATCGACAGGGAGCAGGTTCATATATTTATAACAAAAGGACATTACCAAAAAAGTTAAGCTTATAGCTTTAGCTAGAGGCTACAGGGAACATAAATAGACATCTGTTTATTAATTTTTTTACCCCTAGACCTTGCAACCCAAAACACAATGTATTTTCAAGGATACAATAATATGCACCCTCCTTATTTAGAATATTTCTGCGTAATAGCGGTCTTCGGATCACGGATGTACATAAATAAAAATGATAAATAAAGTTACATCAGCAGTAACGTTGAAACTTGAATATTATTGGCAACTAAGTGCTGATGTTGTCATTATCACCTAATGACAAAAGCCGCAATCATTTATGTTGAGGTTATTCGATGTATAAAGAGAGAAAACGCGTGGATAAAGTGTAAGGTACAAAATATATATATTTAATTTAATAGAGAAGTGTAATAATAAGTAGGAATACGATTTGAGCTGGTCCAGATCCGCACGCTAGCAGTGTTACCTTATAACTGAAAACCCCGAAGCCAACGTCGCCTGTCTACTGTTTATGGTCTGCCTTCATGCTGATCTTTTGTCTATATGCTGTCAATGGCTTCAGCGCTTGAGAAAACTAAAAAGACCAGATGCGGAGTTTTCGTAGAAGTGGTGACCACTTTAACAATTTAGTTGCCAACCCAATACATTCCGCTAAAAGTAACCAAGCGTTCACGTGCTTTCGAACAGTATACAGTGACCGAGCAGTTATGTCGCAATTTTGTGAATGCGATAGACGCAAAGACACAACGTTGTCCAGATGTGACTAGAACACATCATCGTTGGTGATAGAGGTGAGCGGGCGCGGTCGCTTGAAAACGGAATAAATCTGTAGCACAGGGATGCGAGTCGAAGTTATCGCCCTCACGTGTAAGTACAAGCGACCGAGCGCCAGACAACGTGATACATCGCTGCGTATTTGCGATAACGAAAGTTATACTGCTGGTTGGTCGTACATGTCAACAAACGGATCCTTACAGTCGATGCATAGATGCGGTGCAAGTTATTACAACGTCCCGTCGAAATGCTGAGTTCTGCCGCGTCTCGACAACAGTCGGTTCGTTAAAACCAAACCTGTTTCTTGGTGTTGGTATCGTTGACGTAGAGGCAGATGATCTCGGAGACGACCTGCGCTTCCTGTTCGATACATCTGACTTTTAATTGGACGATGGAATGCGTCATAAAACAGGAGCATCAAACGGGAAGTACAGTTTGAAAGATAAGAATCAGGTATCTTTTACATTTACGTACCATTTCTTCAGTTAAATGCACCACGCTGATGGAGATCCTTTAAGCTACTACTTTTTCTTCTTTTCACTATCTTTTCTATGGTAGATAAATTATTTCACAGGTTTTTAGTGTGCAAAGTGTACACGTAAATTATTTCCTCCTTCATGGGACCGGTATTTCTTTTCTCTTAATTAAAGTTTCATGTCTCGTCCGCCGCTACAAGGTTATACTCAGCAGAAAGTACCCTCTATGTATTAGATTATAGCGTATGAAATAATTTTGCATCAAGTTTCTAAACATTTTCCCTCGACAAATAGTTCGGTGCTTTTGTAAATAATTTTATAAAAATTCTCTGTTCTGTCTATGATTAAAATTTGTTACACGTAAAAACGCATTTTAGTATATCATTTGTCCAAAATTAAATATTCTAACGTGTTGTAATAATTAAGATAACGTACATTATAATACGCATCTGCGAGGTATACATATTAGGTTGTCCGAAATGTTTCTTTCGTTTTATAAGAAAATAATAAACGCACAATGTTTTTGTTTTATATTAGTTTATTGAATTATGCACATAATAATACATAATAATAGAAATAGTACGAAATGGATCACACCTAATGCAATAAAATATAGAAATTGTTGTTTATCTATTATCACCTTATGAAACGAAAGAAACTTTTCGGACAACTTAATATTTAGCCTAAAGCTATCTTCAACCATATTCGCTTCTTTTTGTTACTAATATTTGAAAGTTGCTACTTTATCTGATAAGTAATTTTCCAAATTGTAACGTAATTTAAAGATGAAGATTGAGCAGAACTCTACGAAGTTCATTCTTATTTCGTTTCGTCGACGACCTAACAAGAATAGAACGGTTGAAAAGAATTAAACCTTTAGAACTCTGCACAGGATAAAACCTAAGCCAAATAACTCTGAAGGATTGCCACTGGATAATGAGATCACATTCTTTAAATGACTCGATCGGACCAGTTGCGAATTCAAGGAGCAGATTACACACAAAAAAAGAAGAAAAAGAGGAAGAAGAAACAGTATCTTGTACTGACAAAATCAAATCGCCTCGCTGCGATTAACACGTTGACTGCCACGACACCCGTATTCGGGTGTCGCTTATTCGACTACTTGCGAAGGATCGTTGTAGGTATTTAGAAAGGTATTCCATAATAATAAAACTGTTGAGTTGTTATAAAAGTATCACGAAAATGGTTTATTAAAAAATTATTTAGAATGTAGAACTTTAAAGCATTCTATACATAACTGAGGCTGGCCGGGACAATTTGGACAATAAGTTGTTGTTTTCTTCAAATTCTTTTGCGCCTTTGTTCGGTCCATTCGACGTCTTTTATTCGCATAACATAGTTTGCATGCGCGTCTAATGCTTCTTCCGGAATCATTTTTCCGAACGGCGATATTATGCCGACTCCGTCGAAGACAAGGATTTTTTGTATTTTCAGACAACCCTAATAATTTTGCAATTAATAATTGTCTAAATATTCTAATATTCATATTCTTCCTTGTTGCAATTTTGTAAACCGTCAAAGCGTTTACAACAGAAATTCCCAGAAGGAGTTGAATGCCAAGTTTTCTGTACCATTTGATTCCTTTTCTAATTGTGATGGCATAAAGAACCACTTGGTTGGAATAATCTATACCACACTTTCCTTCATTATATTCAACAACAGCTAGTGATTTCAATGTTGCGAACAAACGAAAGATCATTCTTGAGACCATGGCATGAACGACTCGCATTACTAAAATATCGATGGGAGCACCTAGCAGAGAACGCTTGGTACTGCTGCACGCGTGGCCTGACGGAGATTTCTTTGAAAACGCGCGTGGCAGTCAACGTGTTAAGAAGCTAAAGCCACGCTCGCACGAACGTAAATGTATCTGCGGATTATTAAAACTGACAATATATAATAAAAGAACAGTTTATTATAATAATATCGTTCATAAATTATTACGATTACTTTCCCAATCAAAAAGTAGATCGTCGTAATTATGAAAATAATGGAAGTAACACGAAGGTGGCCGCTGCTGTTTAGGAGGAACGCAATAAAGTGAATGGATGGAAGCGAGGCGCGAAGGAAAAGAGAAACGTAGAAGTGGAAAGGGGTGAATGAATGAAACCATTCAGGCAACATGTTTATGCGCTCATCGCCGGCATGGAACAGGCTAGCATACCGGTCGGCACGAGCAACAGTCCGGAAAGCAGATGGCATACGGAGAGGAATGGATTATACTGGCTGTTCGGACGATAATAATAAAGTGCATAAACTTGTACAATAAATGGGAGCGGCTTATATCGGTGTAGGCAAGAGCATCATAATGACACTTACCAGTTGGTGGAAGCGTGTTAGCGATTTTAAAATATCGCGCAATTTTGAGATCACCGCGGACTGCTGTGTTTTATATTACATGCTTGGCAAACAAATTACGGTCGTCCAGCCATTCGCATGAAAAAAGAAACGAGGAGCGGCTGAAACGAGACTGAAACTTTCAATTTCACTTTCTTACTCATCAATTTCTCTACGCAGCTATCGGAATTAATTTGTACATCGTGCGAGTTTGTGCCTCCTCTTTTCCCAAAGTTATGCTTCCAACGTATCAGTTTATTGAATATTGGTTGGCAATTGAAAAAAGCTTCATCCGATTAGACATTGAAAGTAACTTATAATGCAAGCTTCTTGGCAGCAAAACGATAGAACGGTGCGAAAGTTTAATTACTACTTGCTATTCAGCTTTTTATACTAAACTTTATTGCTTTTCCCTGTAGGTATATGTAAGGCAGAATGACACATAAATATACGTGAAGATCGTGTAAATCGTATTATAAGCTTAACTTCACTCTATGTTTATTATAGTTGTTAACGCTTCTCTGTCGAATCTTCGGTCGTAATTTTCTACTGCGTGACAAAGGGTATTGACCCGCACAGATTATAACATATTATTATTATTTCAAAATGTTCACTGTTTCTATCGATAGAAAACTGACAAAGATGAAGAAACAACTGTATTATCCTATGAAGTCCATTTTGGTTTTGTTTCATCTCAATCAATCTTCCGTATCGGTTCACTACACACGAACTAATTTTAATTTAGCTCTTCTCAGATTCAGCTCCGATCCTGTAAAATCAAATAACATTGTTCTCTTTGTACGTTCCTTACGCATAGCTGTTCAATAAAGCTTCAAACGATTTATGTGTAACATTAGTTTCCTATTTATACTCAGAACACTACCAAGACTTGCCGATAAAGTTTTGCTTGAACACCTCGTACAAGCATCCGATAGAAGCGTACAAAATACTAATTATCGTTTCTTAATATTTATCTCGTTGTTTGCAACCAGTTGAGCAGAGTAATTTGCTATTTTTGAAACAGATGTTAAAGACAAGTTTCAGCTAACGTGGGAGTAACTTGATGTTGAACAACAAACTTCTCTAATGTATTTCATGTAGGGCTACATACTATCGTAGCATGAAGGACATTCACGTGGGCAGATGAATCCCCGACACAAGGCGACAAGCTTCGCAGGTAGATTCTGAGTAGATAATGTGAACTACGATGAAGATCTCATCAGTTCCGCGTAATTAGCTCCCACTCCACGACATCTCATCTACGAAAGGCTGTTACACGTACGTGATAGTTGTCTTATCTCGGCTGGTTGCATGATGTCTTTCCTTGGTTATGCAATCGTACCTTGTATACGCGTGTAATCTACGGCGACACAGCTTTAGGGGCGGAACTGTGTTGGATTCCTATCGTCTTGATAGGCCAGTCTCTGATATTATCTATTCTGTAAAGCTTGGTAGGAGACTAATTTTACTAAGAAAATATCTGTCCTTAAAGTAGCTGGCACGGAGGCTGGGCGTGTATTTGCTCTTTGTTTCTTTTCTAACAAACATATAACGTATCTTGTCTGAGCTGAAGTAGCTCAATGAACTAGCCGATCTAGCAGCAAAAAATCGTAACTACGGAAGAAGCAAATCAGTTTCCTATATGCAACGCATCATTTGACATCGTAAAACACGTTGAAGCGATATGCAAACAAAACTGCAACGTATTATTTGTATTATGACAAAGTGAATATATAAACTCGCTCGATAAATGAATCTCTAGCTTCTCTACGATTTAAAGAAACGACCAAGACAAATGAACAACTTAAAGAAGAAACCACGATAAACGGAATGAGACTCAGCTGACATAAATGCGCGTTCTGGATTGTACAGTCCTTCTGTTAAATGCGGCATCTGCAACGTGAGACAGTCAATCATCAACATGATATAGATGCGTGTAAACAACGAAGAAAGGAAAATGTCGAAAATTACAAGGATATCCACACTTCTGTAAAGAAAGCAAGATATTGGAGAGAATTTAATACGCCATGGAGTATAAAAGTAGCGTTAATGATCATGATAGTCGATCCGACTGTGAATAAAATAAATAATATATTTATTTTTATTTTAAATAATATTTCAATAATTACAATAATCGTGGATGGAAAGATGATAAATCATGACGTGGTCATAAATCTTCCACGGTTTCATAAGAATAAGCATTATTAACAGATATGAACACCTTCACACGTTTGCTTTTGCATCCTTGTTAAAGCATAATATAAAATTATTGGAATTGCCTAATTGGAGAAATTTAATGATTTCTTATAAAGCTAGTTACAAATAAATTGATATTTATTTGGTTATTACTAAGTAGATGTAAATTATTTGTTTCGCAAATTACATATGAAATAAATCCAATTAGCGAACATATTGCATTTGATTTCGTACGTTGATTGCATTTGAACGTATAAAGTTATTTATCAAATAACGATACGTTATCTATCATTTGGGTGGATTTAAAGCAGTTTCTGTAACTTTGAAAACTGCAGCCTATGATGAAATTCTAATATGATAGACATTAATCTTTAATAAATTAAATATCTTTTTAGTATCTAAAATACTTTACTATTGGAATTTCCCCCTATTAATATTTCCTGATCCATCAGTTTCATAATTTATGTGCAGTTATGCTATATGTCATGCTTAAAAAATCGATGACTACAAAATACTGATCATTAGAAACGAAGGTACGATTCTTCTTATATTTTCATATGGATTTTCTATTAATGTAACTCGTAGAACAACGAATATATTATATATTAATATATAAATTACGTTAATTAAACTTGATTGAACGATTATTAATGCAAGACAAGTTGACAGCTTCTAACTATACGTTTATTCCGGTAACAAGACCTCAAATATTTAGTTTATGCTTGTCTTGCACGACAATTTGTTCGTATGACCAGGACATAAATACCTTGGTTCGCGTTTAAGCTTAGCTACCGTTAGACATTAATTCTACTTGGTGTCTTTTCGTATGTTACGTACAAACTTGATATCATCTTTGTAGATTTATATTTTTTCGGTCATGTTACAAGAGGTTTCCTCCTTGCATCTGTGTAACGTATGCTTCCGTAAATGTAAAATGATTCTCCCTTGTATGTATCGCGTGTACGTAGATCAACGGTACCGTTACTAACAAGTTTAAATCTGACCATGCCCAGATAGTATTTCTATTCTCTATTCGTTAAATAATGACCTTGCAAAATCAATAGGGTTTCCTGAAGAAAATGTCATAAATTGTGTACGTCGGTTAAACTATGCCCGTGCATTAACGCTGCTTTACTACAGTTAGGTAATACATAATTTTAGCGTTTAGTTTCACTTCATTATCGCGTAATCACTAAAGGCCGATGCTAGAGAATGGCCAATCTTTGTGTAGCACGGGTACCAAAAATATTTATGGCACATCGTTCTACTATAGGTTCCAAGGAATTAAATTTAAATTAATTGAAATTAAAAGCACAGCATTTTGCCAGTAATATAATGGGAAAATTGTATGAAAAGCAGTCGAAGTGTGAAACGTACAAAGTGAAAAATCGGTAATCGTTAATTTCGAACGATAGCAATTTTCTAGCAAATGGATGACATTCGCAACTTTAAACGCTATTTTGCATTACGATAAAAGTTGATATTTGCGTTATACGTAAAAAATAATTGACAAAACTTTCCTATCATCCTCTTTTGTAATAAATAAGGAAATGGAAAAAATAAATAACGTATGTAATATTTTACTGCCATAGAGACTGAAGTAAAGTCACTTGAGGGATTATCTTACTGTAGCAAGTGAAACGAGATATTCTTTTTCTCGTGATCGGTATTTTATTTTTGCATATTATTAATTACAAAACTTGTTTTGCATGATGTAGACATTTTTATCATATTGGCTGTGAAACATTCACAATCACACCACCCATAAGTAATTGAAATAACAATAGAATAGAATAGAAAAGAAGCAGAAATAATAATACTGTTAATCGTTAATGATACTCCTTAGACATTGGAAAAGCTATTGCTCAGAAAACAAATTTTTTTAAGGTTAATTATCTTTCTTGCAAGAAAATTGTTTATACATTTGCTTACAATAATAATGGTCCTAAAATGACAATCGGTTAATCGCTACCTAAATTAATGAGAATTATGCTGTAAAATATTTATCTCAGTCTGGACAAATACAGCTTAGAAATCCATTTTGAAATACATTTGTGGTTTTACGGAAAACGCGTTGAATGTTTAACAGTATAATCTTTCGTGGAAATGTACGAGTGCATTTTAGAGGCTGTGTAACTCAAAAGTGAATTCGTATTTTATCTGCAACCTTTTTATTTTATTTTCAGAGCTCCAAACTATTTATTGAAGAGATAGATTTTCTGATTTTTCAAAGCTTTTACGGTAGAATAATCTCCTAAAATGAAGTTGATCAAATATTATATTTATCGCAAATTACTATATTATTAGGTATGATTTGTTATATTATTAATTACAATTTTGATCATATCCATGGAAATTTGGTAAAATTTTAATTCAATCCAATGTACGATTATTTTAGTATAAAATAATCATCGCGTAGTCGATGAAAGTGATTGTTGAAAATTGATAGCAGATGAATTTTTCATAAGTCGCGAAAATTCAACTTTGTTCTTTGTTTCTCCACGCGTGTGATTCTTTCTAAACCATATTGTAAGAAATATATATGCGAGAACGATGTCTACATTTTCACATTCGTATTAATCCTTTCGGAATCTACTGTTTTTTAAACTGTGGAAAATTCTCTTTTAACAGGTTATTTAATAATACAAACATTCCTCTCTATCTTCCTATAAAGAAAATATAATTAACTAAAATTTGGAATCAGTTTTACCGACAATAAACATACATTTATCGTTTAATTATCAATTAATTAGCAATATCTCAAGCACGCAACATCGAGCATGAAATACAATCGAATAGAATTTTTCTCCGAGTATAATGAATTCTATAATTAATGATTAATTATATCACTTAATTAGTAAACTCTCAAAGTACAACGCTGCGTATACGCAACATCGAACATACAACATTTAAATAAAATTTTCTTCTATTAAATAACATCTTTCTGAATACGTATTACACGATCATTTTCTAATCATCGGATGTGTCAGAGAACTGAACATCTCTATACGCGGATAAAGTGCACGTAAAACAGTGATAAAACGTGAATACGTACGAGTCCTCTTTCATCGATCTCTCGCGTCTGATCTAGGACTTTTCATTGTGAGACAGACATCGACTCGGACTTCCGACATTTTGGTATGTAAATCTCATTCCGTGGCGAGGACGCTTTTATCGAAAGTATAAAGATGAAAAAGGAGTTTGAGGAGGATAGGAAGCAAGGTAGGTGGATAGATAGAAAGAGGTCGAAAGCAGAGCCAGAAATGTTTGGAGGAACGCGTCGCGACGGTGCCACTGTTTATCGCGTGCGGACATCTTTATTTGAAACGTCCACCTCGTAACTTGGCTTACCCCATGGCTTTACCGCAATCGTGTAAATTCTTGTTTGTGCGCGATACGACGCTGCTTGCCGTCTGGGTTTCTTCTTTTACTTTAATGGATTTTTCCTTCCTCCGTCCAATCGCAGAAAGGGGTAAGGATTTCCGCATCCGCCAACACGTGCAACATTTTCTTTGTATATCAGCGATCAAGTCGAATCGCTTCCAATTCCAACACTTACGATAGCTCACGGATTTTTCTATATTTCAATAATGCGTTATATTTTGACATACGAGAGACGTAAAACTCTAAGCCACCAAATCAACCTATGGAAATCTCGTTTTGATTCTGATGCAAAGGCAAGAGAAACAAACACATAAGTGGAGTTCATATAAACGCATCTTCGCTGTATCACGAAATTTTGTTTACAAAACTCAAAGTGGTATAAGCTTGGCGACATTTAGCCACCTACTAGTAGCGTTACAAATACTTTTACCAGATCCGATGGTTTATCTTGCGCATCCAATGTGTGTTTTCGAGACAACACGAACAGAGAAACCCTTTGACACAAAGAGTGGACTGTGCTCCGCGACGAGGCAGCCAGCATATAATTCTCATCAAGGATCCATTGCTTGGAGCAGGCCACCGTAAACCACATACGTGGAATAGCAATCAAATTGAAAGCAGCCCTCTGCAACCCCTCAGGTATATAACCAAGGTGTACCGTCGGTCAACTTCTATGGTGCCACAGAAACAGCAATATGGGGATAAATACAGCGATATCTGTACGGCGTCCACTGCAAATTATGGCAGGGTGGGTCGTAGGAAAGCCAATATTATGCTCGCCCCTGTGCGTTTCTGGAACAGCTTGGTCTCTTACGTTCATAGCGTTCATTACGATCCTCGTGCCAGTCATTCGAAATAATTAAAAGCTGTAGTTACATGATCTATGTTATCGTTTGATCGCGTACCTTATGCTTCGGCTGTTACACGAAGAAAAAATATTTTAGAAACAGCACTCTGGGAAAATTTGCTAAAACGTGCGAGAGAATATCAATGAGAATGGAAATATGAAATACAAAGATATGGTAAAGCTATAATATGTAACGCAAGAATGCGGATATTTATGTAGATGTATACTTTTGTATATGTAATTTACAAAATGGAACTTGGATAGAAAAGTGTCTTATTTATCGAATATTGTAAGGAGTTTTGTATTTTGAATATTTTATATAGATTGTTTATTTTGAAAGTAGTAGACATACATTTTCTCTTCGTTTTGGGATATCGAAGGGTTTGCGTTTCTATCGATCGATAAATCCTGACAAGATCTATTTGGTTTATTCACGACTCTATGTGTGTAAGTATAATAGATGTAAATTCATTATACCAGTAGCTTTTCTGAGAACTAACTGGATCAATATCTCTTTTTGACGCTATGAATGGACCTCCTTAAAAATCAGCGGATTGTACAATTCATTAAATTTCGATTATTTAAAATTTATGTTCTGTGTTTTAATTAATTAATTAATTTTCCTTTGTGATAAGAACTGAAGATGCAAAATACTGCTATTTAATTTCAATATAATTTTCTTATTTACTGGACCAGTGTGCCTGTAGGATTTATCATATTAGATCCAGATGTTAAGATGTTAAATAAATGAGTAAAATTTCTCGATATAAAATAAAGTGTTTACCGAGTTGCAGATGTTACTGAATTATTTGAAATAATTATCAAGATCCTCCCACTTCCTCGCACCTTGGATTTACGCTTTGATAACAACTCGATATAAATGCAAAAGTGTTATTAATTTAATGATGCTCGTAAGGCAATAATAATTTACGAGCATATTATCGAATCGTATTTAAACAGCATGTTCACATTCGCGATATTATATGAGGTGAAGAGGATAGGATCACATTTGTTATCATTTGATCTTCGTTATTGTTGCCTCGATTGTTTGAACGGGCTACAGATTACAGGAAATGAACTTGCACCGCTTTCTTAACGAAATTTCAATTGATTAACACTGGAACTACTACACCAGTCAAATCGACATGATTTTACAATTTTATTTTAAAATTCCTACTTTATGTTATATTTTTTCCGTAATGATGTAATGACTTTCGCAACGATATCTAGAAGAATAATATAATGAATTTTATTTTGTATTTTATGTATTCTACTATACTTATACCAATACCAGTCAAAATGACTGGTGCTTGTCAAAGTGTAAAAAGGTCCTGCAATCTGTTTATCGAACCCCAATTAACCAGTTTCCTCGTTTTGTACGACTTGCCACACGTTTTGAAAATTTTTACTGCGTATCATTCGATATGATGATATGAGTTATCAGGAAAATTCCCGATCGATCGCTAGATCGTTAGACACTAACGTTAGAAATACCACACCAGTCGAAACGATTGGTTCTACAATTTTATAAATGTGTCAACCCCCGTTTAGAGATCATGGATTAATAATACCAAAAATGTACTACATAACATGGAATTGTTTCTGTAATAAATCAATAAAAATAAAGATATTCTATTATTACGTATTTTTTAAAGACCAGTCATTTTGATTAATTTTGGGAAAAATAGCTTCGTGTTAACTATCGGTAGTATATTTAAAAATTTCAATTATAACTTGTTCATAAATAAAAAGGTCACACTAAGGTACATGTAAATTCCTTGGTTTTCTGAATTTTTTTCAAAAAATCAACGCACCACTTACAAAATAAACGGTCCATATATTTCTGCGCATTATGTGTATTCCGTGCTCATTTCTAAAATCTCTTCAAATCTCCCGTAAATCCATAGAAATCCGCGGTCTATCTACCACCATAAAACGGTCATAAATTTATGTACGATTATCTATCTAAGTTGGATATGATAACGTGGAAGCGAAGTAAAGGGCGAGGAACAAGTACGACTGTATACGAACAAAAGGCGAATGTATATTGCTTTTATCAAAAGTGGCATTTCATATACACGTGAGTTGTAGGAACGAGTTGGCATTTGCCCGTTAAAGACAGGGGACGAGTAGTGGAGCTATATACTGGGACAGCCACGATGCGGAAGACGTCGTTCGGATAGTCGTACAGCTCTGTAACGCCCTTGTCTGGCCGTGTCTGTGTGCTGGTGACTAAGATTAAAATGTACGCTTCTCGAATGCGTCGAGAGTCGACTAGTGGCGAGGTCGAGGCCTCCTCATAAATCATTCTTGCTTGAAAATTTCAAGTAGCGCCTAGCAGCGGAGTTTGCTCACGCGAGATCCCTCGTGCAGCTTGCAACTTCGATCCATGACGGCTTGAATATACTTTATGCACGAGCAACACGTACGTATACGTTGATGTTAAGGGTGAACCAAGGAGAACAAGGGAGGAGCGAGTGGTGCCAAATGATGGCGTGAACGCAAGCGAACGAGCCTTTTTAAAAACTCTCAGGATTATGGAGATGGATGAAGGTTTTGTTGCTACGACGACCAAAGAAACATCTGCAAATCGTTGTATGTATTAATAGAAAGAGTTCACCGTGGAACAGCTTGAACAATGAATTAAGATCCACGTGCGACGAATTTTATTAATCAAACTTAAATAATCAAAATCATACAGTCAACTGTATGAATAGGTTTCAGTTAGGAACAAATAGTCATCTAACTTTAGCCAACATACCACAGTGTCCCATATGCGACGAACTTTATTAATCGAACTTAAATAATTAAAATTATACAGTGCAGTGTATGTGTAGGATTTTAGTTAAAAACAAACAATCATTTAATTTTACCCGACACACGACAATGAAACATTGGCCCTAAATTTGATCATAATGTCAGAGTATCTGGCACGAGTAACTTTCTTCAGATTTATTATTTCAAGAGGATCGAAGAATTCATTTTGCACGACCGAATGGTTTCGAAGTTTCCTGCAAAATAATCGCAAGACCAAAGGGGTTACATGGCTTGGTAGTTTTAGAAACTTTTTTCACAATAAAGATAATTAACATTCCAAGATCCGTACTGCGTCTAATCAATTTTTTACAATGTTTAGGGTTGATAGGTTTCTGCATAACAGAGCCCGTTTATCTGAAATCGCCAGCTTTTCATTCGATCCTTAATTTATTGTATCGCAAGTCTGCAAAATGTAACCTTAATGCAGCTAATTCGTTATGCATTAATATTGAAAAAGGTCGAACACGCGTATTCATAGAGCTCTGGCAACTATTTATTTAGGCTCGCGTTGCATTCTGCACATTACATGTACTATCCGCGAGAGGCTAACGTATATCTTAAGCAGCGGAGCGTATCTTCCCTATCTTTCATCATCTTCATTTCTTGCACAGCTATTGACAGACTGCATGCATCGTGCAAATAGGTCATAGGTCAATCGACATTCGATGCTACGTCCAGTTTATCATCATCTTATGATCTATATGATGTATACCGCCAATGAGCCGCGCATTTATGCGAGCCAATGTGAGACGTTCTCTTAACGGGCTTGCGAGTTACGCTTGTCGACACAATACATTCGCGCAAAGCGCATAACTTCGCATTTCCAGTATCTTATCGTCGATCAACGGAAATCTTTAATCGAGGCTCAACCGTGAAGAATGCAAACGAGATTTATACTTTTTAATCCTCTTAGATTGTAAAGAACGCATCGCTTTGGAGAACATGCTGCAAGACCTTTCAGAGATCGAAGATACATACGTTTCAACGATCTGTTCCTACCAAATGAATAAGTTGAAATTTTGGAATAATAATAGTCGACGTTTCAATGACTATTACACACACATTGATCAGATAGCGATCATTTTGATCGATTTTCAATCGAACTAGAGAACCTGATTATTGAAACTTATCGTGACGTGCTAGGCGGATACAATTACTTTGTTTTATAAATGAATCGTTCAAAAGTGATATAGATCGAGTCTGTAAATTAAAACGTATAGAAAGCTTGATGATATTATATACATAATTCTTTATATTTATCGTAGAATTGGCTATTATCTGTGTCCTTAGATCGACGATTCTAAATTCCAATTTTGAGAGACTCAAATATCAATGTTAAACAGAAACAGAAGCTTCTGAGCAAAGATGCGACAATGTCTTTCAATGCTTATCCTTGTCTTTTAATCTTTGTCATGAATACATGTTTTCCATTAAACTTTCTTTGGTTCCACCTACGTTGAACTTACAGCCACAGTCAAAAGTGAGTATACACTTTGAATTTTCACGAAATTTGTTCCGAAACTTTTATATTACATACGTCGCATGAATTGGAAATTGATCGATAAACTAGAAAATACGTGGGAATAGAAATTAAGAGTAAAAGGACGTAGATAAGCGTGTAGGTAAAGCAATATGATACAAACTTCATTTTTATGACGCGTATGCTCGCTGTATTAATCGGATCTCTCGATTTGACCACGTTCCAAACAGGAATATCAATTTCAGTTGCGTTTTATTTGCATAGGAAACGCTTAAAAACAACGAAGCATCCGTCGCTTACACGTATCAGGTAAAGCTAGCTATGGGTACCAATAGGAAGTCGTGGAGCGATGATGCTTGTCACGTTACTCAAAGTTAACCCGTTCTACGTTTATCTACGGTTACGTCACTTTCTATGTAACTTGAGCTCTGTAATAGCTTGCCGTGTTTCTTTCGCGTCCAGCAAATTCTCTTGTCGGGATACACGTGCCCAATGTGCGGGCTACATTCTTCATGGTTTCAAGCTTATCTCCGCCAAAACAAGGAACATTTAGTCCGCAGAAACCGCTATGCTAGTGCATAGCTTAACGCGAATCCTCACCCCTGTCATTTAACACTAGAGCTGACACACCAGTCAAATTGACCGGTTTTACAATTTTATTTTAAAATTCCTATTTCATGTTATATATTTTTTCTGCAATGATGTAATGACTTTCGCAACGATAACTAAAAGAATAATATAATGAATTTTATTTTCTTTTTTATGTATTCAAACTGAAAATAATTTTGATCCAAGGATACTTATACCAATACCAGTCAAAATGACCGGTGCTTGTCAAAGTGTAAAAGGGTCCTGCAATCTGTTTGTCGAACCCCAATTAACCAGTTTCTTCGTTTTGTACAACTTGCCACGCGTTTTTTAAATTTTTACTGCGTATCATTCGATAAGATGATATCAGTTATCAGGAAGATTCCGGATCGATCGCTAGATGCTAACGCTAGAAATACCACACCAGTCAAGATAACTGGTTCTACAATTTTATAAATGTATCAACCCTCGTTTAGGGATCATGGTCTCAGATGGATTAATAATATCAAAAATGTACTATATAACATGGAATTGCTTCTGTAAGAAAGTAATAAATCAATAAATATAAAAATATTCTATTATTACGTATTTTTTAAAGACCAGTCATTTTGATTAATTTTGGTAAAAATAGCTTCGTGTTAACTATCGGTAGCTCTAGTGTTCGAACATCTATAGAAAGTGACAGAACAGGAAACTGTAAAAATACTTCAGAATTGTTATCCAGGTTATCTGGGAATTTACGAAAAGAAAGATAGAAGCTTAAGGTATATAGAGAATTTATAGGTGCAATGTTATAATCTTTTCATTGATTTTGTTATAATTTCTTTATTTTCCATACTCTTCCTCTGCAATTTGCCCGTCAGGACATTTAACAGATGAACGTAGCCGTTAGGATTTATAGCACATGAGTGGTCATCGCCATTGAACCATCACAGATTGTCAATGCATACACATAAGCATAGGTTGTACACGCTCATACCTTTGTAACGACGATATTAATCTTTCTTTTCTTTTTATTATTACCTTAAGAGATTTATACAGTTTACACGTGCAAATAGAAATTTCATAATGCAATTTGCGTGTATAAACTTGATCACCGAGTGGCCGGATCAGGATTTATTGAAGTAATCATTTATGCTGAAACTGGGTCGTGTGGATGTTTCCTTTTTAGTCTTCGAGCGACGTGGGCTCCGTGAACTTTTGATGTCAGCTGATTTGAATGCATCGCGGTTCTACTGCTGTGTTCTCATCGTGTAATAAAAATCTCATCTTCGTACGCGTGGCTCGACACAAGAACACGACGCTGCAACTGCTTCCATCGAACAAATTCAGAAAATTGACGACAATTGCCTTCATGGTAGCTCGCTTCTTCTGTGTTGACATACAGTTACAGACGATGCTGTCCATGTTCAAAGCAATTCCACAGGTCATATTCCGCAAGATCGTCGAGATCTCGATTGTTCTTGCTTTCATACTTCCTACCGACAAAGAATGGGTTCCTTTGATCACTGACTTGATCCTTGGGTAGACGTCGCAGGAAGCCAGAACTGGCTAGCTCTTCAAGCACTTTTGTAGCCTGGCATTTTCGACCGAGTCCAACGACAAGTATATATTTGAAAATGCATTCACTGGCAATAAGTGAAGCAGTCAAACTAAGTTTTGTAACGTTATTGCTAGTCAATAACACATCTTCTGTAACTGTTTCTTTATCTTTGTCCTCATGCTCTTGGTTCCAGACCTATGAGGTCAGTGTTCTTTCCTTTGTGTTGGACTTCGTATGTTACAGGCCAAGTGACAAATAGGTTATTATTCATAATGACCGGTCATTACCAAGCGAAGACTGATAATGATAGAACTTAGTAAACTGTCCAGGCATTAGGAATATAGCTACGAATATTCTTTTCGAATCAGGTTTAGATTAGGTTCGGATTAGTCATTATGATGTTTGTCTTTATTCATAATGACCAGACATTATAAATAATGCTGGTCTTAATTACTCATGTTAGTCCACAACATATACAACGATGCTCTCGACCGCTGTTCTAATGATCACGTTATACAATTTTCTACTGTTTTTGTCCTTAATTAATTAAAAATATCGATTCAGATCTTCGATAATCTTCTCTGATTGTAAGTTCTGCATCTATTTCGTACGGAACACTTGCAACGAGATTTAAGTTAGGAGATTGTGAGGACCAATACGTATGATTCTTAACACATTATGTTCATCTTGTAATGCATAGGTCCCTACAAGCCCCTGTGTCGTTATTTTGCATCAACGCGAGATCATGGCCAACAATATCATCACTGACTTCCATGGCCAGGTCCTTCAGACGAAGTCTCTATTTTTTGGCAATACAACGGGTTACATCCCATGCCATCATCTAAATGAGAGACGTCTAGCTAACTGTTGCTAGCGAGCAAATTATTCCCGAAGTATGCCCATTATAAAGCTCGGGTTTACACGCTGAAGCAGCGATACGAATGCTACGGTGATATTCTTTTATTTATCTGAGCCTCGTAGCAAAGGTACCTCAGATGTTTGCGAGTAGCAGAGATATCTCTGCCCCAAACACTGTTTAGTAAACAATCGTATGTATAGTCGACAGCTCATAATTAGGCCATTTGAAGTCGCCAGCTATCGACTTTCCATTCGCTCGAACACATTCTCTCGAGCAATCTGCCAAGGTCCTTACCGAGCCCAGTCGTAAATTATGGCAAGACTAAACAGCTCTAGATTATCTGGCATTTTGTCGTTGCGAAGATGCCGCTGCTACATACGAAACTCCTCGTGAGGAGGCCTAATACTCATACACAGGAGTGTATTTTGGCGAAGCTGTTGATCGATGATCGCGTTATCGAGATACCGGTCATTCTTTCGCAAGAGATTCTGTAGCGGATCTGTCGTCTCGGAGAAAAGAATGTAAATGGATGTACAGGGGATCTCGAGGGCGAAATGGAAAAATGCGGATGACAGAAGAGAATGGAGAGAAGTGGGCCGTAACTTTCTTCGTGGATTGTGGGCGCAGTGGATGCTTTTATCGCGCTTTCATGGCGCGCGTAATTCGGGAAATTCAAGTCAGCAAGGCGAGTAAACTGCTTCCTCGTTACTGTATCTATTACATGTTTCCTTCTTTTTCTTCCTCTCTTTCTTTTTGCCTTTTTTCTCTTTTGCCTCGCGATCTCGAATCTTACCTACCCTCTGTGCCCCAACTTCCTCCGTCGCTTGAAGCTTGTACTCTCGCCGAACTTCATCTTCCCTTCGTCGCTTAGAGCTTGTACTCTCGCCGTTCTTTAAATTAATATAATATAAATGCAAATTGAATTACAGGGGTCGGTCAGTGCTAGGGGACGTTGTCTCTGTTCGGGAGCCAATGCGGTTGCGTTTGTTTGAAAAATAGTAGATATTTTCGTGAATGTAAACAGACGTCCATTTGCTGAAATATTTCTTACAGTGGAACTTCGTCTCTTTGAACTGCATTTATTGCAACGAAACATTAACACCCGATTAATTGGATTTTTTCTGCTTGAATTTACTTGTCCGAATGTGAGCTTCTATTACGCGAACGAGAAATAAAAAGCAGCGGGGAAAATTGGCCAGTTCCGTCAGTGACAGATATATTGTAATTGCAGTAAAACATCATTTGCGTGAAGCCCATTTATCTGAGCGAAATTTTACTTGATGCTAGATTAATTGAACTTTTACTGCTTTGATTCATTTCTCTGAATCCAAGTTCATATTATATGAACTCCAATTACGTAAATGTTTGTTCCCCGACAATTCAGATAAATGGGGCTCTAATGTATCTTTATTCTACGATTGGATTTCTGAGATTTTGCCTGCCTAATGTTTACGTTCATTGCATTCATTTCGCAAAGTAAATTAGATCCTGGAAATTGTAAAAGTGAACGTGAAAATATCATTTGAAATGTACTAAAATATGTATATTATTGAGCTTGCAAGAATAAACGTCGATTATTTGTTAACTTTTAATCAAACGTGTTATAGATTTCTATTAATAAGAGAATGGTAATTGGAGACAAAAGAGAATTAATTCATCATCGATTTGCGTTTATAGATGATTTATAAAACATGATAAACCAAAAGAACAAGAAGAACAATAAGAACGTGTTTTGAAGAATCATTATAGTGGAAGATGAATATATTTTTCTTCTTGTATATTAAGATTTAATGAATTGTTTGGCAATATATTTTTGTCATTCAACTGTCCTGTTATTGGTTTTCCAAAGCGTTCATGAATAATGCTTAATAAATAATATTTCAGTTTTTATATCACAAGAACGCTATATACAGCATTATTTAGCATAATTCTCATTGTTATTCATAATATTATTATATTAAAACTTGCTGTACGTATTAATGTATGTATTGATTTCACTTTATCCACACCGAAAGTGATTAAACGAATTTCATTGGAATTGAGGTCCAACTTAAGTAGAATAAATATCTTCCTAATTTACTATCTGTTTTTAGAAACGATAAGAATAATAATTTTAGCATGTAATTTTTAACTTCATCGTAAATGAATCATATTTTTATCTGTAAAATGTTCGCAAAATTTGGTTCGCTATTTTTGCATATAAAAATTGTTTATTTAGACTATCGTAAATAGAAATTCTTCTACAAATCTTAGATGTCATAAATATAGAAGCACTTTCACTTCATTTATTATGTAAGTCAGAATTAAATAATTTAAGAAACAAAGGTAGATGTTAAAATCATTGTTTACATCTTTCAGATATAAATATTTTTATAGTAACTTTGTCAAACTTTTGTTATTGACGTATTTTATAGTAGGATTATTATACCAACTTTAGAGTAGCAAAAAATTTAGTAAACGTTACGCTTAAAGATAAGAAATACATAAGATGCACATACAACGAAGCTTTATCTGGAATTTATCTAATTTATTATCTTTGAGAAGCACATAACATTATTTTCCCGTCTTTGCATATGCAATTATGTCTTATATCTTACGTCGAGACGAAAAAGAAAATGCGGCTTGCATTAAGTATGATGTCGACATGTGTTTTTACCTCGATTAAAATTCACGACCACGCTCTCAAAATTACTGAAATTTTATTCATAGTTATTTTATACTGTGTTAACCGCGGAAGACCAAGTAGCTCGTCTTTCGAATTCCTAGTTACTTGCATATAGCAATTTTTTTATTCGTACATCTTCCATCTTTTTATCCATGGCAAATAAATTATATCACGTTACACAATTCTGACGTAATTATTAGATTACATTTATGCTTGTAAAGATTAAGATTGATGTAAAATCAATTTAATTAATTTGTTTTTATTAACTTCCAATTCTATAATTCTAGAAGTTTCTCACTAAGTAATTAATTAAGTTGGACGATTGTTTGTAGCCTTGAACACTAATTAACAGCAATGTCTTGTATTAATTATCAGAAAGCTAACTTTAAATGTGTCTAAGTATTCTTCGTACATCTTATTTGTTTGTTACATCGAACGAAAAAGAATTTAAAAGATTTTTATTATTATTTTAATAAATAAACGCTATAATGGTGCAGCTTTAAGCGTTTCATTGTGCGAGGCTATGAATTAATCATTTGTAGCATTCCGTATAGCGCAACCTGTCGTTTTCGAATTTCGCGAGGTCATAAATTCTGCTTACACTCATTCGCGACTATGAATCCGGGATGTGTTTGAAACTTATGCGAAATTAATTACGGTAAACCTGATTTAAACTGGGTTTGAATCACGGTTGCCCAACACGATTTTTAATTTATACTTCTAAACTTAACATTCAATTTATTACATTCAATTTAACACGTATGTATCCTATATTAGTTTACCGTATTATTTAGTGTTCTATATTAATTTTTGGCAATAGGATTTCTTTTAAAACGTTTGAATTAGGTTCTTTATCAATTACATTTCTTACTAAATGTATGCGAATTGTATGTGGTGATGGATTTTGTGGTTTTTTATTCGCTCGTGTAAGAGGTCGAGATTGTATTTTTGAAGCCTTGACGGTTCTTGTATTTTTGAAAAGGAATTCTCGGCAAAAGATTCCTCACCATGGTTTCATATTTTCCTTAGAAAGAGACATTCTTACGGTAGAATGTCTGTCTTTGCTTGAACGTAACCCGCATGACCAACTATTTTCTGAGTTTTTATTTGTTAGACAATTTTTGACTAGCTATACAAAGGTGGAGAATAATAAATAAAATAATTGCGTAATACACGATATAGATTCAGTCGTTAATATTCATAAAGGTATCTTTATGATGTAGAAATAAGAACACGTAGTATTATAAAAAGAATATAATTGATTCTGAAATATCCATAAATAATAATTTAAAAACAATTTAAATACTCCATCGAGTCTCTTGTAGCAAATCAAATAATTTTCTAAACTTTATTCGCATTTTTGTAAGTGCGATATATTTAAATTGGATATACTGCAAATGCACATAATAAATGTATATATAATCTATAAATGTAAAAATGTATATAAGCATATGTATATAGCTAGCACTAGTTTACTAACCAACTGGTTACGGTATAATTTATTTCAATATCGTTGACGCGACCCAATATCGTCTATGTGCACGCAGTCGTCATTCATCACTAACTTGTCTCGTCACAACACTTCTTGACAACGCTGACGACACTCTTCGACAACGCTAACCACACTAAATCTTTCTGGCAACACTAAAGAACTCCACTGGCAACACTAAAAAAGCTCTCTGCCCACATTTAAGCCCCACAACGCCAGCAACACTAAAGAACTCCACTGGAAAAACTAAAGAACTCCGCTGGGAAAACTAAAAAACTCCGCTGGCAACACTAAAAGAGCTACCTGCTCACACTAAAGCCGAGAACACCAGTAACACTAAAGAACTCCGCTGGCAACACTAAAAGAGCTCACTGCCCACATTTAAGCAACACTAAAGAACTCCGTTGGAAAAACTAAAGAACTCCGCTGGCAATACTAAAGCTCTCTGGCAACACTAAAGTCCGTTAACTCACTAACAGTTACCTTTTATACCCTGACTCTGGTATACCTGGCACGCACATGACCCATGGTCAAATAGACCTTAATTACTCGAGGTTTTCCCCCGATACTACATAATGTTTAGCTAATTCGATTCGACTCGAACTTGTTTATTAAAAACGGAAGAAATATCAACTTGCAAATCTATTTGCTTATTATTACATTAAACATACACGCCAACGTAATGTTTAATCAAAAGGTTCAACTAACTACGATTGCTATTGTCAAAATTTCAATGGACGAATTAAAATACGTTACACCGTATATTATCGTACGTATATACATGCACATCGAGATTCGTATATCAAAGGCTTTAATCGAATAATTTTACGGATAATGATTTTATTCGTGGCCGTAACTTCGTTAGAATAATTGCTAGCGTCGAGTTTGCGATTTCCCTGTGATTACTTCGCCGAGCTGAAAAGGAACCGAGTCCGAGTGTGCCTCAGGTTTGTCGAGTATACTTCGCTACGTTATTTCAAGCGGTCAGAACTCGATATAAGTTTGAACGATGGATAATTCCGTCGAAGGAACCGTTTCATTTAATAGAGAATGTCTTTGAAATGCGTTTTTTATCGATCAAAAGAGATGGTAATGTGGGAAAATGGTAGTATAATTTTATCTCGTAATACAAGGATCATTCAAAGGAAATGATTGAAAGTACCAACGGTTTATTGCCGGCCGACTAATTCCATCCAGCGGAATCGAATTTATATTTTTAATTGCGGATGCTCGAAAGGAAGTAAACCCGTTCTTAATGTCTCGATAACGGATCGCTTGAAACTTTGTTGCGATGTTAAAGTTCCACTGATCGTTTCACACAGCGTGCACGCGTTAATTACGCGCCAGGTAACTGCCTTTGGGCGTGCGCGCGTTATAATTCCCTTGAAGAAAGTAAATATTGAATATGAAATTGGATAGGGAAATACCGGCGATTGTTATTTGGATTTAATTAAAAATCTCACGATCCCCTTAATGCTTCGCTTCTCGCGTCTTCGCTTCGCCAATTTACATCCCTTTCTTGCTTTTTATTATCGATGCTATCGTTGTTATTGCCGCCATATATTTCTTTTTAACTCATCCACTGCGGAGCCCGTGCGTTGTATCAGCGCGTTGAGAACTATAAATTATCACGACGATACACACAAATCGTTATATATTTTCTATCTTCAAATCTCTCTTTGCTCTTTCTTTTTAGTTGTGTTTATTTGCCAGCAAGAATTTACCTGTTACACATATTTTTACAATTCTTATAGTGATTGTAAACGCGACAGTTACAGTGGTTCGATTTCTACTCGTACGTCACGAAAAAACTATTTCAATTGTTCTGAAATTCATTGAACTCTAACTGCTAACATCACTGTAGGCGTCAACAATGGTTGATTTATACGTTTAACAGGTCTGATTTCTTATTGTAGAACTTAGTTATCTTATGAAGTCTATAGATTAACCAATGGATAAATAATTGTCTTGAAAATCCACACGAAACAACTTTCTTTTTAAATGTAGTTGTTGGAACGCATCGCCAATATTCATAGGGAAAAAGTTGACATAGAAACTCGATATTTCGTTTTCGATACACGCCATTGAAAATTTGTCTAACTTTCCTTTGTTAGATCGATAGCTATATACCCTTCCGCTGGTTACAATCGATAATCCTGGTTGACGACAATAAAACGTTTAAAGCGTTTCACCCGAGCCTGATACTTCCGCATCTAAATTTAATTACTCCTCGATAATTAAATCACTAACGATTCCCTGACTACTTTCCCTTGTTCTCCTCGTCCAATTAAGACCGATAAGCTGTACGATTGAGGACAGGCTATGCTTAGTATTATTTACCTTATATATTATTATATTATATTATACTATATATAATATATTTATATAATATAATATATAATATATAATATATTTACATAATATTATATATATATTAATTATATAAAGTATATAATTATATAGACGCGTTTGCTTAGTATTTGCTAGTTTATAATAGAATATTATTATTATACGTACTCGTTGCTGTTTCTGATAATTAACGCAGAGCGTGCGTATATTTTCAAAGTATTTAAACTTCTCATGGACTTTTGACTATTTGACGTTTCTATAACTGTTACGAAAGATGGACAATTTTATTTATTATATATACTTATGTACACGGTGTCCCAGTTAACACTGGCACCCTTAATTATCTTCTTATTTTCTTTTACAAAAAGATGCTTCAGACAAAAATGTTATGGAGGAGAACATACTGTGCTTTTACCTATTTCAACATGCCACGACCTCACAAGTCAAAGTAATTAACTCCCTTTTTGTTGAAACTTTAGTGCTAAAACAATCGATCAATTTTCTGTACTGTTAACCGATTTGACAAACAAGGAATTCAATTATTGCCATAGAAATAGCGAATCCGTTTTCAGTGGTCCGGGCTAAAAAAATAGAAAGCATAAGATTGAACGGAATGTGATAATTGGACACCCCGTAGGTGAAAGCAGCGTGCAAGATAGACCATTGGTTGCACGGTTAATCGTTTCTACACGCAAATTGAGACTGTCGACTGGACGAAGTTATTTAGTTCTAAGGAAGGTTGCACGTCGCGGTCTAACAGCGGCTAGATATTAACCTTAACGTCGTCGTAGTCTCGTTACCCGCAAATTGATTTCACCATTATTCACCGAGACGATGCGCTGCCTATCGCGCTTTGATGGAAATTGCATCGAAACAAGATGCAGCAGACTTAATGAAATAAACGATGTCCGACGTGTTTCCATTTGTTAGTATCTCTGACACGCACGGATTTAACGATACGTGAAATCAACGGCAAAGAAGTCTCTGCTTCTGTAATCGAACACAGGCTTCACGCTTTCCTTTTTTACGTACACGCGTGTACAGAGCGTAACAGAACATGTGGAACTCACCTCGGCAGCTGACTGTACATCTAGAAACAACGAAGAAAGTAATGAATATAAATAAACATATGGCTGCTTGGTATTGATAGTGGCACGACTTGAAAAATGTATATTTTGGAAGCTTCCTAAGATTTATATCTTTGAAAATAAACTAAATACGGGCTTTATTGGTACAATTGCCCTTTGACGCATAATTGATGAAATTATAAATATGCAGGCCATTTTACATGGTAAAGATAGATACACGATGTAAACTTTGTATTCGATTGAAGGAAATTTGAAATTTACGAATGATGGCACTGTCAATGCCAAACAACCTGTCTGTCTGATATCTGTCTGTCTTCGTTTATGAGATATAACGAATTTGCTGTCTTTATCTTGCGTTAGCTAATTGTAATTACAGAAAATGCTAAAAATGACCAGATGCGTTTCAAAGGAAGCCTGTACACGTCTTGCCATGAATTAAATGAAAGTTACATAGTTTTTGGTATTCCGTGAATTTGAGAAAAAATTTGTTCTATTCTGAACCTTAGTATTTCAACATTTTCAACAAGTAATTTTTGCGCACATGCAAAATTCGTTATATCTTATAAACGAGGACAGATAGAGCATGTCTATATGAATCTTTCATTTCTAACGTCGTTGTTGGATGTACAATTGGCTGTCGCAGTGGGAACCTCGTGTTTTGTTACGTTTCATATAAACCTTTATCGAGGTTTCTCGAATAAAAATAAGAAAAATTCATGGGAATTCCTACCATGTAATATTCATTTTCGTGGAACGTAATGCGAGAATGTAAACGAGATGTATAACGCGATAAATTTGATTTTTTAATCTTGGGAAATATTTAATCAAGGATATTATTGGATATAGAAATATGTAAGTTATTTCTGTTGGCCCAAATTTTCCTGCTGCAAGAATTTAAGCGTAACGTGTTTTACGATATAGCCAGACGAAAGAATTGAAATGTATTTTTTATTGGAAATATTCATTGCACCGAAATTCTTCTTCGATACTGAGATTCTCGTATCAAATTACTTAACCTTTAACCGAATCAGTCGTCAGCAGGTTTCTACATTTATTAAGTTATAATTATTCAACTGAAAGTTGATAAGGACCATCTAGTTTCGAATAGATCGGTTGTAATCCTTGCAAATAATAAAAGTAATTTATTTTCAGCAGAGGAGAAACGATGCATTAAAACGTAGAGGATTTTTGAAAAGAAATTACTTTGTTTTAAGAAATTGAAAATCTGTTTGATCTGATCGACGATTTCTTCCGATTGAATTTGTCTTCCCTGATGGTATTAGTAAAAATCACACGGTACTTGATATTATGATAAATGCACATTTGTTAATCTATACGAGCATTTCATAAATTTTTTACTGCAAATTATAAAACTATGATTCTGACAATGCATCATATTTTTATCTCGTGTCCTTATCTCGTGTGTATATCGTAAATCATACCACGCCGTATCATCGTTATTCATTCATAAAACGCCGCTGTTTCGAATAGATGCCGGACGAGAATGTTACATTGATCGACGTGCCTAATTTACTGTAAGCAACTAAATTTTAACAGGAGCATATTATAAGAGAATTTCATAATACATCCGTAATATATAATATAACAATTTCATGATATAGTATAATAAATTTTTCCTAATCACAAATGACAGTCTTTTTACTCCTAAGAAGCTTGCATTGATATTTACTTCTGTAAGAATCAATTTGTGAATGACTTCGTTGAAGACGCCCTTAACGATGTTTCTATCGATCGACTCAATGAAGGCAAACTTTGCTAAAACCCTCCATCTAATTGGAATAATATAATTAGACTGTGGTTTTAGTGGAAACATTGATTTCTTTATAAATTGAGATTTCCTTGATGCTTTATTCAGTTCCTTTGCATTATCTCTCTTTAAATTCGGATAAGGGCTATTTTAAAATAATCGTAAAATAATCATAAAAGTCTTAAGACGAAGATCTCTTAAGATCTAAATCTTAAAATGATCTTAAATTAACGCTAGAATAAATAATTGAATATACATATTTCAATCTATCGTTAGAGATCAGCGATTCTGATTTTGCGCATGATTAATAAATATTGCAGAAACTGTATTTATAAACTCGAAGGATTACGAAAATGATTTTTGGAAACTATGTTTAATTGTAAATGTCGACCCTCGTTGCTGACCTCCCTGGAACTGGTCTTTCTAAAGATTAATCTTCTAATGATTAATGCTCTAGTGAGTCTGACTATCGTCAAAGGAATTCTAGTGAAATAACTAGATATTAATTGCGTAAAATATTTTACGCTATTTTCCCACAGCATAACTGTTGTTTGTTTAAAAGACTATGTCTTTTGGAGTGATTTTCAAATTTCTAAAATCTCTCCACTTCTTCATTCTACGACGCACTATTCAAAAACGTTTCATTTTGTCGAATAAAATTTTATTCTCTCATCTTCTTACCTTGTTCTCTTCTTTTTCATCATTTTAAAACTAGAGCCATAAAATCTCAGGTAAAATACTTGGCACCACATTTGGACAAAAAAGTAACAGTTAACTCTGAAGACGAAACAGGTGCCGTGGCTGGTTGGAGGAGGATCGCAATTGCCATTAAACAATAAACTACGTAATCAGATATAAGGCAATATTAAAAGCCATTTGGATTTATGGAGTTGAACTATGGGGTTGCTCCAAGCCATCTAACAAGAAGATCCTTCAAACTTGCCAGTCGAAGATCCTTCAAATCATGACAAATGCTCCTTGGTATATCTCTAACTAGACACTTCACGAAGATCTTAAGTACCATTCATCAAGGACGTAATTGAACCTGATGCAGTAAAACAGGAAACGCGCAACATAGATCATGGCAATCGACCGATTAAAAAATTAACAAACCAAGACAAGCAAGAAGTAAAAAGCAAATTCGAAAAATTGGCCTGGCTTAAAATAATAATTAACAACGATCAATAATAATTATCAAGTTCCCCGTAGAACATTTGCTTATTATTTTATATTCTACGTATATCATTGTATAAAGAATCTTTTTAACTACGACTTCGTCCATATATTTATTTTTTATTGCCAATTGTGTTCCGCTGTGTGTTGTGTTCCGAATGTTTATGCAATTTCATATTCTTACGAACACGATCGAAGGAAATGGAATCTGAATAGAAATTTGTTTCGTCCATTAAATATCGCAGCAAGCGTCGCACTCTATAGATTCTTGAAATCTTAAATTTCCCCGAAATAAATAAATCTGAAATAGAAATATTTCTTACTTTATAATAATTTTATTTTCATTTTATAAAAATTGTAAATATTTTGTAGAAATCAAATTATAGTCTTATGGAACACAAATAATCCTACATTACATATGATAAATATGTAATTACCAATATTACGTACCTCATTAATATTGAATGTTCAAAGCGAGTACATTTCAATCCCGATATAGTGACCTATAATGATAATACTCGCTGATGCTCTCGCACGCGTCTCCTATTCCCAGCACTCATTTGCAAAATCGTTTCACTACCATCGTCGATACGAATCGATGAGGAGATCTAACCTCGATAAGATTCCCAGCTCGCCTCCATATGCATTTGCTTCGCTTAATTATCGATTCTGAACAACGGACAACATCCTTTTATCACATCCTTATACCTATCACTGTACTATCTTGTAGAATTGATTTTTCCTTATTTTCTCGTTCTAAACGATAATGATCTCTGCAAGTGCAATTAGGTACCTTTCCTGTACTTTCTATCAGGTAATTGTAAAAGTCGTTTTTAACGAACTATGACGAATTTTAAGGCATTTACGCAAATTCATACGTAATTAAAGAAATGCAACTTACGTCAAACAACTGTATATATTTGTAGTAATAGCAGAAAAAAGACTGAGACTTTTGCATACACCCAATATATAAATTCGCGCGAAGGATGGTTATCTATGATAGAAGAGTTTTTATTGTAGATAATAATCAGAGTTGTTGTGGATCGTAAGAAGCAAGCGGAAGTCGTCTCTAGGCTTAATAAATGTTAGAATTTAATCTTAAGGTTAAGATAAATAATCTGTGGAAGACAGAATGTTCAAATAATATTAGGTGATATTTATTAAACATAATTACAGAACCAAATGCATTTAAAATATAAGCGAGTGATATGGTATAATTAACAAAGTGTGCAGGTAAAGAATTTATGGATTGTTGACAGTTGGCCAGTTACTCTCAGACTGACTGTAGGTAGTGACCCATGGTTCCTTAAAGATTTTGAACCCCACTCTCTATACAGTAGTGAGTATGACCTGTGTAAGTGTCCTGTTCAAATGCCTGTATAGGTGTCTGTATAAGATTACCTGTGTCCATGTGTGTGATATCGTTGTATTCCAACAATAAATAATACAAAATTCTCGTGGCAGCCACGCGTTAACGATCGGTTGGAAACCGAGCGAAGATCGCCTTGCTGCCAGTATTCTGTCCTGCTTTTCGTACGTGAATTAGTTGAAACGTAACAGGAAACCTGATAGAAACGAAAGGTAACGAAAGATAGGAAATAATATGCGGTTTACCGTGTGCGTGCTCGCGTGCACGAATGTTGCACGCGTAGGGAAAGAGGGTAGCCAAAGACAGACAGAGCGAAGATAAAAACAGATAGGTTGGTTAGATGCACGCAGCCAGATGGCTTATTTGTATGCTCGTGTAAGGTGCTAATTTGCCAAGTACTCGCTATACATATGCATGTATATGAATGTTCTGCATCCTGCAGCGTAATATACTGCAAATTGTGCAAGGGAAGAAGACAGCACCTAGTGGGAAGAGGGGAAATAAAAGGAAGTGTAAACGATAGAGGAAGGAGATGCGTAAGCGCATATTTATCGCATATATATGTATACAGGGTGTCTCGTTTGAATCAACCAAGGCGCGAACATCTCTTAAACTATGCATCGTTCGAGAAAGTGTTTCTAATAAAAGTTACTTTGTTTCGAGGGAAACGTTGACGGTGATAAATTTTACTTTAGGCGAGCGTGTCTTTGAGATTGCAAGTTGATGGCCAAAGTTATTTTTTTTAATTGAAACTTCATCTTTTTCTCACTCGATGCGTCTTTTAATTCTCTATAAAAAAGTACGGAGGTACTTAGGTCGAAGAATGATTAGTTTCAAAGATGTTTTAACTTTAATCTTGCGAAGCTTATTGTACGAAAGACAAGGAAAGATAACGCAGTGCTTCTGTGTTTGCGTTCCCCTGGTCGTCTTTCAGGCGCTCAATTTGATGCAGTTAACATTGAAATATCTTTTTAACTAAGCACTTCCAGATACAAGTGCCTTGATCTTTTCATAGAAAATTAAAAACTGCGTCGAATGGTGTATATAAAATTGTATAGCTCTTAATCTCTCTTTATTATACAAAGTATCTTTAATTATACAAAGTTCACTGACGTTCGTCGAATCTTTACGCTGTAAGTTGCGTAATAACTCGAGAGAGAAGGCCAAGCTTGGAAAATTTTTAAGATGACGAGTCGACCAATCCTGGTCTTCGTACAATTCTCGTTATTTTATATAATGTCATATTATATGTTGTGAAGTACAGCGGTTTGGTTTGACAGAAATGACACAAGAGTCTCAATTATTTGTGTAATCTTTTTCAAAATGAGAATGTAACGTATATAACAAGGGACCATCTTTGCAGCGTACAAATGTTGAAATATACGTAGTCCACTTGTATTATACAAATCTCTCCAATAAATAAAAGCAGTGTTACGTGACCACTCCAATTAAATTATAGCTCAAGTGGTCAAACCATTTCGGAATTCGAATGCAATATCACAAAGAAATATTTTTAAAATTCGTTATAATAACGTTGAAGGTACTTAAACAAATATAGTAGGTACAAAGCAGAACGTACTTAAAGTGACATAGATTTATCTCGAGCAGCTTCTTTTTGATCCGCTGCTGTTGAACAGAATTATTGAAATTTTAATTTCAATAAAATGTTTGCAAGTAGAAATTTCGACAGATTTGTCAAAGATTAAAAAGACACTTGCCCTGAGAATGGAAACAGTCAAAACAATTTTTAACTTACAGTTAGAAAGATAAAGGATTTAAAAAAAAACATTTAACGCTACCAGGTATGTAAATATGAAACCGGAATTGTATAGAAAATGCACGTTTATTGTATGAAAATGATTAAAAATATTTTATTCGAAGTATTGCCCATCGCTAGCTATACATTTTTCCCACCTGTCTGGTAATTGGTGGATGCCACGTCAAAAGAACTGTCGCTCTTTTGAGGCAAACCAGTCATCGTGGCATTTTCGTACATTTTCGTAAGAAGAGAAGTGCTGGTCAGAAAGTGCGTGTCCCATCGATGCAAATGAATAGTAATCGGACGGAGCCAAATCTGGTGAGTAAGCCGCGCGCGAAACTATTTCCCAACTGAACGCTTCAATCGTTTCCTTGACCGGTTTTGCTGTATGCATTATCATGAAGCAAAATTACTTTGTGTTGCCTTTTTTGATATTCCGGTCGTTTTTCACGCAAAGCTCGATTCAAATCGATCATTTGTTGTCGGTAGCGCTCAGTATTAACGGTTTTGCCAGGTTTTAACAGCTCATAATAGATCACACCCTTCTGATCCACGTTCTTCGTTCCTCATCTCAAAATTGCCACTTCTGAATTTTTTAAATCACTCAAAGCACTGTGATTTACCAAGAGCATGCTCACCGTAAGCTTCGACAAGCATTCGATTCTGCGATTCTGCAGCAGTTTTCTTCAAATGGCAACAGAAAAGCAATGCTGTCCGCAAATCGTAGTTTCCAAGCACAAAATTCGACATGTTCAACGTTATTACAAACCATGCTGTTGTATGAAACTTGTATTGTTCTGAGTCGAAAATGTTTGTCAGATGTCAAGACAAACTTTTGGCACCAATGACGCAGTTTAGTGATAATTACATTATCAGCTAGGGCCATCTATAGGCAAATTCCGGTTTCATACTTACATACCTGATACATCTCTAACACGTCGTACTTTCAGTTCGTCAAGTTTACTTTAATATCACGAATTTCAACATTTAAATTACTTATCTGAATCGTCGAAGAATTTTCTTAATCGTGCGATGAGCTGCACTTTCGCGCTATCGTTTCGTCAATTGCAATGTTACCGCAAAAGTACAGGACATTTTCTGCCAAAAGATCGCAAGCACGACATCCAGTGATCGCGAAAACATAAAATCTAAAATTGTTAATACGTTTAGTCCGAAATAAAAATTTGGTATGTTCGTTATTCGTCTTTCGAATGCCTCGGCTAAACCATAATTGAAAGCAGATATCCTGAAACATCTGTCTATCGTGTAATTCACAGTAATAAATGACAAATATGTAATTTATACTCCTGAATCGCCAGTACTCGAACCAACTTATCTCGATCTGACTTTCGATATGTAATTAGTTCCTGCGAAGAGATCGATCGTTCCGAGAACGCAGAGACGTGGTACGAACGCGAACTTTGTGAATGAAGAAACGAAGAAGAGAAGAAAAATTTCTCTAATCTAAAATAACCGTCGTCGATGCGGAAATGGGAAGTTTATTTGCTACAGTGGCGGTCAAAAGTTTAAGACGACTGCCTTTTTAAATAAACTATTTCTCGTACTGTATCGTAGACGCAAAATAACCAATAGTTCGTAAGTTTATTCGTTGTTGAATTTCATTAAAAAATAACACTTTTTCCCAATCTCGTACTGTACAATGTTTGTGCACTTGAGCGAAAGTAATTTGCAGTTTCTGGTTTTTTACCACTGACAATATCTGCTTTTTCCGAGACACACGTTCTTTGATATCAAAGTTATGAAAACGCAGAGATGTTGTGATAATGTGCAATCAGCGGCTTTTTCTTTGGGACTTGTAGCAAGTTAGACTCTCGCAATGAGGTTCGTAACTACTTAGTGCCACGTGTCGCACAACCAACGCTATTACAGTTGAACGAATTAGGCTGAGAAATTCTGCCCCATCCAGCATATTCCCCGGACCTATCGCCAACAGACTACCACTTTTTCAAACACCTCGACCACATCATGCAAGCGAAGATCTTCATCGATCAAGCTACTACTCGAGAAAACGTGTTCAAAGAATTCATCAATTCTAGGACACCGGAATTTTAAGCTACTGGGATTGAGGGACTTATTTCTGGTTGGCAAAAAGCTGTAGATTGCGATGGCTCTTATTTTAATTAAAAAATATTTGTCCTGATATCGCCTGCATTGTGTGTGTTGATTCGTTCGAAACAAGGCCCCCTTATTTTCAGTTCTCACATATGCACACGTACGATCATGAAATTGACTACCAGCAATGTATTCTTTCTATCAGGTAGCCTAATAGCCTAACTTCGAAGGGTATCAAAACTCTCGTCCATCGTATTCAGCCATTTCACGAGGTACTCGGGTAGCCTTATTTTCAGTTCTCACATATGCACACATACGATCATTAAATCGACTACCAACAATGTATGCTTTCTATCAGGTAGCCTAGTAGCCTAACTTCGAAGGGTACCAAAACTCTCATCCATCGTATTTGTGTATCTCATGAGATATTCGGATAGCCGGTATACAATTTTTGTATACCCAGTTGCCTGCCAGATACTCGGTTAATTTTTATGTGTCTGATCGTCTCACGGTACTTGCATAATTTCTGTATACTCGGCTGCCTTACGAGTACCCGGGTAATTTGCATATATCCGGTTGTCTGATGGGGACCCGGTTTGTTCTCTTCTCAGATATTGTTAACAAGGCCTTAAACTTTCATTTGCCGGAACCCAGCCCCGCGTTTTGAGAGGCCCAGCGTTTTCAGAGGCCCAGAGTTTTGAGAGGCCCAGCGTTTTCAGAGGCCCAGCGTTTTCAAAGGCCCAACGTTTTCAAAGGCCCAGCGTTTTCAGAGACCCCGCTATCTACGAAAATTAACCAATTAAAAAACATCGCTTTTGATTAACCTTTTGGAGAATGATGACACCATTAACAGATGCAAGACGTGTTTTTAGTAGCGATGATTCAGTTTAAAGGAGTGACAAAAATCATCAAAGTTCAGTATAACTCCATAAAGTCCTCATATCCTGGAAACTACTTTAGATAAAAAAAATCCTTTTAGAGAAATGTACTTTTTAGAGAAATTAAACTACATCAATAGTTTTTTTTGCAAAAGTCATACATGATTACAGATTTTCTACTTTCATCGAATCTTTGCCCCTTGAAAGCGAATTATGGATGCGGAAAAATATTACTTGGCTTTGTTCAAAAAACTGTTTATAAAAAATATACAATATGTAACAGCATTTGTAAATAAATAATTCCTCGCTGTAAAATTTAAATGTAGGATTTAAATGTGTATTCCCGCAAAATTGTTCAACCCGGCCACGCAAAAGGTCACGCCGGCCCTGGATGCACAGCGAAAGGTCAGCATCTTGCGGGTCGCCGTAATAAGTTGTCGAAGGAAAGAACGCGAGCGGATAACAGTGGCATCCATATCGCGATGCATCTGTCGTTGACGCTATCGTTCCGCTTTCTTCTGGTTCCCTTCCGGTCGACGTTCGACCAATCGGTCTGCCGCATTCTGCCGCTCGCCACTAAACCCCATCACGTTTCTTCCTTTCGTACCGTTATGAACTATGATACGTCCGTAGTAAATCCCTCGACGTCGAACGTTCGGACACGCGGCTATCGATCGTCCTCGAAATCTTGTTGATTGCTGGTCGTCGGACCGTACAACGAGCCGAATGGGGATACTTTCTGCCATGACCTCACGGTTCATTCGCACGCTCGTAGTAATTATGGCGCGCTGTTAATGGTCGAATCGAAACGGCTCCATTCGGATTAACGCTAGATTACTCTGTTAACGTTCGTACGGTATCTTCAACGTTTTTTCGCTTGTTCGTGCCGCTTAATATCCGTGTTTCGACTGTATGTGATAGGAGGATAATAGCAGGTTGCTCGAAAAATAGAGTTGTTCCGGACAATGTATTCGATATAATAATACGGCTGCATCGTATTATTAAGTATTTACTTGTTTTAGTGTTTTTTAATGTCATGAGAAAACGAGCCTGAAAATTCACCGCGGTTTTACGCTGTTCTATATCGCTTTCTCGTGCGGTGGCATTTAATAAAGCAATGGAAGAGAATGGGCGGACGCGATAATTATGGTTAGCGCAATACATTAATTCAGCTGCGCGTGTGTGAAAGTGATTACATTCAGCTGCGGGTCTTCCTTTCACGCGAAGTCGTAAACAAATGAAATTTTGCTTACAATTTGTAGTATCGCGCATTTAATACAAAGTACCTTTCTTAATATGTTTCGTTGTATTTTCTTCGTAGGAGTTCATTGTTCTTGCTTAGATTACATCAGGCGTGACATTCAAGCAAGAACTGCACAAGTGTAATAAGCAGACCGCGGGTGTTCATGCAAGTTTAAACATTCGCGTGCATCGTCAGAGAAATGGAAACTAAATAAACATTCTTTTCATTCTCCATCTATTACAAATATTACCACGCTTATCTATTACAAATATTACCTCGCATACTCCAATCTTTCACGAACGCAATACATCCGCAGTCTAGTAATAAGAAATTGTTATCTGAAAATCTAGATTTGGCCCGAGATTTAACGAAAACCAGATCAGAATCCATCGTTGGCGGTTTCTCTTACGTGTGATCGCAGATTCGAAACCGAAAGGCCAAGCATCAGGCTCAATTTTATCCCAGGATTTTAATTAGCAGCCGTGGAAGACGACAAGCTGCAACCGCTAATTAACCAGCCGAGAAACACGGCGGTCGCGTGTTTTAATAAATCGACCGGCTAACATCATAATTGCCGCTGCTTGCATCCCTATCGACGTAGTTGTGCGTGTAATTCCAGCCGTTCGATTAAAACGTTTTCCAGTCGGTTGTTTTCGTGTGGCTGGGCCAACCCTTCTCGGATCTTCTCTCACCGGCTAATGGTCGCGCGTTTGCAAAAATACGATGGTACGATCATTCTAGTCCTTTTCTCTTTGCTTGGATCACGAGCGAGGAACGAGGCGGGGCGAACCAATGGAGATTCTAGAGTACGCCCTCTGATATACAACCGACCATTTGTTCAACTCTCGAGGAACATACGAACGAAATTGCATCCCGATAAGCTTCTCGCGCCGGGCGTTGGAAAGAAAGCAATTGATGGTCGGACTGGCCACCTATACAAAGAATGTCAACAATCCAGCGCGGTGGATCGCTGCCGCGCCCATCTATGTAATCCAGTTCTGCGCTCGTGCTACAATGGCCCGTGTCATCACTCTGAGCACGTGCACTCGTGTTCTTTCGTCAATCGCCAGTTATGGCAACTCTCTGTCGGTTGGATAGCTTTCGTTCTTTTGCTTTTCGCGGCACCCGACCAGTGACGGGATTTCAGACACTTGAAATGTCCAAATTGGAAAGGCCCCTCAAGTAGGAAAGAGATAGGAAAGAAATAGAAATTTCTCAGCAATTGGGGCACGATCGATCAAAATTTATAGCCTGTGCATATTGCTCGTTGAATAAAAATGTCGTATTTGAAGTTTAGTATTGCGCATAATGTGATATAATACGTACGTGTGCGTAGTATAGAGTAGTGATTATACTTAACGTTAAATGAATTACACTTTGACTGCAACGCCGAAATTACATGTTTCCCTCAGGACGCCACGGGAGTATTTTTATTATTCAAAGCATATAATGGCAAAATAATAATAAATCGATGATGTAAGACAACATTCTTCCTCAATGGACCGTTTATCTTATGGATGGTCACGGGTGACCACCGTGGTGCCTTGGTAACAGTTGATAGCGACATATTGTAACAAGGCTTCGTTTATTTCAACGAACCATTAGCATTTGTTATTTCGTTGTAAGCAAAACGTCCAGAATATATTGTTGAAACGTATGGAAGATATTAGTAAACAGTATTTGCTCATTCTATATACATGATGGCTGGTAACTGGTGGTACAAGCGGAAAGAGAGTGATTCTACGCGAAAAAAGAAGTCGAAAATATAGAATAAAAATTTTTCGTTTGAGGCTTTGTTTTCGAGAAAATCGACTTTGAATTTTCGCTCGGTACGCGTGCACTTTATCGCACGCATATACCCTTATAACGAGACGTGATAAAGTGCACGCGTACCGAGCGAAAATTCAAAGTCGATTTTCTCGAAAACAAAGCCTCAAACGAAAAATTTTTATTCTATATTTTCGACTTCTTTTTTCGCGTAGAATCACCCCCTTTCCGCTTGTACCACCAGTACAATAAGGTATGTTCACACTTGTAACTTCAATTATATGATTATACAGCAGCATTTACGATTATTTTCTAAGCTGTGTTTATAATAATATTCGTAGATTACCCCTCAAAGATATGGATGCAAACACAGTGCACCGTTAGATGCAAGATTTGTTCTCTTTTTTTTTTATTGATGTTCTAATAAAAATGGTTAATTGCTCAATGGGGCACTTTTAATTTCAAAGTATCTTCTATTTATCGGTTATATTCAAAATGCCCCAATTGTCAATTTTTATTAAATTTTTACAATTGTAAGAAGTTCAAGCGCTCCGGTCACCAATGACCACGGTGGCGTCACAGGAGATCCGCGACAGGTCACATACGACCAACGTGGCAGTCAAAGTGTTAACAATCAGATGACAATGCTTTTATTATTCATTTAGTAACAGGATCTTATTCAAAGCTCGCGAGGTACCGAATACTCGTCAAGCTGTTAGAATCTAAAAGTCTTAAAACTCTCGAGACTTCCAAATCTGTCAACGCGATCAAGACTTTCAAATCCAGGAGGAATTTCGAAGGAAGTTCATAGTCGATAGAAAAAAGGATTACGTTCTTCTACATTAGGAACTTCCAAAGCTATCGAACCTTTCGAGACTTTAATAACCCAAGACCTATCAAGCCTTCCAAGAGTTTCAAGCTTCGAATCATGTTCCAAGCGATTCGAATTACTCACCACACATACAGATTCGAAGCGGTTCGAAGTGTTTCAGATCGCATCTCTGCACCAGTGGTATAGGCCTTGCTAGCTACATGTATGTACCATGATACATGGATAGGCGTGCGTGACTGCTCTGAAACCCTTTTGTAGCTAATCTGTCTATATAACGTTCGGCGGATAACAAGAAACGATAATTTAAGTTATAGTTACTCGTAGATACAGTGGTTGCCGAGAGATAAAAATATTTGATTAGTTTCTTGGTTGTGAAGTCGAGATCACCATTTTACAGTCTGATCCTTTCACGCACGATCTTTATACTCTACGATCTATATACATTATACTCTAGTAAGTTGTTAATTTCTTTAAACTGATTTCAGATTGTAGAGCATCGTATCTTCTTAACAAAATCATACGAAAAAAGGCAATAAAAGAACAATTTTCCTTGCAAGTTAAAAGAGAAATTTGGTCCTAAGAAGGTCCAATATCTTCAAAAGTATACAAAGCATTAATCCTTCATCTGCATACTGGGTCATTTTCGACCAATAATTTTAAGTAATATTTTATTTTTCCTACACTTTTGTTTAAACTTTGCCTTATTCATGAGGTGATAAAAGCTATTGGACGATATTCTAGAAGCTTGGGAGAATATTCAAGAATTTGTGAGGATTTTTTAAAACGCAAAAGCCTGAAAAGCACGCTGAAACGAAACATTTCATAACTATGTCCTAATATCCTAATAATATCTATCAAAATGTAGCATCAATTGCAAATGAAGACAGCAATGTTAAGCGCTATGATACGAACGAATTAATCATGTTCTAATTATTCACCATGCAAACTACAATAATTTGAGACGGTGCAAAGAATAATGTAGCAAGATGCTCTTGATCCGTTGTTGATCTCCGCTTATGCTACTGTCTCTCATAATTCACGACAACTGTTAGATCTGTCACACGCAGTGTCACTGCACTGAACTCGCGGCAAAATAACGCTCATTGTGCACCGCTCGCTGCGAACTATTAGAAGGACCCTCGTTTAACGTCACATCACCTGGCCACCAAATTTGAAATTTCTTGTCCCTTTGGCAAACGACGTGTTACCTCTTCGTCGCAAGCATCTTCTCATCGTACAACGCACCGCAGCCGAGGTAAATTACGAGCGAAGGTATCGCGCGACCGATGAACGCGCGGCAACGGTTAATTCCCAAGTAAAGCACGAGGCTTTAACTCACCTGAGTGTCCCAGGAAGTGGGAATTTCGGCTCTAAATCTTGCGTCACTCATAAACTCTGATCTAAGTACGGAATACGGCACGCGGTAATAGCAAGCGAGCAATTATCGTTGGCCTTTGAACCACTGCACTGCGTTATTCAACTTTTTATTAAGAATTTCAGAAATTTCAGAAATTTTTGTTTCGGACTGATATTTGTCGTTGAATTAGCGTTGCGTTATGGGCAATGAAAAATGAGTGTAGGCAATGTAGATACAGGTGACAATCGAAAGCGGAAACCACCGGGGGCAACTGGAAAATAGAATATTCATGGGAATAAGGCGTTGCTGCGTGCATGATGGAATTTGCAGAGTTATGTACATATGCATTGTGTACATTTCTACACTTTCAAATTTTCCACAAACGCATAAAAATCCGCAGTCTAGCGATAATCCTAACCGTGGAAGCCTCAAGGTACTCGTTCGAATTGTAGATATTCTTCTCCTGTTTCAAAACGTATCAAAATTAATCGATATCGTACCTTTGTTTCTGTCCATTAGAATCACTATTCAGAGCAATATTATTGTATTATTGTTCTCTTTATTATTACCTACTGTGATAATTTTCTATTTTTTTTCTATTTTTTTCAATTTTGTCTATGGATTTTCTATATATTGTATTGTATATATCAAAATATATTGTAATAGTTTATATATATATATATATATATATATATACTTAAACATTTTTAGTTAAAACTACATTATTTAAATTATGTAATATATTACAATACGTTGCATTAATTAAATTATATGTTAGGTAGTTTTTTAAACATGACTCAATCGAGTTAGAAACCGTTACTGCAGATTATGAGAATAAAAGATCGCACAGTAAGAAAGAAATTTCGATTTCTATACTTGTTTATTGTAATTAATCTAGTTCTTATGTTGAAATCTGTCATTAGATTTGCTATTTATTTGCAGATTTTAGTTGCTATAAAATATTAACAAATTATAAATTAATAGAATAATAAGATTGATCTGTCCCTTTTGTCTTTAGTATTTAGTTGGATAAAATAATATATTAATCACCGAGACTTATGCGTTTCCAGAAACACACAACAATATCCAGTTAATTCTTGCGTTTGTATTTAAATAATTCCTGAAGCTTCATTGATATTTTCAAAAAAGGATATAAAAGGAAATATCAGCGACATAACAATTCCATGGAACATCACAACATCAAAGCTCGTTCCACGGATAGAATCCCAAAAGCTTGCGGGTCGTCCGAATAGTTTCTTTCGTTTCATAAAATGATAATAGATAAACAACAATTTCTGTTTTATATTATTTTATTGAATTAGGTATGATCCATTTCTATTATTATGGTCGTGCAGAATTCAATAAACTAACATAAAACAAAAAACACTGTGCGTCTATTATTTCCTTATCAGACGAAAGAAACTTTCCGGACAACCTAATACAAGCATAATCGAGGGTGTACGAAGGATCCACGAAAAAACCTCATTGAATCCCGTGCCTTGTGTACATACGTCACATATACAGTGCACGCATTGCCACTATCAGTGGAATAAGAGCATGCAATTAGACAGGCGACGTTTGCAAATACTTTTTCAAAGATCTTCCCAATTAACAAAAATAATTAAATTGATTTTTCTGACCAAACTCAACTAACGCGAATGTATTCTCCGACACCAATTCTATATACATATATGTTCTTTTCTAACTTTCTTTATTGTAATCTGTGTATGTCTATCGTACAATGATAATCAACACAGACTGTGATCGCTTAGATTGACATGAACGTAAGTATACTCAGTGGTACATCACTATAATATTACTTAGCTAAATCTAGCTATTGAGTAGTAGATTCACTGCAATAAATTCTGAACCAGCCACTCAGTGATCAAACTTGTACACGTAAATTGCATTATGTAATTCCCATTTTTTTAAACATTTCTCCTCAATATGTCGTGTAAACCAGCGACTGAAATATTGACAAATTTTTCACCATGATGTACAATCGGTAACGCATGCTATAGTAATTTCGTGACCAGGCTGTTGGGGTAATTCCTCAGCCGTTGTTAATGTAGCCTGCTGTATCTGGCGATTTCTTCTTTTACAGTGGACATACCGGTTGCTTTATTTGTTTGTTTGTTCCGCGTGTACCAATCTACATTCGAAATGGCCCACAGCTTTTTATTTTGCCATTTCTTTATTGATTGTATATTGGAGTTCGAGACTGTGCCCCATAATTGGTAGGCGTACGCCCATGTCGGTTTGAGAATAGTTTTATATATCAGCAATTGTTTTTCTATTTAAAATACAGTGACATTTACTGAAACATGGATACTTCGATGAATGTATTACCTTTACAACAGAAAACGACAAGGATGAATATATACATTCAACTCTTAGTTATTAATAAGTTGATTAGCACATACAGTATCTTATGGAATGTACATACGATATACAAAATGTAGAAAATATCCAAAGCATAGCAAAATTTTGTGAGTGAAACATATTTTTGCTTAGGTCCCATTTGTTTACATACGCTTGTAAAAATTATGAATTTGCATAAACATCTGCATTTTAGTAACAAGTATAAAGTACATATGATAGTCGAATATATCGTAAATATCTCTTTTCCTTTTACAAAATTCCAGGGGCCATAAACATAGTGGCAATAATTCTTTCGTAGGTGGAGATTTTTCTCAAATTTCAACTTCATCTCTATTTTTTTAAATGGCATGCTATATTTTTTTTATTTATAATGGAACAGCGTGTGCTTAAAGAATTTCAACGACCTCTGCTACAAGATATATCGTCTTCGATACTAAATAACAAAGAGCAAAATAACAAGTCCTATGTCATAAGAGTCGGTCGAAGCGATGTTTGTTGCCTCAATGCAACATTGTAATCTTCTACTTGTTGGAGCCCGCATACCTATTGTTATCATTTCCAGATTGACTGTAACACAAGTTGCAATAAATCTTCATCCCGTATCTTGTACCATTGTTGCTTTTTTTCTGGTGTATAGTATCTTCTGATGTTCAAGGACCTTTGCAAATGAATTGAAAGATCCATTGGAAGGATCTACGCACCGTAATGAAAGGAAGTCTTAAATTTTGTTAGCAACTAAAGTTGCTATTTACATGCGTTATCATTTCGTTTCGCTTTTCCACATACTTTGCGTTGCCTATGTATAATTGTAATTAAAATGATTAAAGAAGCAGAATGTCACGTGTACGAAGCAAAGGCTCGGTACCGCTATGAACAATTTGGAGATGTGGAAAATCGTATGATTACAATGTTGTATCGATCCAGACAGCTATCACTTGAAGCATCTCTTATGAGATGACGTAAGACTCATTGTTTTACTCCTTTATTTATCATCGAATGATCTTGCGTTAGACATCGTTGAAATTGTCTAAACGAACGCTATTCCACTAGAAATAAGAAGTAGACGTGATATTAGTTCATTTCTTCATTTTTAAACAGCTAATTTAATTTTCTATTGGATTGCACTGAAGTAGAAAATTTACAAACTTAAAATTAGGTTCAATTCGAAATAATTAAAATCTACTTTGTGTTTTCTGCGTCTTCTTACATTCTCTAGTCTTCTCTTTTCTAGTCGCTAGTTTCGCTAGTTCTAGATTATGCTATGACTGTATGAGATTATAATTTTTAATATTATATCTTACGATATATATTTCTCATTACTCCAAGACACGTACTCATTGCGATTGTTGCAAAACTCTTGCAAATTTTAGTTTGTTTGGTGTTTCACTAATATGGCACACATGAAACGCGTACGATACAAATAAATTAACAGATTTATAATAAAATAGTTAAAAAGCAAAAACAGTGGTATTAGACTCGGCATTAAATTTAAATTAACATCACGAAATTTCCACATACTCATCGTGGACAGAGTGTAATTTGAGTGAATAAGTATTAGAAAGGTGATAATTGCTTTATATTTAAATTTCAAAGTTATGATATTTTCTATTTAGCAATTATCCTACAATTTTGTTAGCAGTATAGCGAAACATACTGAACTTGATATTCTACTTGTATCTATGTTGCGCCAGTATAAGGAAAAGATATAATCTTGTTACCCCAGATCAGCCACTGTTCTTTATAGCCATGTAATTAATGGTGATGCATTCTAATTCCGGGGTTTACTTTTCGGCTATGGAAGCTAGGCCAATTACGACCAGCGGAATTAACTTCCTTGCTCGCAATCCACTTCCGTCGAGACAATTACACATAAGAGTCAGCTGTTGGTAACGTGAATTAGGAACCTCCTGTTTTATCCTTGTAATTTGACGATAAATATCTGATATATTTACGCTGCAAAATTATTTCTACTTTGCATAGAAGTGAAATTTTCTAGCAAATTGTTAAAGCAGTATATGATTCTCCGTACGTTTCTTTTTACGGTTGCTTTATTTCCAAAATGTGATAATAACGCAGTTATTTTGCACACGAAACTATGTATCGTTTATTATTTGTATTCTATTGGAAATCTTTCTCAGTTTTTTCATAAATAGTAATTTCTCGTATAAGAAAATACTTTTTCATAAAAGGTAAAAGAAAATCTATTTTATAGAAGATGTATGGTGTCTCAAATTATTTTCATCCTTATCAACAGATCTCTGTTTTGTTTCTTAATTGCTAACTACCGTTTTAGTGATGTTATTTTCATTATAAAAATAGTAACATATAAGCAGGAACTACTGTAGCTTTTTTCAGTAGTTTGCTACAAATATGTACTTTTGTTTTTCACATTCAATGGGTAACATTGTACATTGAATTCTATAAGTTCGATGGTAGCTCAATATAGTAGTTCTACAATAGTTTTCTATTGACTTAATGTGAATCTATTCGTTTTACCTATTTCAATTTTGAAATACCTTCACCTTTTACTGGCCCGAATTATTTTCCTTCAATTTATCTGCAATTTAAATCTTGCACAATATTAAAACGATCATATAAAATTGCATCTTTGTATCTTTGTATCTTTTTACATCTTTGCATCTTTGTATCTTTGTATCTTTGCATCTTTGTATCTTTGTATCTTTGCATCTTTTTACATCTTTGCATCTTTTTACATCTTTGCATCTTTACCATTTATAAAAATCTCGTATAAAAGTTGGCCGTATACGTCTTTATTCTTCATTTATATAAACCTTCTTATTGATTCCAATTGTGAGTTTCGAAGAATTTAACAGAATCTTTGCCGATTTCAAAAATGCATGTACAATGACGGATAAAAGAAAAATTCCGAAATAAGAAATATAGACGAACATCATAGTTTTACGAAACGGATCCACACTTAATAAGAGCAACAAATAAATATAACATATACCACAGAATATGTTAAAAAGCTTTAGTACAAAAATTCATAACATATCGATTTGAAACTTTCTTCTATCTTCCACCGTATTTTTCATTGTTAAAAATACGAGCGTGAGAAGATACGACTTCAATATTGTATTTATTAAAGACGAATGACTTGCTTTGTGAGAAACTAACTGTGACTGTGACATGATATTCAATGATCAGTGGTACAGTGAGCCGTGAGACTCAATAAGCAGGTTACGCGAGTTGATAACATCGACCCCCTGGGTCGTGGGATTCGATCCTAAATCATGCTTCCACACCTAAGTTACCTATAATGATTACAATATGCGGTCTAATTTAATTAATTTCTATATTATCGACTCTAACGATATAATAATTATGTTGTAATATATAACAACCGTAATTGTTATATGGTTTATATAGACAGTACTGTTGATTTAAATATGGTATATACTTTTGATATAAGGAGAGAAGTATCTTTTTTTATCTTATATAATTAACAGGATAATTAGCAGGATAATTAATGGTAGAGTAATTACCTTTATATAATAAAGGTTTCAAAAATAGTTGTAGAAAAGATAGCAATTTGTCGATATTTTTCATTATCCAATAATTCATTATATTTCATCGGCAATATTTTTCATTATGTAATAAATATTCAAAACACTGCTTAATTATCCGCCAACGTAACTGATCGCGAAATGCGAGTTCCAGGCGAAATTTTCTTTGTTTGATTTGTCCGAAACGAAGGTGTCAGACTCTTCTAAGAAAACTTGCACCTACTTACACCTTTGAGCTTTGGGCAAAGGCTTTGATTTGTTCAAATACCGTTTACTTTTTAACTTTTCGTTCGTAACTTTTTTACAATTTTAATAAATCCTTTCCACTCAAAAATCATGCAAATTTAGTTCTCAAAGGATTACGTTTTTCCAAGGCGAATTTCTTCATACTCTTTCCAAAGATCGTAGTCTTACGAATAAAGTCCTGCAATTGCCTTTTTAACTATTTGTTTATTACAAAAGCGCGTAGCTTCGTCAAGCAAATTCCCATTTTTTCGTAACCTCCCTTCAAATATTTATTTTTATTGCAAAGAAGTTTACAGATTTGGCTAAGGTATCACTTGCCTTTACTTTCAGTAAATTGCAGACTATGATAAGCAACGATAAGTATCTCAGAAATTTTTTTCCATTTTTTTAAAATTCACAACGATAAGAAATCAAACTAGGGAATGAAAGACTCATTAGGCATTCACACGTTAATGAAAAACCATATTGCGCAGGATTGATAGTATTTAGTACAGTTTGCAGGTTTTTTGTACAGTAGAAACTGTTCTGATAACGTAGCCTGATAGATGTTCAAACGTCAGGTATATTGATTAATTGAAAATATTCATATCGTCCATATGAAATTTCGACTTTTGAAATTAACAAGAAGGAAGAATGTTCGCTCGTATGTTAGCATTTTCAAGCGACCCATCTTTTCTGCTATTCTCTACTTCAATTATAGCTGAAATGGATAATCCCAAGCGCGTTGTAAAGTATCATGAATGTGATAGCAGTTTGCGAAGCCATTGCGGGTAATAAATTCGATATTGTAGTGCTCTTATACAACAAGTTGAACCATATACGCAGGTGCATGTTATCTGAATAAAAACACGACGAAGAAAAGCGGAAGTTCATTTTTCGAGAGAACCATGTAGGTACAATTATCTGTGCTGCGATGCGAATAACGCCAAACGATATCACCTACAAATAGCAAAGATCAACGAGAAATTTATACAGGTTAAGCGGCGCTCTATTCGCGTTTATCAATGTTGGCAAACACATTATGAGGATAATTTATCTTTGGTTAGTATACATCGAGAAGTCACTTTTCGCGTGTTCCACTTTATTTACGAGCTACATCTGTTCTAGATAATTTGGAATTACTATTCTGGAGAAACGTTCGATAATTATTACACGGCACAATTTCAATTCGTTCGTTAGTGCGATGTCGTTGCTTTAAATATACTTTCTCGCGAGAAATATTTAATCCTTCATCTGGATACTGGGTCGATTTCTGCCAGAAATTTTAAATTCGCTTTCTCCATATTTTTGTTTAGGTTTTGCTTTCTCTGGGAAAGTTAAGGTATACGTAGCGATAAAAGCCATTGGATGATCTGTCGCGTCAATTCAAATAGGCGTATCTGGCGAAAAGATGATTCCAAGAAAACTGACTTTTAGCATTTAACAATCACAATTTAACAATCGATTTCAATACAACTCTTTTATGTTCAGTTTCAATGCAGATACGGCTCTCTTGCTTAATATGTTTATAAAATCTTGTTTATAAAGTCTTGTTTAATAAACGCGCGGATAAACTATTTTTCTTCTTTTTGCTGTCTGATAGAAATCGCTTGATTTGGACGAAAGTTACGGGTACGCCCCTTTTACTTAGCACAGCAGCGATGTTATTGTATTACTTTACGAGCCAGGATGAAACTGAGACGAAACAGCGTACATTTCTTGTATTAACACGTACTATGAATTTTGTGCTTGTTCATACGCGCATTCTCCAATGGCGTGCATTTTATTCCAGTTTTCGTTAAATTACATTTTTATGAATTCAAATTGAGAACATGAATGACGCGAATCATCGGTGTGTCACGCCGCCTGATGGTGAAAGAGAGGTGTGGCGCACCGGTGGCCCACGCCGCCAGATAGAAGTATAGGTTGTGACCCGTCGGTGGGTCATGTCGGTTCGGACGTGTTAGACTAAGAGAAAGAGTGTCGACGTACGATCTCATATTTCGCGTTTCATATTCTGGTTACAATTTTTAACGAAGCATTTATGCACTTTTTCTCTACAAGATGTTTTATTATTCTTTTTATTACTTATTTATAGAGCACATTGGCAAAGTTTGAAAATTAAACCTCCGGATACGCAATGTTACATTTTTATTATTTAATATACAGCGGAGGACAAAAGAAAGTTTAAAAGGCAAGCAATACAGGAAACAGCAGAATTTTAGCAAAGGGAGTTGCAGTTGACAAGAACAATTACGTTATACATAGATACAATATAGATGATAGTTATCAGTATGATGAAAAGTGTTTAGTAGAATAAAGTTAGTATTGATATAACATTACTGTTGCCCACCACTGTCTAACAGTAAACCATATTTGAAAGGTCGATTTACGTTTCATGCATGCAGTTAGCCGTGAAATGTGCTGTCTATCATGGGAAGTTGACGTTGTACCATACAATTCATCAAATATGTACGTATGTACATACCTACATAGTACGGGTACCACAATAAAGCAGGCTTCTCCTGTCTACGATAAGTCGAAGCTATATTTCCATATCACGTAAGTTACGAGTAACATACGGTGCACGCGTGCAGATGCGCACACTGGTCAATATGCGATAAAAGAGAACGAGTCTATTAGTTACATTTATAGACTTCTCGTTCTGCAAGATTGAAGAGTCAGGCCGTGGTAAATAAACTATAATGAATCTAGTGAATTGATATTAATAATAGTAAGCATCATCGAACGCGTTCCTGTTATCGAAATATCCATGTCACTTGCGGCTAATTTCAAATTAGCAATTTGGAATCGTAATTGCGAACCATCACGCTTCTATAATTTTTGTGCAACGTATCCTGGCATTGTGTAACGAAGGGAGAATGAAAACTGTTGAGGTTGAGGTTGGCTAATTGAAGAACGAGTGGATGAATTGAAATAATTAAAGGTATAAGTATAAGTATAATGTATAAGTTTATGCTGATTCAGATCCTTACTCTCTTAGTGTTACTAGACAATGGAATGATAGGGAGCACGTTCATATATTTGTAGCAAAAGGACATTACCAAAAAAAGTTAACCTCATAGTTTTAGCTAAGGGCTACAAGGAACATAAATAGAAATCTGTTTATTAGTACCTTTGTTCCTAGACCTTGCAACCCAAAACATAATGTATATTCGAGGGTACAATAATGTGCACCACTTCTTATTTAGAATATTTCTTATAGCAGTCTTCAGATCACGGATGTACATAAATAAAGATGTAGAGTTTTTCTTGAGGAAGTTACTTCAACAAAATACAAATTTAATCATCTGTCATTTTTGTCTCTCACATGTAGGAAGGAACCTACATATGTGAACATCATTAATTTATGTCATCTTATACAATATATATAATGTAATAATTATATCGATTATTAATTATAATATAAGGTAATATAGATATAATATAATATATACAATATAATATATTATACTATCATTTACATGCTGGATAATTCATCGTTCTTTAGTCTATCCATGTTTTTTGAAGGACAATATATTAAATTGAATATCTCTTACATCATTGGAGAAAGGAGAAAGTCAAGAGATTCCCACGTCATTAACTACGTAAACCATTGTATTACAGTAATGTATGCAGCTCGCATCATAGGTTTTAATACATTCACCGGTCATGGTCACTCGTGACTCGTGACCAGCACATAACTTTCCGGTAACTGTAATGACAGTGAATGTGTTACGTTGTACAATATCTGTACAATTGTTCACGTTCGCAACAGTAGAATCAAATAGGACAGGGAATATGTTTTTTTCGTCGTTAGGATGTTTCTCTTTTTTCGAAAGATCCAATTGTTCGAAGCTTCAATTCGCGCTTGGTCATCGAATGCCTTGGAACAGTAACTTTAGAGTAGTGGCAATCTTGTTGGCGGCTTTTCCACGTTCCTGAAACTAATTACGAGAAAGCCTAGCTGGTCGTCCTTTCGCAGAATCAACCACCGTCGTCTGTCCTCCTGAAGCGGCATCGATTCCCTGTCGGATCGATAAAAAGCTAATTTGGCCGATTAAAGACAGTGGAACCTTTGTGCTGACTTTTCTGGCTTCGCTGTTGGACCCACTGTCCACGAAGCGTCGCTTCATAAAAGCGTAAACGTAGTCCACCAGACGTGACGATACGTCCATCTATGACGTTCAGTCTCCAAAGCGTACCGTAAGATATATTTTGTCTGATTATTAAAACGTCGAACGACGAGGAAGAAGCTATGACCCTGAAGAGATCCAAGAAGCTGCCCTTGTTGTTCTTTTAACCGTGAAAACAAAGAAAGACACATGATCTGAAGGATATCACGCGGACAACAGCTGGTCTGCATTTAGGTTTATAGCTGCGACATACGTCTTGTCACCGACAATGTTAATACCAGTCGTCATGACGAAAACGACTCACTGCTGTTTCGTGAACACTTGGACAGTTAGACGTTACTTTACAATGACCGCTGCATGGAAACATACTTAAGCTCGATTCAGAGTAGCGATCACGATACAGTCAGATCTCGTCAAGTCAGCCACAGGTCAAGATATTTTCATCCGACTTGATCGAATTGCCTGCTGTGAATGCTTTCGTTGGATTACGTGCAAAACCTGTTTCACACTAACGGTCAAAGGTCCTATCGTATCACGATCGATTAGAATGTAGGATTTTACCGAGGTATTCGTACTAAAGCTTGATTCAGACAAGCGGTCAAAGGTGCTGTGAAATGACGTCAGGTCAGGCACCGGTCAAGAGATTTTCATTCGAGTTGACCGAACCGGCTACTGTAGATGCTCTCGTTGGATTGCGTGCAAGCGATTTTCACCGGTGCCTGACTCCAGTGATCTGACCGTACCGTGTTCCTTAGCGTGAATCGTCCCTTACTATGAAGCCACGCTTCGTGGGCTTCACGATACAGAACGAGAAATTGGGAACGTTCAACGCTGTTCTAGCTTTTTGCTTCAGAGAGTTGCAATATGTTGAGAACAAAGAAGGAATTTACATATTTATGTCATCTTTTTTGTTATTTCTTATTGTTGTTTGTTGAGTGTCTTGACAAATTCTGTTGTTTCCTTTTCAGGTAAGTGAGCTGATCTATAAGAAGTTGTCCACTGTTCATCCTGAGGGAAAGGTGAGACGATTTTCATTTACAGCGTAGAGATTATTACTATACTATTTGTAAGGAGCGTTCAGACGATCAATATTATCGTCAATATTGTTGTCGATCAACATCATTGTATGTCAGAAACATTCTAGACGAACCATTTGTACTAATGCATCGTTGAGAACCCTGAATATTGTCAATGTCTCTTTCATAAATTCAAAAAACTTTATAATTTGTTCAGTAAGGACATAAGTTGATTTAGCGTGATTATATATCACTTAAATGCGTTTTTCATTAGAATCATTGTTTTAAATCATTGTTTTCTACGCAATCTTGATCTTTTCGTTAGGTTACTAGGGCGATTGTTTAGTTTCACTTTGTGTACTTATTTATTATTACAAATATGCTTATATATAATTGCTCTTCCCATACAGAACGATAATATTGATGGCTTGAATGTTTCTTAAGGATATATCGTATCTTTTCCCATTTGCATTCTAGTAACATTAAATGTTACTTAAATAAATTAAACGTTGCATTTAAAATCTACAGGGGAAGAACATGATAACACATTCCTCTTTTTTAAAGGAAAACATTTTTAAAATTCAAAAGTATGTTGTAAGTCGATCCGATGTAATGAAAATCCTTTCATTTAACTGAATATACTTTTTCTCTATTGAAGTACTGCTTGTTTTAAGAATTATATCTTTGAAATTTCTATGAACTTCCGCCTGTTTATCTTACTTACTGTACTTTATATACTTTTTAAAGTATTTATTTTAAAAGATACTCTTAAAGGATTTACGTTGTTGAACTTAACAGGTCGTTTTCATTTTTAATTACTGTCTTATTAAAATTCTTCCGCTCAAATCATAATGTAACATTTTTATGGAAAAACATATGCATATTTGTGATACTCTCTTGTGAAATATTTGTGAAATTCTCTTAATTAAATAAATCAGGATTTGCTGTCACGTCAATTAATTTATACTTAATATCCGAAACGTTTTACTTTATACCAGTTGATGGGAATAAAAGTCGTCAGCAGCAAGCACACTACTCGCAACGTAAATTCTAATCCACGTAACTTGCTCATTAAGTTAGCGTATAACTTAGCAGAGAAATATGCGCAATTTTGGCGCGACATGCTCTTTCGTTCGTAATCGTGAGTCATGAGTTACTTGGCCCAATCGCGGTTTTCTCTTTTATAATCATCCCTCTCTTTTGTCTTTTGCTTTAGTTATATCGATAGAAGAAGCTTCTCTTGTGCGAGATACGTTACCCTTTTTTGCTAACAATACATTATAGATTAGGATATTTTACAAGTATGCTTCTGCAGGTTACAATAATACGATATAAAGTTAACCAGAAATGTTCTTCATTGAAAATTAAATTTCAAAATGTATTTGTACTCTTTAATAAATTACGATGTTTGTGTTATAACTTACAGATATTAAAAAGATGATGAAACTTCGATATTCTAGTGTATATATTACTCTGTATACCTTTGTTCTGTTTTGTGCAGTTTCATGATTGTCATTAAATGATGCTATGTAGTATAAACGGACCAAATTTTGGTAAATTTTATAATTGCAAATTAAATATAAACACGTTATGAAATATCATCGTTCTGATTACACTTCTCATACGATTCAATTTAGTACGTTTAATGTGGTTTAATATGGTTTGAAATACAAAGACAAATTTATACGACAGTCTTACGATACACGTAGAATAATTTGTTAACAATTTTTCAATAATATTATAGCGTAAATGCGCAAAGAATCGATTCACAAAGGATATAAAGAATGAAGAATTTTATAAAATGTAGTTTTATCGATTGTCCTCGATACAACTACAAACAAATTACAAGCAAACGTATGTACATACTTGTATATCAGGTCTGTAAATATGAAACCGGAATTTGCCTATAGATGGCCCTAGCTGATAATGTAGTTATCACTAAACTGCGTCATTGATGGCAAAAGTCTTTGTTGACATCTCACAAACATTTTCGACTCAGAACGATACAAGTTTCATACAATAGCATAATTTGTAATAGCGTTGAACATGTCGAATTTTGTGCCTGGAAACTACGATTTGCGAACAGCATTGATTTTCTGTTACCATTTGAAGAAAACTGCTGCAGAATCGCATCTAATGCTTGTCGAAGCTTACGGTGAGCATGCTCTTGGTAAATCACAGTGCTTTGAGTGGTTTAAAAAATTCAGAAGTGGCAATTTTGACGTGAGCAACGAAGAACGTGGAACGTGGAACGTGATCTATTATGAGCTGTTTGCAATGTAACAGTGCTTTTGCAAAAATGTATTAAACGTACCATGATCGTTAGATACGACGTCTGAGACCACTTTGTTTAAGACTGCTTTTCACCTACGAATCATATCTCAAGGAATGATTCTAATTTACACTTTTCACCGCTATCACGGTCGTATCGTCTACTTCATAGCGAAACTTGTCTTCTGACAATAAAAGGAGAAGCTCTCGGTATCCTATGGCTTTTCTGAAAGTGGGCATTAAAGTAGAATTTAAGCCTGAAAGGCCGACACCTCTACCTACAGTTTATTATTGAGGAAGCCTTACCTTTTCACTTCAACTTTATTACATAACATCCACACGTGTGGATATTCGTTCTCACGAAGCGATGACAATTTAATCATACTTGACAACGCACGGATTATCTTTATTTTATTATTCGTTTTATTTACGCCCGACCATTTGTCCTGGCATTTAGCGATTAACGAAATACATAACGAGAATATATGTACAAAGAACGAAGTGTAAAATACGATAGCTTACGAACTTATATATTAAATAATATCTACACATCTCGAACATACGTCGTATATCGTACAATCACAATACGATATGGTACAGTTGTGTATAGTATGGCGCAACTCGAAGCTTAAATTAATATGATACATGTTAGAACTAAGTTGGTATGATAATTGGTGATACAAATTAATGTATTTGATAAAATGAGGAAGATTCTCGCAATGCTTTTTATTATTTAAATATATCCGAATCTCATTTGCAAGAGGAAATTTAATTTTCTATTGACAGATGTTGATCTACAGACAGAATACAGTTGCAATGATTGCACTTAGTTGACTCGTTTTTAATTACAAGATGAGGATGTATCAGTTTAATATGTCCAATCCTAAGTCTCGTGAAAATAACTTACTTTCCTAGAAGTACTGGATTTTTATCGGATATTATCGTGCGTATCTTATATATGTTGAAGTGGAAGCGCATTTTTCCAAAAATCCTTTTCGGTCTTTGCTGAGAGAATTTTTTTGGTTACCGATAAATATTCGTCCGATAATAAAAAAAAATTCCGCCACGATTAACGGTTATTGGCGACGAAAAAATTCTCTCGCGGATAATACTTAAAGATAAGGGAAAAAATTCTCATATACATATGATGATTATCGGAAAGTAAAAGAATTCTGCCACGAATAATGGTTATTAGCGATGAAAAGAAAATTCTCTTACAAATGACGATTATTGATGACCAAAAGAAATTCTCAATGTTTATCGATAACCAAACAACATTTTAATCGTTTTTGAGCAATTATACGCAACCAAAATCAGTTGAACTAATCCAAGTTGAAAATTATCAATTAAACTAATTCTTCAATCGTAATTTTGTTCATTTTTCGTTATAACTGTTATGGTCCCTGGTTAATAGGATAATTCGAACAATGGGACTTTATAACTTGGCATAAAGGAATAATAAAATTATAATTATACGACTACAAGCTACAGAACTGTTTCTAAAGTGCATAAAACAGTGGCGAAGAGGAATGTTCTTTCGAATGTAGCGGAATTTTCAAGATTTAAAAGGCACAAAGGAAATACCATTTGCATATAAGCGGCACAGCGCACAGACGCCGTGACGGAAAAATGTCAAAATGGTCGTTCGCTGCGACATTTTATCGCATCTCGAAATATGCTGGTTTTACAACATTTTCCATGATAGAGCTGCAAGTAATATATCCTCCTCTGTTGTAAAAGCCAGTAGAGCAAGTAACACGAAATGTAGTTTCGCCTCTACGATTTGGTCTGCGTGTTTTACCTTTCCAACTTCATTTTGTTTTACTCTCTTATTTCCAGGCAAACCTATCAATTGAATTTTTATATTTTCGGCTTCAATTTTCAATAGCCTAGAAATTTCGTTACGTAAGTTGTTTTACTGTCTTACATTGCAAAGAAAAAAAGACGATTGAAATACACTTTGCGGAACGAAATTAAATTCTTTCGTATGGGTACACTGGAAAGGATCGCTAAATGGTTTCGCTAAAATTTCGATCTCAAAGTAAAGTCTGAGCGAAATATATCTTATAGCTACTTTATACTCGTTCATTTTTTCTTCGTTATACTACGAGCTACGAACGATGTTTAATGAAGTGCGATAGCCGATGACGTGCAAAATTAATATAGGAAAACGATGAGATTTCTTCTATGCAGCTACTCGTAAAAACGATATTAGTCGAATATTTTTTAAAATTCAAGTTTCCATTTACTCGACACGTTACAGCCCGAATTTTTGTTTGCTATCGATATAATGGCCGATTAATATCACAGTAGGGCGCTGATCTGAGAAGAATTTTATTGCGAGATAACGCGTGGTGAATGATCTACAGTAATTGTGAGAATATAATTTTGAAATGAATGACATTCTTCTAAAAAAAATTGAAAGAAATCGGAATACATTTTATGGAGTGAAATTAAATTCACAATTTCGACGGAGTTTTGTGCGCGTCGCTTATCTAGTGTTACATCATAGCTCGTAAAAGAGGGAAATGCCGCGCGGTTGTTCAATATTAAAACGTTATGCGTTCATTTTCTTATTAATCGTGTGTTGTACGTACATGTATAGAAACGTGCCGATATTTCGACGTGTGTTCACCATTAAAATTTGATCAAATTGTTTGAAAAAAAGATTGCCAGGCAGTTTTCCTCCTCGGTTTTCAACAAGCTGCGAAATCCATGTGGGACCAATTTCAACCGCATATTTATGACTTCATTTCGCCATCATATGGTCATGAGTCTCATGGGATAGTTACCGTGTACAATATGCACGTATAACGTTTCACGTAAATAATGGCAATTTCTAATAGCAGTTGAATCTTCTACATATTGTATTAAACCTTTTCCTGAAAAAAATTCTCTTTCTCTTGTGTTGAGGTTATTAGATGTATAAAGAGAGAAAACGCATGGATAAAGTGTAAGGTACAAAATATATATATATTTAATTTAATAGAGAAGTGTAATAATAAGTAGGAATACAATTTGAGCTGGTCCAGATCCGCACGCTGGCAGCGTTACCTCATAACTGAAAACCCAGAAGCCAACGTCGCCTGTCTACTGTTTATGGTCTGCCTTCATGCTAATCTTTTGTCTATATGCTGTCGATGGCTTCAGCGCTTGAGAAAACTAAAAGACCAGATGTGGAGTTTTCGTAGAAGTGATGACCACTTCAACATCTTGCAATCTCAAAAAAATTTCTTCTGATTTTGTTTCTCGTTTCACTTACCTTTACACTGGATGCATTTTAGATACACTTTTTCGCAAATTTAGTATTATTTAGCGACCGGTGTGTCGGAATTGCGTGTTTCGCTTTTGTGGGATTTGGAATCAGCAGAACCCAAAAAATAAGAAAGGAGGACGTTAAAAAATTCTTGCAGAACGTTTAAAAGCATCTCTCAAAGAAGAAAAAATGTTCTTTGCATTTATCCGTCACGTGATCGGAAAGTTGAAGGAAAATGGAGAAAAGAGAGCCGGAGAAGGCTTTATCTTCATTTTCTTTAAATTCTGGCTCAGCTATAGGATAGTTTAAATAATTTTTAATTATGCTGATAAATCAATCGAAGTTTGGAATCGAGCAAGCAGTTTTTCTTATTTTTATTACCTTCGAAGTCCGGCCAAATATAAATTTTGCATAAATTTGTTATTCTCAGTTGCAAACATCAGCTTTGGCCTCAAATAAAATATTCATTTAAATATTCATCGTTAAAATATTCTGTCGTTCATCGGAGCTCCTCGATTTCTTTGAAGAATAATCCTAAAGCATCTCAATGGTTTTATTGAAAAATTTGTAAAGCAGGACAGAATGGCAGATGATAAATATCCCACAAACTAATGGTTCTTTGGCACAAAGTCAGACAGTTAATGGAGCTTTAATAGCATGTTTTAAAAGCACGGCCCAATTGCAGCCTGTAATTCCTTTGACAAGTTTGCCCTTTGTGATGATTAGAATGCAATGCAAAATAGTTTGGATCAAGTATAACTTTGCGCTACCTTTTCACGATTATCTCTATTTCTACCAAACTAGAGTATATTCCTTGAATATAAGATACAGACAAACTATATGTAAATTTCTATATTTATATAAAATTATGTATACGAATACTTCTGCTGTAATCTAATCTCGAAAAGTTTCTTAGTTGCAATATTATATTGATCGCCTGGATGTTTCTTAAAGGTATATCGTATCTTTTCCCATTTGTATTCCAGTAACATTAAATGTTACTTAAATAAATTAAACGTTGCATTTGAAATCTACAGGGGAAGAACATGATAACACATTTCTATTTTTTAAAGGAAAGCATTTTTAAAATTCAAAAGTATGTTGTAAGTCGATCCGATGTAATAAAAAGATACAGACAAACTATATGTAAATTTCTATATTTATATAAAATTATGTATACGAATATTTCTGCTGTAATCTAATCTCGAAAAGTTTCTTAGTTGCAATATTATATTGATCGCCTGGATGTTTATTAAAGATATATCGTATCTTTTCCCATTTGTATTCCAGTAACATTAAATGTTACTTAAATAAATTAAACGTTGCATTTGAAATCTACAGGGGAAGAACATGATAACACATTTCTATTTTTTAAAGGAAAGCATTTTTAAAATTCAAAAATATGTTGTAAGTCGATCCGATGTAATGAAAAGATACAGACAAACTATATGTAAATTTCTATATTTATATAAAATTATGTATACGAATATTTCTGCTGTAATCTAATCTCGAAAAGTTTCTTAGTTGCAAGAAACCCTTTTGTAAAATGAAGAAAAATATGAAAATAAAGTATTTTCTCACGTATGAGATACATAAACTCGCAGCTGTGTTCTAGGATAACTGTATTCGATGATTGTTTTTCAGAAGATCTCCATCTTGATCGCCTAATTCTCTTTGTACGCAAAGTATGTCTATATAAAGTAACAGCAACTATGGCATTACATAGGAGCTTATTCATAATGCTCTGCCATAACCAGAACGCGACTAACTCCATTAAATGTACCGGATGGATTATGTGCACCCATTTGGAATCGAGTTAAATCTCAGCTGTGTACCTAGGTAGAGCCTTGGTAGTAATCTACAAATTGCAGTCAAATGCACGTATTATAGCCAGTTTGTACTGTAATTTAACGAGTAAGAACGACCATTTCACATTACATGTGCGTATACGTAAGAACTACACGCGGCCAGATTTTTTATTCGTTTTATATCCGGGCGAATTAGCGTATAAACGAAAGCAAAATTGTTTAAGATATCCCAGAATACATGTGCCTCGTATCTCTAATATAATTCCAGAGATCAATAGCCGGCACGTTCTCTAGAGAAACTTGATATAATATCAAATTTTTATAGCGTTTCCTTATGTTTTTCTTATGATCGACGCTTTCACGTGCGGTGACAGCAACGTGACAGCGTTGTCAAGCGCTGGCCAAATGTTAGCGTCCGGTGACATCACGTTGGTGTTACGCGGAGGTCGACGCTCTGCGTAAAATTTTCAAAGTTGAAACTTTTTACCAAAAAACGCCGCTTACTATTTGGTTAAAGTTAGCAGTAAATTTATGCGAACGGAGAATTATCAAACGATTAGAATATTTCATTTATTTATGGATTTGTATAAACGTGTTAGAATCCGTGATAAATTTGGCAATAGCAGGAAATATGATTGAGAAGTAAGAACGAAAGAGAGAGAAAAAGAAATAGTTGATGATAAACGGTGCAACAGAAAATAACAGTAATGATAGAATGGTAGGGAAGTATGTAGGTATGTGGAAGATAACATATTCAGATATGCTAATACTGATATGCTAATGATTCGAAGAAGCCAACTGCAATTAACATATAGATATGATTATAGGAATTATAAAAATTATCGGACTGCGGATTTTTATGCGTTTATCGGAAATTTAAAAGCGGGAAAATGCACAGAATGCGCACACAGGCGTCTAGCGATAGCCATAAATGAATTAACGTGATTCATATATCCGGACTAATACGTCCATCGATAGATCCGAACATTGAAAACAATAAAATAAGAAAAGAATGCGCTTTTCAATTTACCCTGTTCGCCGCTGTATGAATCGGCCAGAAATCAAACTAATCAACCATAGATGCTGAACGATTAATCTTGATGGAATTGAACAGTTCGATTTCTGTGTGGCTCATATATCTACTGTTTTTCATAGCCGCTGAATTTTTCGTTCGGGTCAGTGATATTTTCAGCGAATATAAAACAAATGACAGCGTGCGTCATCGAATGCTGCGAATGAAAAGAAGTCACACTGAAACGATGGTGCGCGGCACAGATTGCATCGAAAAGCTGTTTAACGTTTAAGGACGAGTAACACAAATTATTTTACCCCGCCACTGTCCTCGTGTTTTTATATTTCGATATTTATTTCAGCAAAGAAAAATAATTTATGGTATTTTAAACCGATGTTTAACATAAATTACGCGTAAATTATACGAAGACACATTTTGAAGGCTAACAGAAAACGCGACTGGCTCGAAAACGATCGAAAAGACGCGGCGCGATTAGATTCAAATGAATGAATTGGGAATATTCAGTTTGCGTAAAGTTTGATACTTAACGTTTAATTTTGCGATGTCGAATAAAATAGTTGAAATATGCTGAGAAGCTGAAAGATCGGAAAGAATGTTTCGTAGGAAACAAATTTGCATTAAGAACGTTGCCAGTGATATCGCTTCCGCGCGAAACATGCATTAAAAGCAGCGCAAGATTAATTGTAATCATGAGAAACACTCGGAGGACTATACATTTCCATGCACAGAGACTTCATTACGAATATTACTTGCCGCATTCATTCTTTGGTACAGGGACGAAGAACCACAAAGGAAGCCAAAGAGACTCAGAGGGACGATTAAATCGAAAGTGGAGAACTTTACTCGGCGTGAGCTTCCTTTAGATTTATGTATTGGCGAACAAAGTAAACCAAGTTGCAATCACTGGGAAAATACTTTCGAAAATTAAACGTTCGATGAGCATTCCGTTCTTACTTGGCTCTCGGATTACTTTGCTGTTTAATGCTCGCGTCATTAATAACGTTTCTGTGCAGATTAAATATCCACAAGTAATTGTGATTACTTTTCCTCGCAAGTTGAGACTCGATAATACACGTACATTTTTTGATTTATTTATTCCTTACCGTTACGTAACCTGGTAAGGTATTAGTGACTACAATTACATATATTTTATAAGTAAATTAATTAATTTGCTACAGTCACCTTAGATTAGCGTCGTTAGTTAGTAAATAATTACGTAACCATTAGTTATTCGTCAAGTTCAGTAGGATAGTCGCGGCTCTTACGATCAAGGACCTGGTAACTAAATATTCAAATTTGGCGATTGGTGAATCAAAAGAACTCGTGAAAATGTAAATTTGTTGATATGTAGTGTTGGTGGAAGAGATACGACGAGATTGTAAAATCGGACAGGAAGTGGAGTTGACGTGTTTCGAGAGTTGGGAAACACATTTTGGGAATTTTTGATATTCGGGACATTTTGGACGTTTTGGACATTTTAAAGCGCATAAGAATTTCAAAGATCCTGCAAGATCGTATGTCGCGAACTCAAAGTCAGCTCTTCCTATCTCTCCTGGAACTGTACGTCTTATCACTCTCACAATTGCAAATTATTAAGCAAGAATTGCAGGTTATTGAGCAAGAGACGAGGAAACTTAATACCGTAAGGGTCTAATGAAATACTGTGAGCAAGAGTTTTAATGAAAGACTTTTGAAGTCGAAGGTTCAAAGGGCTTCTATATACCGCGTGACACTATATATGGCGAGATCAACGGGTGCAGTTAGTTAACACTTTAATTTACGACTTCGTTATACCTGCTACAACACGTAGACACGTGGCCATACAAAATTTGACTGTTGAATAAGAAGATACAAGTATAACAATCTACTAAATATAATAAAGTAATACTATTAAAATAAACGAAAGTATAAAATAAATAGTACTTTCCTATTTAATCATGTGTATCATAATTTATAAAAAATTAATTGATGACGTATTTGCGATTCTTCTGATCTCCATTTCTCATGTTTCGCGAATATCGCAATGCGTACTTTTTCAGAGAAAATCTGAAAATTTTCACTCAAAACCCAAATCTAATAGCAGTTCGAAGATCTAAGAAGAAGATCGCGAAAATTTAACATTTTCTAAACGTAATTGGATTTTATATTAACTGTTCGATATATGAAATTTTATCCTGTGAACTGTTACATGTAAAATCGTCATCGCATGCTTCATTTTGAATATTAAATATTTACATACTAAATGAGTGCAAAAGTTTCATCATTTCCTGCATTAATTACCACGGCGTTGTTTTATTAAATGACTATGGATTTTTATGCATTTATGGGAAATTCGAAAATACAGAAATGCATATACACATTATATCATAAACGAAAATATGTAAAATTGTACGCAAAGTAACTTTCAGTACTCGTCATAATATCGAATAAGAGAAACAGGTGTTCCCCAAAGTCCCACTTTTTTAATTAACGAATTTGCGTAAATATCCGCAGTCTAATAATTACAAATTGCCTTTTCATTCTTAATTCGCAAATTACTTTTGCCTCGTTATTACGTAATGCGAGATAGTAATATAATCTTCGTTAGAGCAACGCAAAAATGTGAGTCGCAGAGAAAAAGCGCGTTTTCTCTCCAGCGACCCGTATATCATCATAATAGTCCAGGGAATCATTACTGCCACTTTAAGGCCACCGGAATCCGCTCATTGTATTCCGTGGCCGCACAATCCTAAGTTGATTTTTTGCCAGCGCGACACGAAAGAAAGTCATTAAGCGTTTAAAAGAGGCGCCACGGCAGTAGCTTTATACAGAGTGCGAAAGTGCAGGTTCCAAGAAGTAACTTGTCTTTTCGTTCGCACCACCAATGACCATCGTCGATCGTAAAATAAACGAAACGAGAGTTCTTCATGACATCGATGATCTCTGAGGGGAAGAAATGGCGAGAAACAAAACGAAGGAAAGCGGAAACGAAGGAAAATAATGGAAAAGAAAACGATGCTGTATATCAGGGACCATGACTGTTACTGCTAAAATGAAAAAATTCATAGAATAGCAACTACTTCTTCGACTAAAATGTTTTTACAAATAATAATCATATATATGTATGTTTAGTCATAAAACATTTATAGAATAACAACTATTTCTTTGACTAAAATGTGTTTACAAATAATAATCATATATATGTTTAATCATAAAATAAAATGAAAAAATTCATAGAATAACAACTATTTCTTCGACTAAAATGTTTTTACAAATAATAATCATATATATATGTTTAATCATAAAATATAATGAAAAAATTTATAGAATAACAACTATTTCTTCGACTAAAATGTTTTTGCAAATAATAATCATATATATGTTTAATCATAAAATATAATGAAAAAATTCATAGAATAACAACTATTTCTTCGACTAAAATGTTTTTACAAATAATAATCATATATATATGTTTAATTATAAAATATAAAATGAAAAAATTCTTAGAATAACAACTATTTTTTCGACTAAAATGTTTTTGCAAATAATAATTATATATATGTATGTTTAGTCATAAAACATTTATAGAATAACAACTATTTCTTTGACTAAAATGTTTTTACAAATAATAATCATATATATATATGTTTAATCATAAAATATAATGAAAAAATTTATAGAATAACAACTATTTCTTCGACTAAAATGTTTTTACAAATAATAATTATATATATATTATTAAACATAAAATTATATATTAATAATAATTATAGTAATAATTCTATTAATAATAATTATAATAATTATTATATTGATAATAATTATATATATATGTGATTATTATTTGTAAAAACATTTTAGTCGAAGAAATGGTTGTTATTCTATGAATTTTTTCATTTTACATTTTTCATATATATGTGTAATCATAAAATATAAAACAGCTATTATTATATTATACATATATCATATATATGTCGGGTTATCATTAGAGTTAGGAACATATACTGAACCCTCGCGTGAATTGGCCATCGTTGTGATGTACTAGAGATGATATTTACTGATACAAATGTGATTATTACAGAATGTGACAAGTAATAACGACGGTTGGATGATCCAGATGTCGATGACAATGAATTTAGGTTCGATAACGAATCCACGGCCAACGGGATGACGAATGCGATGTAATATTCGTTCCGGGTGTGACTCAACGTACAAGTAGAACTTATCCGAATGAACTGGATCGCAGTCCAAGTGTAACTGCCCTTATACATTCCTCTCCGTACCTCTCGGGTCAATCTTTGTTTTTAAGGAGAGCTATGTAATTATTTCATACCTCTGTTAGGTACATGTCCCTCCCGTGACCGTGGCTACGTTCAGCGACCTGTTATGTCACTTTGAGCCCAAGCCCACTGTCATAAACCTCGGGCACCCATAGGATTAGAACATAAACGACTATTCCTCAGTTTTATTATTTAAGTACAGCTATAATAAAAAGTCTAGACTAAAGTATTGGGGACCTCCCCAAATGTTCCAAAGGAAAGGCCCCGATGTCCTTTCATCTCCGACACATATATGCGTTGGTCTATAAGATGCGGCTGTGTTATTGAATGTAAAAAGATGTCCACTTTTTTCAAATATTTAATACAAATTCATCTACGATATATTTTCTTCCGTTATTTACAATTTGTTGCCAACGTCCCGGTAATTTTTCGATTGTCCGCTTGAAGAACTCCGCGATTTTTTAAGCGAACCAATCTTTCGGTCATTTTCGGAATTCCTCGTCGTTGTGGAAGGAACTGCCACTTCAACCATCTTGAAGGGAAAAGGAATGATAATTAAGTGGTTGGAGCGAAGTGCGGTAAGTAGGATGGCGGAGAACTTGCCACGCGACATTTTGAAGCATCGTTTTTGTCAAATTTGCAAACACCTCGGAAATGCTCGTCTTTTGTTAATCTTCGTGCTTTTTGAACAATTAATCGCTTTATCATCGGCATAGAACGGAAAAACATAGGATCACGTGAAAGAAGAAAACAAAAGCTACCGAATGACGTATAAATCATAGATGACAGTCAGCCAATTGTCACGAAATAATACACGGTATGAAATTAGAACCGCACGAATTTGTGGACCAACCATACCGAGTGGCCGAAAAATCTTTTTCATTTCCTATAACTATTATCGACGAGGGAAATTTATTTCGATAGCTCGTAACAGTCATCGATAGGAGAAATTGTATTTCGATACGACACATAGTAGTTGTCGACGAGGAAAACATTGATTTGGTTTGGATTAGATTTTCGCTTTTGAAGTTTATATTTCATCGTTACGAATAGTATAACTTTTGGCTCAAATTACGAACGATATCAAATTCGAGCGAAAATTATTCGGCGCTTCGATATTCAATAAATTGGAGCAGTGCGAATTTCGAAAAAACCTTTTCATTCGGTAGAAATTCGTATTTATTGATTTTTCTATTTACAATAAAAAGTCCAAATTAAAATTCAATTTAATGAATCAGAGTTGTTTTGTGGAGAGATCGCCTTTGCTTTTATTTGCCGTTTTCTTTCAGTGCAGCAAAAACACAGTACAGTTTCAATGCGGACGCGAAGAATCGTTTCAGTCGAACGCGAAACAACACTTTACGCCATTCTGAACGATCAAATTGAAATTTCTCTCGTCGATAAACATTATATGCGATCGAAATGAAATTCCCCTCGTCAATAATGGCTATCGACAGTGAAGCAAATTTTTCTGCAAAAGGAATACGTCGGTTCTTGGGAAATTGATGTACAGCTGACTATTTAACGCACACGATAGCGCGACTCGTATCAAATATTTTTGTATCGAGGAAGATGACAAGGATGTAAAAGAAAATGGGGAAATAAATAAGCAGGACAACACTGCGAAGGATTAAAATATTAAAAGAGGAATAATACTGAAAAATATAAAGTATTGATTAAAAACGTAAAAATGGAATAAAAGGTACAAAACGTATAATGGAAGTTAATAACAGGAGCGATAAAAAGAAAACACGAAAAACATTTAAAGGACGAAATACTTAGAAAACGAAAGAGGAAGATGAGGTTTATGAGAACGAGGATTACGAGCAAGTTCTTAATGCGAGCTCGCTGCAGAATGTCAAAGCTATAAGAAACTGGAAAACGAACGGCTAAATGAAACAAAGCGAAGGACAAAGTGTAACTGAAAAAGAATATAGAAGTTTTTATCATGGAATGTAATAGTGGACAAGTAGATCGTCCTATTCTACGTCTACTCGTAGCATATTTACAAATATGAATTATACCGATGGTAGAACCGATGGTGGATAGTGGGATTATACACTCAGCTACATTTTCGATATTATTTCTTCGGTATCTCGAAGAAACCACTGATCCTGTCTGGATATGTCACGGAAAATTGTCTTGAGGTAGATTAGGCTAGATATTTCAGGACAAAGGGTAGATTGAAGGCTATGGGATACGAGGAAACGTTACATGGCGAACCATTGCGTTTCATAAGCGAAATAGAAAACAAAAAGACAATTTTTCAACGAAACAATGCTGCTATTCATACAGTCACCGTTACAACAAAGTGATTTTAAAATAGAATTGTTACCATGGCCAGCATCGAATCCTGATCTGAACTCGATCGAGAACCTGTGGGGAATTCTAGCGAGGAAACTTTACGATCAGGAGAAGCCACGTATAGAAAATATCGTTGAATCTTGAAAGGAATGAAATGCGCGTGGGTAGACGTTCGAAACGAAACTTCGAATAAATTATTGAATAGCGTACCTGGCAGGTTAACACTAATCTTGCCAGGACCGGTTAAATGAGCGGTTTGAAAATTTAATTAGAAATTCCACATTCACTGTTATTTCTTTCGTTCGTCCAACTTTATGTGTATTCTTGTATTGACAAAAATTGACAAATTAATTAATCAGATAATATGAGGATTCACATAAAGTTAGACGAACAAAAGAAGTAACGGTGAATGTACAACCTTAAATTAAATTTTCAGACCGGTCATTTGATCGGCTCTGGTAACGTTAGTGGTATAATAGTAATGGAAAATAGAGAAATTCGTTAAATACTGAACGAAAACGTAGCAAAATTGACATCGAGTTTCTTTTCTTCACAGCCAAAAACACAATTTTAATAGGGAATTTAATATTTTTCTAGTCTTCGAAAGAAGAACGCTTTTGCTTATTGTATCTTCAATTCTGTATTATATTATGTATTATATTATAATGAGATAAAAGATTTTGTTAGTTTATGTTTTAATATTATGGCAAATTTTTAAATTGAGTTTAGAATTATTCTATATACGAACTTCTTTGTTTTCATTATCCGCGTAAAGTGCTCGTAATTTGAACGCAATATTCGCAATTATATCACTGCTCGAATTATTCGGAGAAATTACGTAAAAAGATATATTAATCTTAATTAGCATACGCAGTGCGGAAGGCGCACATTTCTTATTTTCTTACGGACGAAGCGTGGATAAATAGATACGTATAGAAAATCGACTGTAGAAATATATAAATCGGCTACGGAAAAATCGATTTCCGCTACCAGCGACCTTCTTCGATTTTACAACATTGCAACATTGAATATGTTAAGTGCCAATCTACACAAATTTCTTAAAGAGCTCTATAAAAAAGAAGGGTATCATTTGATAAAAATTATATTTATTCCTTTCTTAAATAAAATTTAATTCGAATTCACGGATACTAAACGAAATGTGTTGATACATATAATCGCATTAGCAAACCGAGACGAATAGCAACGATATTCGATATTATAATCATACACTATCTTCTATCTACATTGGCTGTGCCAATTACAGTCATAAATTTAAAATCGATAAACGAGATTTATGGTAATTGTTTCACGACACGATTCACCAGTTCCAATTTATCTCCGCTTGTGTGTTAATTGACGTAATAGCTAGACATTTAATCTGTACATTGCTGGGTCCCTCTCGACCCTGTATAATCGATATTAAAATTCCAATGAGAAATATCTAGGGCCTAAAAGTGTAAAAGAATCTCCGGTTAAATCGATCTGACCTTATTCATATTGGCATTTTGTAGCTATATAATAGTCGATATTAAAATTGCAATAGGAAATATCGAGGAGCCAAAAATGTAAAAGAATCTTCAATTAAAATAGACATCCTATGACATATAAGGACATTCTGTCATTTTATGTTCCTTCATATGTATTAGGTCATCCCATAAGTTCGTGCCGACATTTGTGTATACATTTCATGTGTCGATTTATAAACACACGGCGATAAGGGACCAATGCACTTGAAAAATGGGAAGAAGTTGTACAACAAGAGGGGGATTACATTTTTTCATGAAACTGAAAGGTATGTAAACAATCTTAACATATATAACCGCTCGAAAAACGGAACGAACTTATGGGATGACCTAATACATGCTTATTTACACGATATTCATGTAACTTGTGCGACGAAGTCTCTTAGAAATATCCTTAACATTTTAATAAATACTTGGCTACTGTTCACTTCTGGTTTCACCCTCGCTCAGTATCCTTTATTTACAACTCATTTTTGAAATTCTACACGTACGCATAGCAGTTGCCTGATCGTTTAATTACGTCTGCCGAAGGAAACTACTTTGAGGGAACGACTAACTGTTTCCGTTATTAAATCGATATTCTGCTTATGAATGAAGAATAAAAGAGCGCCTGCTCGAGTTTACTTAATAAAAGTAACATTCCTTCGACGTTTTACAATGTACGGTACGCTTGTGTTTGTCGTATGTGTGTCCTAAACGACTGAAGATTTCCTGTTTGCTAATTGGGCGTTTTAATCAATTAAACTATGCTATCTGGTATTCTATGTACAAATAATTGCTGTTATTAATATAAAATTAATTACAACTATCGGTGAATAGGTTCTTGTTTCCTCAAACAAAAATCAAAGGATTAAATATAAGCGAAGCTTAGCTTCTTTTCAGAAGCATAATGCAAGGGTTATAATAAGGATATTAGGCCGTTGAACCTCGTAGAAATCGATGCTGCATACGTATACGTATACGCGACGCGCACATATGTGTGTAACATGTAATGTGAATGATTTTTCGTAAAGAGAAATGTATTCAGAATATCGTTGATTAACGAAACATATCAATAAACGTAAAAGTGAATGGAATAAACGAAAACGTGAAATACACAGAAATATCCAAGCAACTATTGTTCTAGTCATCTTGCATCAATGCGATCGTCTTGATCAATTGCGTCAATTCTCACCAAGGCAGCTAATGATCCTAGAAAATGCTTGTGACGTTAAACTCACGCATTTAAGTACTTCGTACTTGTCTTATCCTAAGCTTTATGAAATCGAACTTGGACGAAGCAAATAAAAATTGCATCGTGAATTTCTGTTTGAGATCTTCTTCAGTAACTTCTTACGTTTGGAGATTTTGAAATAACTATCGTTTAAAAGTAGAATTAGACGGTTGTTAACATGGATAATCCTATTTTGCCAACGAAATAGACACGACGTTGTATAAGCGTAATAGATCGACGTGTTATTCGTAATGCTTAATTTTTAATGCTTAAAATGATTAAGATTGACTTTAGGACACGGTTGTGTTATTTGAATTACACCCTAATTTAATTACGTAATTCAATCACATTGTACATCCATCTGGTTGTAATCTGAACTATGTAACTCAAATTTTTCAATTAATTCGATTGCTAATTACCGTAATCATGAGTGTAATTGGAGCACTTTGTAATTATAATTCATGGAGTAATTCGATTGTAACTTTGCACAATCGTTTAAAAGGAACATGAAACACAAGCGTTGAGAGTAACAATCCTGACACTGAAAATCTGAAAGCAATGTCCTCATTGCTTTGAGCAACGTACATATTTTACGATCTAAAGCTGAAGAGAAAAATCAAACAATTATTTCGTATTCGAGACTAAAAGACCTTTTTAGTCGTTTGCATTTACTTCGTTTAATAAATTGGAAGAAGATGGTTGTTATGATAATAGCTGTTTAATGCTGAAATTAATCGGTGTTTCATTAAATTTATGCAAAACATTTCTCCAGTGCATGCTGTGTATATAGACACAAGTATTGAAAATAACGCTGGAAACAATCCTTTAATTATTTTGATCAACGTGTATATACCATAATCTATAACCAAAGAGAAAAATTAAATTCTTTCTATTCAAAATTAACAGGTTCTTCTAAAACGTGTTTGCATATACTTAATTTCATGGATTGGGAAAAATGTTTGTTAATATGATAATAACCGTTTAATATGAAAATTAATAATTCGTCGTTTCGTTAAATTTATGCAAAACATTTCTGCGGTAAATTCATTAATTTTCAGTAAAATTTTTACTTTATTATGACGAACCAAGCCACGTTCAATCATATCAGCACGAGCTGCTACGAACGTTCATCAACGTCACGAATGCATCTGCCTTGCTTCTGCTTCATAGTTATAGCGAATATTAATGGGCGATTAAAGTAATTATTAGTTTTCCAACTCGTTACGTAAAAAGTTGTTGATATACCCTCCGTATAAGTAATTACTTAAAGAATCCTTACTTATGTAAACAGATTGCATTGCGATAAGTATGAAGACTATTGTAACGCACAGCAGACAATGAGCGAAGATAATTACCAGTTATAATTAATTTGCCAACCGTAAACGAAACGCCATTATTTAATATGATTAAATCAGTAGAAGCAGTTTCAACGACGCAATTTACATGCGTTTTATTCGACAATGAATAATGCATGCGCATGGAAAGTACGTACTTTGCGAACTTTTGCGAATTATTTTCGTAGGAACGTGTTATTTTCTAACCGTGTTTATCTGTTTTATTAGTAAACTGAGCGTTTTCGTGCATTTAGGGGAAATTTGAAGGCGCAAGGATGCGCACAATGCACACAATATGTAAAAATATATAAAATATTCAAAGCAGACGATTTATGAAAGAAGGAGCGAACCAAGAAATCGCCTATTTTTAGTTTCACGACTTCGCAACTGAATTTTACGCCGAACTGCGTTGTATGTAAAATTTTATTTGCCTATGGGATAATAAATAACAAATTGAGATAATATCTTAGTTGCGAATAAGAATTAAATTTGTTTGTTGGAATAAAAATCGTTCGAGCGATGCCAAAAATAATTTGTTCGTTATTTGGGAATGAAACTTTATCTTTTATTTTCATGTAATTGAGAAACAAACGACGATAGACAAATAAATAGGTTTTGGCTTTGCCTTATGTGTTTCATTTTGTACGATGAAAAAAGTCGTGAAATTAATATGATTATTTTTCAATAAAGAAACCACATGGTTTTTACTTGCTTTTAAAACTATTCGCTTTTCGCAAAAGTTGTGCGAAATCTATTTGGTTTTCGCGTGTTCGTTGTGGTTAACAAACGTTAAAATTGCACATTCTGATTCACAACAATCTCTCCGATTAGAATGTTATATTTCTGAAAAAATAGATTTGTATAACGACGGATAGATGATAAATAAAAATAAACAAATATAATTTGTAAATAACAATTAATTTCATTATTTTGAGTAATGTATCTAGACTTGTCCAAATAATAAATAATCTTTTTCCTTTTTTTACTTGAAATCTCAAATAACAAGTGACTCTGTAATTAAATAATTATTTGAATGAAAATTTATTCAATAATGCTCAACATTAGAGCCAAATGATTCCTCACTATGAAACATCGATGACCACAAATTTTCAAGTTGTGCTGACAATTATTCGTTTCTAAGCTACTGCAGATCAAAAATGCGAAAATTCATTAATAATTTAACTTAGATTCTTAGAATTCACAATGCCAGGTTCAATACACCTAACAGTGTGTGTGTCAAAAAATATTCTGACTTCCATAGTAATTGATGGAATTACAAAGTTATAAAGGTAAATCTTCAAAACTAAAGAAATATTTACAGTCTTGATAACAATTATTTTGATAAAAACAACCAATTCTCGGTTCACTATTTTCATTTCATTAGGCGTATTGACAAGAACATAAAAATGCATAAACATTCGCAGTCTGTTTATTAGAAAAAGGATTATTTCATATAATTACAAGATATATTTTCATACACGAATTTTTCATGGGAATACACTTTTGCCATCAATTTTTATATTTCTGTTTCGCCGCGTACAAACGGAAGCTTCTCGGCGGGGATGAAAGTCGTGCTTGCGAGTCTTCAGAATCTGTTTTGCATGGTGCTAACCCGGTATTGTTATACTGAAAGCTGCCGTACGTGTATCCGCACAGAGGGCAGATCATGCGGACCTTCTTCGAGCGTTTCATTATCAATGGTACGAAGCAGAGCGGCCAACACCTGTGTCATGAATTGCTATGTATTAGGTTGTCCGAAAAGTTTCTTTCGTTTTATAAGGAAATAATGGATGCAGCACAACATTTTTCGTTTTATATTATTTTATCGAATTACGTATGGTCCATTTTGTTCTATCAAAATAAAGATCACAACGTTCGACAGATTAGGTTTCATGTTTGTATAAAGATGCATCGTTGTAAAAGAAAGACACTTTTCGAACAACCTAATAATACGTGGAGTAAAATTATTTTTAAAGTAAGATAAGCGAGGAGCTTATATTTTCCATTTTCTCTAAGGGAACGGTTTTACAATTCGGTAAAAGATACAAAGAAATAGGAACTGTCATTAATACTATTATTTCAATAAATTATTTCATAATAAATGTGAAATTTGATTAATAATATCTCTTATTAATCCTATGTCGTGAATTTCACGTTATCAAAAGTATCTTTTCATTTGGTTCTGAGGATAAACACGCGCCTTTTCATTCTCTTCGTGTTTCTAAAAGCAATACTTCTCGTAAGTTCAAATAGATAAAAATAGATAAGAAGATAAAATTGAAGATATTAAAACATCTTTCGCTCTTTACGATAAAATGTTGGTCAATTTGTCAGTTATTTTCCAAAGGATTACATTTTTGAACGTGGCAGGTCTTTTCATCTTCAATTATGTCGTATGAAAATATTTCTGTTTACTGAAAAAGCGACATTAGGAGCAAGATGTCAACAACAATATACTTTACTGTGAAAATACTTCCTTTTATTCGTAAAGCGACATTAAGAGCAAAGAGTCAACAAAAATGCACTGCACCATCAGAATGCCTCTTCTTGTTCATAAAGCGACATTAAGAGCAAAAAGTCAACAAGAATGGTCCTTTCCTATTAAAATGCTTCTTTTTGTTCGTAAAGCGACATTAAGAGCAGGAAGTTAACAAAAATGTACTCATCAGTCATTCCTACCGCGATGATCGAATAATTTCTTCTACTTATCGTCAGACATAGGAACATTATTAAGATTTTTATTTCCATGTGTAAAACTTCAATCCATACTAATCCCTGTTTTCTCGTTTGCAAACGTACGTTGTATCTTTTATTTAAATCAATTAGAGTTTCTGAGATTGTACGTTCTTCTATGGAGCTCGCTTATTTATGGAGCATTTGCGATGAATTTTCGATTAAATTGAAGAAGCCGCGGTTGAAGTTTCGAGTTTACTCATTAATCTTTTATCCTGACGCGGAAAGCTGAACCAGCAGACAGCGAGTGTAAAATTAATGTTGGTTACCTGTACACCAGCCAAAAATCTGTCAGCTCTAAATCCCGAATAATCGCCATTCATACGCATCAAGAAACGATTTTAATTCGTTAATTGGTATAACGAAGTCGATGGGAATACTGGTATTTTTGAGTTATAATATCTCGAAACACGATATCTTATAATCGGGTGAACTTGAAGACGAATATGGAAAAAAGTAAGAATGAGGAAATTTCAAATTTCTTCCAATGCAAAATTTTGTTCTTCCAGTTTGTGTAATTAGTTGAATCGAACACGCGCTCTTAATCGAGTGACGTATTTTATTCGAAGACAGTTTGAGATTTTCTTTAAAATCTTCGTACAAAGAAGTGGCTATTTAAAATTAAAGAATTATTAATTTAAACGCTGGTATATTGTAATTTAAATGGAGTTCTTGAATCAACGTTAAATTCCGATATTTTGAAAATTTAAATACTGAACTCTGTGAATAAATATTAAATATTTGCATGTTTTATAAATTTCAAAAATGAATCCTGGAAATTAACATTAAATTAATGGGAAATCAGTTGAAGTATGTGTGGCGTATAACTGCGTAATTATAGTTTTAACTGTGATACACATAGAATGGCTACAATTAAAATAAGTAAGTAAATGATCTGTCTATTTAAGTTGTCACGTATCGCGTATTATATTTTGTTAAGAACAAAGTAATTTTTGAAGTTGTAAAGCTTCGAGATCAAATCTTTGAAGAATCCATCAGTTCCATAATATCAAAATTAAATAGAAATGAGTAAATAATATTATTTGTTGTTAATAATTGCGCGTAAATTGCAATGGATGACTTTTCTCCGAAAAACCAGTGACAAGTGAATATTGTTGTACGCGAATTTAAACTAATTCTCATTCATTTGCATTAATAATTGATTTTAACTAGACATTTACACAAAACTGTAGCCTTGATACGAAACTTACAAGTAGACTGCGGATATCTATGTAAATTCGTATTTGTATAATGGCAATTTAAAGCGTAAGATTTAGGCAGAAGTTGGATTCAATTTATTAACGCTAGAACTACCACATCAGTCAAATTGACTGGCTTTACAATTCCATTTTCAAATTCCTACTTCATGTTATATTTTTTCCGCAATCATGTAATGACTTTCGCAACGATAACTAAAAGAATAATATAATGAATTTTATTTTGTTTTTTATGTATTCAAACTGAAAATAATTTTGCATCAAGGCTACCTATACCAATACCAGTCAAAATGATCGGTGCTTGTCAAAGTGTAAAAGGGCCTCTGCAATCTGTTTATCGAACCCCAATTAACCAGTTTCCTCGTTTTGTACGACTTGCCACGCGTTTTTTAAATTTTTACCGCGTATCATTCGATATGACGATATCAGTTATCAGGAAAATTCCGGATCGATCGCTAGATGCAACGCTATAAATGCCGCACCAGTCAAAACGTCTGGTTCTACAATTTTATAAATGTGTCAATCCTCGTTTAGGGATCATGGTCATAGATGGATTAATAATACCAAAAATGTACTACATAACATGGAATTGCTACTGTAAGAAAGTAATAAATCAATAAATATAAAAATATTCTATTATTACGTATTTTTTAAGGACCAGTCATCTTGATTGATTTTGGTAGAAATAGTTTCGTGTTAACTATCGGTAATTCTAATGTTAAATATTATAACTTGTATATAAAAATTTGTAATCTACTTATGAGGACAAATTCAAAGTATACAGGGTGAGTGATTTAATTCTGCCACCTAAATTTTCCTGTAAGTAAACTATTGGTTATATCAACGAATGCTTCAAATTTCATTTTTGTCGTTTGGTATCAAGTGTCAATATTTGCCGCACAATCTGATAATTAATTTCTCAATACTTCGCTTTTTCATCGAGATATGAAGTTTTCCTACGATCTTGATGTTATTTTTGCATAATATCAACTAGCATTGCATTATCGTTATGAATTAACTTTATTATTAATTAACAAATAATGTCGGTAAAATTGTCAAGATAAGTGAGCTAAAATCATTCGAACGTCTGCGTTGCACTGCTCTCATATTTATTAATTTTAAATCTCATCCAAAGATATTAAATCGATTGTACCATGAAGAAAGAAAAAACAACAGGCGGATAACAGAATAATCTCAAATCTTATTTTTTATCATCTCATATATGCACATTTTCTCTTACCTACGTTTATAATAACTTTATGGTATTATTCGTTAACAAATATTACTCGATATCGTGCAAAGATATCATCAAGATCATAGGACAACGTAATAAATCTATAAAAGAAATTGAAGTAAGGTAATTATGCGAGATTTGCAAATATGTAAGTGTCTGGATACTTATGGATAGTGTTGAGGTTGAGGTTGATTGATTGAAGAACAAGTGGATGAATTTGTAATAGAAAAGTATATTGAAATAATTAAAGGTATAACTATAAGTTACTCTCTTAGTGTTACAAATGTGTTAGCCAATAGAATGATAGGGAGCAGGTTCATATATTTATAGCAAAAGGACATTACCAAAAAAGTTAAGCTTATAGCTTTGGCTAGAGGCTACAGGGAGCATAAATAGAAATCTGTTTATTAATTACTTTGTTCCTAGACCTTGCAACCCAAAACATAATATATATTCAAAGGTACAATAATATGCACTGCTCCTTATTTAAAATATCTCTGGGTAATAGCAGTCTCCAGGTCAGGGATGTACATAAATAAAAATGTAGAGTTTTCCTTGAAGTAATTACTTCAACAGATAAGAACCAATGCACGTACGTTGAAGTGTTTTCCGAGTTATATAGCGTTACATGTTTTGATGGTACGATTCTTCGTCTTTCGATGTTATAAGTAACTCGCGATAGACTTCATGACTCACTCTACAGTTGAACGACTCACTGTCGTATATGAAGTTATCAAACGGTGAATATATTACAGCATTACTTATAGTATCGGGAGAAATGAAATATGGAGGAAGGGAATAAACTTTAGATTTCTACATGTCGGAATATTTGACTGCAATATTTCACCTACCCTAAAAGACATAAGGCTCCAATATGCGAGGTCGTCAACTTGTCTCCCCGAGCATGAAGGGTCGGTATTGCTTCCTTTTGACATCGAGGGCAAAGCTTCTTCTCGTCGTGCGACTTCCACGTGTCCACTGTGCAAGAATATCAAACACAATTGGACCATTTCTTCGATTTATGCGAAGAACAATCGATGTTTAAGCTATTAAAGCCAAATAATATGAAATAACGTGTAAACGTGTGCAGTGTGCGTGCAACATTATCAAAGCCACATAAACAAAGTTAATAATTTTGCAAGATGTAAAAAATGTATCAGAATAATAGATACGATACAGAAGATCATTAAAAATCAGAGATACGAAAAGAAGTTCTATAATGTGAAGAGGTATAGTTCTTTCTTTGTTGCTGTAAGATATTTCAATTTCCTCAAACTTTCTTAAAACTCGTAGGATCTAGATGGAAGCAGAATAAAAAGATATTGTACCGATTTCTAGAACTTCTTCTTACAATTACAATATCGATTTGACAGAGTTGAATAACAAGAATCGACTGAAAAGAAATTACAAATGACATGTTACCGTTAATGCAACGTTGGTCCTTAATGAATTGTGTGAACGTACCACGAGTGGCATAAATTTTTCGCTGTTCGGTCTTCCTAGTATTGGAATCCGTGGTATCGATACACTTCGAAGCTGATGTTTGTTTAGGTGTCACTTTTGATTCCCCTGTTTTCTAATTTATTTATTAATTTATTAACTTATTTGTCAATTGAACGTCCTGCGCTATCTTTACTTCAACTTATCAAAGATAAAATATACGCTATCGTTCATAGGTACACTTTATCGATTTATAGTAACCATATGAGAATTTAACCAAAGCGTAACAGAAAGATAGCGAATGAAGAAAGTTCGTCGGATTCGAATAAATTATTGTTAGCATTGTGACAAATTTAAGAGCAGTTGGTACCTGAATTAAATATTGATTAGAACGTTTCGGATGAGATTTACGAATGTGCGCAAGGAGCCCGCTCGTGTCTTTTCCTCTGTTGCTTACTCGTTTGTCGCACACAGGACACCACGTAGCCACGTACGACTGTCACGAAAATGGAATATAATGTAATCTACGGACGTTATCGGATTCTAACCTGTACGAGTTAGCGTGAATTTTCGCTAATCTCTAGCTGTTGCTTAGAAATTAAACGAGACGCTTTGGTAGAAAGATAAAGAAACCTGTGTTCCGCATTTCATATCTTCAAACTCTTTGTTTCGTCGCCAGTTTGGTGCACATTTCATTGCACGTGGACAGATATCGATGAGACGAAATTATGTGTAAAACTGAGTCCGCTGAATTTAGCTAGTTTAGCAGAAAGGAGCAAGACGGTTTAATCGAACTACTTCGATAATATTATGTCAATCGTTCGCGTGGTACGGGAAATTCGTTTTGCATTTAAAGAAAGATGATTGAAATTAGAATTTGACGATAGATCGATTATAATTTTGATTGCGCTAGGAATCTGAAGAACGTCTTGAAACGAGGAATTTATTCGTGGGAAAACTCGTACTCGAGAATGTGTTTTCGTTGGTAAATGCTAAAACGTGGAAATTTATATGAAGATCTCAAGGGTAGGAAATAAAATCGGTCCACTTTCGTTGAATTCTTTGACTTTTATATCATCTAATGGTTAGAAAGAAGCGTTTTAACATGAAATAAGTGGGAAGGAAGTAACTTGATCGATTCAAAGAAGTCTTTTGAAAATGATAAATTCATGATGTTTCGTGGAAGTAAATAAATATTAATTTAGTTGTTACGTTAACTCAATTGATATTAATCTCTCTGTCCCTCTAATGCTATAAATTTTTATATGCTTTTTATGTTTATATATCTCTTTTAACGTTCCAGTATATAATTGCCCAATTTTCGTTCGCAGTTTATTACGAAGCTCTCTCCTTATATTTTGTGAAAAGAACCATCGCTAATTCGATTTACACGCTTGTTTTTATAATCATTTCATCGTAACTACGTGTGTCTATCCGTTGTTAACGATCGCCTGATTATTTTCCAAATTGCCAAAGATAATAATCATCTCTTCGCGGCTTCCATCATTTTTCGCAGTTCAAATATTATTTTTCAACAAGAATGAAGTTAGGGACGAAAGAGAAGTTGACTAAGACAAGTGAAAGATGCAGGAGCTTTGTCGCGTTGTAGAAGTTAGCTGACAAGTCGGTAAAGTGGGCTTCGAGCGAGGCAATCTTAACGGCAAAAGGAAGAGAAGAAAGAGGCAGAGGAAAGGAGCTTTTCCTGAATGCGGTATGAGAAGTTCCAGCTAAAGTCAAAAGTTTCAGAGACAAAGGCTGGCACAAAAGCTTGTCACGGATGGCGAACATGTCGTGATTCAGTTTCGACTATAATTGCGCGATCTTCGCTGTATTGCAACTACGACGACTCCGCAGTTGTCAGAATCTCGCTGTATGGTCGTCGAATCGTAGATAATGTTCTGTATAATTACACGAGATTTCCGTTTCCACGAGCCTACGTCATCTTAAGAAAGTTACCGAGGATCAGAGACAGACAGATGGCACTTGGAGAAAATAAACAAGGACATTTTTCCCCTGTAATTTCATACCGAAGAAACTGAACATTATCTAAGAACAGATGATTGAATCTTACAACATGGTAGAGCTTTCCATCCTTGAGCTAACAAGGAGACAAAAGTGTTCCGACAATGGAACGATTTTCTGCTCGTAAATTTCATTTGTAAAGAGCATGACAGAATAAGTATGATACACGTGTCGAAATATTTGCCTAAACCAAACTGAACTTCTGATACGTCGATCGAAACAGCTTTTTAGGAAAAACACTTTATTAGTTGTGCTACCCTTCCTATTAGTTTCTCTTGTTCTTCTATGTTGTGTAAACATTGATACAGTGGCTACAATTTGTACATCGTTGTATTTATATTATCGTAGCATTGCTATATACGTACGTTGTGTTATGATATTCTTTCGTAGAGAAATTTAGAAAAAAAGTATGAATTCTCGATGCATTTATTTCAGGATCTTTAATTCTTGACGAGACGTTGGAAGAAACGTGTTTAACAGCTTCTTCACATCCTAGTGTAATTAACTCGAATTCTATCTTGAATTTCAGGTTTTCATAATATCTAATATCATCCTATACTTGTTTCTATGTATGCACGATTTTCTATTTCTCTGGTATTCCTGGTATTTTTTTCACTTCCTTCTCAGAGCACCGTGTCATTGCGATATTCCTGCTTTTATATTACCGTAATGAAACTCGCAAAAGATTGGACAGTTCTGTAGGGGATTTTAAATATCCTATTAGTTATTCGCATAATTCTTTCTTACAACGGGTACGGTACAGGTTGGTTCGTCTAAATTTTCGATACGAGAATTTTGATTAGTGCCCGGATGAATAAATTCCTGTCAGTTGAATCCGCTTATCTCAATAGGAAAACCTATTATTTAAAGGAGAAATCATAAGTAGTGAAGAAGAATGTGTAAACTCCTAATTTGCATCAACTTCAGTTTCAAGAAGTGTTTGTGCCCCGACTGGTTTAGGTGAATGGACTTTTGTATGTAGAGTGGCTGCAAAAAGTATTTCTATATACTCTTATTTTCCAATGAAGTGTTTTATCATCATCGGTAGACTGCTTTTTATGCATTTATAAGAAACGTGGAAGTGAAAAATTGCACAAAATGCAGAGTACACGAAAAAATATATAAAACAAGCAAAGTACGGTGCTTCCTGCGATACTTGGTACATAAATCGATTTTCCATCGAGGCTCTAGCTTTTTAATTACGTTCACAAGGCTATGAATTTGCAGGACAATCAGCAGTCTAATCGTCAAGTCCCACATTTCATTTTCACAGCACTGAGTTTCTTCGGTCGTACGAAAGTACTTCCAAATGATACGAAACTTAATAAAACTTGGACTTATTCCGATCAGCACGTAAATTCTGCAACGAATGCAATGGCGTAGAAATACTTTTCTTGTCCGCTGTGTATCATCTGATTATCGCGAAGGTTCAAGATCTACAATTTTGTATGTTGTTTTGTCAAACATGTGTCACGGTGGCGCAAAAACTGACGCACCGGAAAAGCAAACCAGGTCCGGTAGAGACAGCAAAAAGCATCGATAAAAAGACGTAATTCAATTAGAGGAGGGATATGTGTGTGTAAGTGGGAGCGTGGATGGCGCCGTTGGCAGTAGGTCAGAAAATCAGGTCAGGTAGAAGCGGCTGTGAAGCAAAACAAGTAGAAGGGGCCAGGTACCGTTAGGTTCGTCTGGCGTCGTCCGTGCTCCACACCTGGACCTTCTTTTACACGGAAGAACGTGGGCCGCGGTTAAGAAGATAAACCGCCGGTGGACGAGATGCATCGGAATCCGCGTGCGTCGCCCCGAATCTCTTTCCAACGTTCTTTATACAAAATTCAACAAGCGAAGAGTTTCTCATGAATTCCAATCCGCTGAGAAACGGCCAGGACACCGATCACGTCTTTCTTTTTGTTGATCGTTCCGCGGACAAAACTGCACGCACTCTGCAGAAACTTTTGGTCAAGTTGGCGAAATGTCGAATCTTCTACGACGATGAGGAGAAAACGAGAAGAATTTTCGGCTATTTCTATGCCCACTGACGTGGAACTGAATTTCGCGACGATATTTCGTGATCGATTCTCCTCCAGTTTTAGCTTTTAATTAGCCGGTAATTAGAAAAATGTGGCGATTTCAAAATTTCTTGTATGCCTCAATTAGTAAAAGAAATTTTCAACTGAAATTTCGTATTCTTTGTAACATAAAGCTACTCTTCGGTGTTTGGGGCTGACCGATGAATTTGGAGTTCTTGGACCTTCCATATCTCAGAAACTAATTGCAAGCCCAACTTGAAAATTCGTTGTCACTGACGTCTCACTATGGGAAATCTTTTGGCGCAATATTCAGTTCCAAAAGATGATCTTTTGGCTCACTCCCTTGCTGTTGAATGTTTACTCTGAAACCCATTTTTGGATGAAGATATCAAAATAGCTATCGTTGCATACTTGTCGCTTGAATTTAATACTTGCTCGAATTGCTTTATTCGTTCGGTTAATTAATTATACGACCCTAAAGTGGAGCAGAATTTCATCTATAACTAGACCATGGATGTTTATGCAAATTCGTATTTTTAAATATGTACACTAGGTAGAAATTGGTTTCACCGATTGGATATTATGATGTATTGTTTGCCTTGGATATTGTGTACATTTTTTACCATTGCCTGCACTTTGCAAATTTTTGCACTTTGAAATTTTCTGTAAATGCATAAACATCCGCAGTTTGTTTCTAACAAATAACGAAGATGTCACGTAATTTGAGACGTACAGCGACTGCGAAAAGTACTCGCAAATGCCACTATTTTCCAGCGAAGTGTTTTTTTTTTTTTACCAGGTTGTACGTTTCACTTTTATAGAGTATCAAATTTCTTGCACCTGATTAATTAGTATATAAATGATATAATAAGAATAGCGTGCGAGTACTTTTAGCAGCCATTGTAGATGTCGAAGATAAAATTGTAAAAAAGCTCTTTGTAACGCAACACATTGAAGGGAATTCCGGGAACACAAGTGTGCCATTTTATCCCGGACAAAGCCGATTTTTATAATTCTTCGATAAAATAGAAAATAAAGTAATAAGGGTACAGCTGGCAGCCAGTAATTAAATCCTAGAAAAATCATAAAATAAAATCGGAGCGCACATGGAAGAAAAAAATTCTACTAAAAATAGCTGCGAATATGGAAGGAAAAATTTTCCAATGGACATTTGTAAAAACGCCCTGCTTGAATTTCGTCGGATCAAAATACATCGCGCAAAAAGAAAATTGGCACTTTTTTTACCCATATAAAAAACTCCGCCAAAAAAGACAAAGTTGAATATATTACCTTAGGTCTTTTTATTCAAAAGTATTCCAAGTGTCAATTACGATTTGTTTTATATTAAATGATATACAAGGAGATCGATCTCATTATTATAAGGACCATTATCCAATAACAATAGAAAGACGTTAATAGAAAGTAGCTGCAACTTTGTCGAAAAAATCTACAGTTTTGTCAAACAAAACTTCGTTAATTAGCTATCTGTCAATCCACGTGCAAAACGACACGATAATTTGATTTGGACGGTAGTTTGGCAAAAGCAAATTTTGCTAAACGATGATACTTGAGTTGCTTCGGTATGCTCCTAATTGAAATACCATTGTTTCCGCTACCTCAAATTAGGTACCTGTTGATTGCTTATGATTGCTGCGTTAATACGATAACGCGTGTCGATTAACGTTCACCATTGTGAAAACTTTAACGTCATTTATATCTTCTGCTTTGATTTCCAGCGCACGTTTTTATAACGGAGCTAATTTTTCGAAGGCGACTTTCAGCGAATACTTGAACAACATTTGGACACGGTCGCGCTTCCGAAGCGGTACTCGACAGCTTAATGAAGCGTCTTTAAAACATCTGGAATGTTGACTTGTTAAGATGAATTCGAACTTCGCAAGTGATTGAATTTACTACTCGTGTACAAGAATATATGTGTGTATATATGTACATAATGTACGTGTAGGAAGCAGGCAATCACAGTTTCCTTTTAATCTCGAAGTTCAGCTTCCTACTATAGACCCGTATTTGCTATACATTTTTTGCTATACACGACGAATGAAGTTTAGTTGATGATATTTCGGGCTTACATACCGGAAGCTTAGCTTGCAATTGGTATTTGAGTTTCTGTGTCAGATTACGAAAGTTCTGCAGCTATTTGCGAAGGAACGCATCTTCATTATGGATACGTCGTCTTGAGTACACTGCATATTTGAGTACACATTATAGGGAATTCTGATATTAGGTGTACCGTTGATTATTTTTGTCGTATACATCTTCCTAAGATTTTGCAGCAATTGACGAGATCACAGGAGATACACGGATACTCACGAAGGTATTTAAACATTTAACATAGAATTTTCTAATGAAGATATTATCTACACTGTACGAACCTTTTTGAAATTCCGTTAGCTCTTAATCAGGCACGACTATCGCAATTATAATAATAAATTTCCAAGTAAATGTTGTCAAGTTTCGAGGAAAATAAAAATTCGTACAAGATATATTGTTTCGTTAAAAAGCAACGAGAAAGTCTCTTTTATTGTCGTACAACAGCCCCAGAGAAATTGATAGCATAACAAACGATCAATCTTTCTATTACGGTTGGCTATGTTCTATTGTATATTAACTCTACAAATAAATTTGATCGTGTCACGATATTGTAAATTGATTTTAGTTTCTGGGTCTTTGCAATTTTACAACTAAATTGTATTCTGTCAAAAATAAACAAATGCCATATACTTCTGAGTGGGGTAATATATACTCGCTTGTTAACTATCACGTAACTACCTCATAACTATCTCATGACTATCACACTGTCTAACACGATGCGACCTATTCATGTCACGTTTCAGTGCGGATAGGCTAACATCGTTCTTGATCTTTCTATTTGTAATTTTCCAACTAAATTGCTTTCTGTCAAAAATAACCAAGTGTCCACATACTTTGGAGCGGTAATATATACATATAATCTCTCGTTAACTGTCGCATGACTCTTATGACTATCAAACTGACATGATTGACCTATTCATGTCACGTTCCAGAATAGATGGGAATAACGGGAGAAATAAAAGAGGGAGACTGAATTATTTGTTTGTGCCATATAGCAATCTTGTATAAATGATTATATAATGTATAATAAATATATTGTATAAATAATTTAGAATTTAATTGTCCCCTCTTTTTGTGCATTTATTTCGCAGTGGACTGTCTAATTGATAAAACCGTATGAGCATGTCTAGACAATCTTTCAAATTTTATTCGTCAAGCAAAGAGTTAAAAACGTTCATTTATATGGCTAACAAATCTTTATAACATTCATTATACGTCAATTTGAAACTTGAAGTTACTCGAAACCAGCTGCGAAACTTACTTTCTAAGCTACATTCACATCTTGTTATTTTATCAAACCATACAAACAATTTTACTGTTTAAGTGGATTTTATTAACATGTAGAGATAAACATACTTAATTTAATGTAAAAATTCCTTCCGTTCGATTTTGCGCCGAGGAATTTCGGTACACACAAAAATTATCAAAGGCGATTCTCTAGCATCAATATTTATTAATTTGATGCAACTTAAAATTCGCTAATCAGCGTGCAGCTCCAGTATCGAGATCAAAAACGAGTTTTCCCACCGCATTTCATAGATAAATAATTAAAACAAATAACTACGCTACAAAATTGCGAATAAGTTTTCCCGGTATTAGATCAAAGTATACAGAACGTATATATACGTCGACTGCATTCGATAAAAATATACAGAACGTATATATACGTCGACTGGATTCGATAACAATATACAAAACGTATATATACGTCGACTAGACTCGATAAAAATATACAGAACGTATATATACGTCGACTGGATTCGATAACAATATACAAAACGTATATATACATCGACTAGACTCGATCAAAATATACAGAACGTATATATACGTCGACTGGATTCGATCAAAATATACAAAACGTATATATACGTCGACAATATTCGATCAAAATATACAGAATGTACATAGACATCGTCGCCCGGATCCAAAGCATTAACACTTTGACTGCCGCGCAGAAATCACATGTTTCGCTCAGGACGCCACGGGAGTATTTTTATTATTCAAAGCATGTAATGCCAAAATAATAATAAATTGATGATATAAGACGACATTCTTCCCCAGTGGATCGTTTATCTTGTTGGTGGTCACGGGTGTCCACCGTGGCGCCTTGGTAACAGCTGATAGCGACATATTATAACAAGGCTTCGTTTATTTCAACAAACCATTCGGATTCGTTATTTCGTCGCAAACAAAACGTCCAGAATATATTGTTGAAACGTGTAGAAGATATTAGTAAACGGTATTTGCTCATTCTATATGTAATAGTAAGGTATGTTCACACTTCTAACTTCAATTATACGATTATAAAGCAGCAGTTACGATTATTTTCTAAAGTGTATTTATAATAATATTCATAGGTTACCCCTCAAAGATTATGGATGCAAATACAGTGCACCTTTAGATGCAAGATTTGTTCTCTTTTTTTTTTTTTTATTGATGTTCTAGTAAAAATGTTTAATTGTTCAATGGGACACTTTTTATTTCAAAGTATCTTCTATTTATCGGTTATGTTCAAAATGCCCTATCTGTCAATTTTCATACAATTTTTACAATTGTAAGAAATTCAAGCGCTCCGGTCATCAATAGCACAAGAGACACCGTGACCGGTCATATATGACCAACGTGGTAGTCAAAGTGTTAATGCTATGAATCAACGCATTCAACGTTCCTGATAATGTTCGAATCTCTATGAAGCAAGGGTTACACCAATACATTTTCTTTCGTTTCGATCATTAGCGTCAGTTACGAGAGAGATTAACGCATTTGAAGCTACACCCTTTTGTCGAAGGTAGAAAATCCAATTGTATCTTTGATGAAAGATTTGGCCTGTGCGTAAATTCACATTCGGTTCTATAATCGTTTATCTCTCTGACTTAGCAATAATGGATGTCATCATCGTTTATGGCAGAAGGAAGGGCGGACCAAGCCGAAGGGCGAGGTTGACTATCAGGGTTGCCTCTTACTTTCTTATCGGCGTCCTGTCAGGAACCAAGCCGCCGGTCGTTATACGTGCCGACGGCTATCGACTTCATCGTGTCACGTTTAAATATCCTATAACTTTCTGCTTTGCATGATATTTTGGCATTTTACGATTTTATTGTACGTATATTTGTGTCGATTTTGATCAAACTCGCGTATGACGTACTTTTGGAAAAAGTATTTGTCGCGTATTTTTTTACGTATTCGTATTCACGTTGAAGAGGTAAAAACAGCCCCGAGTTATCATTAATAACGTCATCAATATTTATTTTTTTTTTTTTATTTTATATATATTTTTCAATGGAATATTATGAAACCTTCGTGTTAATAACAAAAAGGAGAAAAATCGTGTATTTTAAATAACGATACGAAACGCAATGTAACGAAAGGAAGATATTTATTTGAATAATTTATAATTCAAGAGAAACGAAATAAACGACACACGTGAAACATAAAAATAAAAATGAAGGATTAAAAAATAAATATTTTTGCCTTTGGATTATTATATTGCCTATGCATAAAAGTTCTCAAATTTTTTATTGCTATGCTTAGTCTGTTTATTTTCGGTTCCGTACGTTTATTTACGATTGTTTGTGTAACGCAACCGATATTTTCATTGAATCGTTCGTGGGAGCACAATAGCTTAACCACCACATTCTGTTAAGCTAACATCAATAGATTTTTATTTATAAACTCGCGTTAAGTCCATTGTACACACCGAACAAAATATCGAATATAGTACACTTTATGCAGCAGTTATTATTTCATCTGAGCACTTTAAAAAACACAATGTTTCAAATTCTCTTATTGAAAATCGTTTCCAACAATTCCTGCATTGATAAAAGCTTGTCATAGTTTGAGAAGACAGATAGAAACAGCGATACAAGTAAACGTTTGTTAGCAATGAAATTTCAGCATCGATTCTATTCAAAAAACAGTCTGAGCCGCAATCAACGAGATCATCGTAATCTCTAAATTGTTCCTTCAATTTTATATTGTTATTTTTTTCTTTTTATTGTATAAGTGAAATCGAGTTTTTTCGTGCTAATTGATTTATTGTTTTTACGAGAGGAGGCCGATCAGAAACCTTGAGAACTGTCAGCACCAAGAAGTCAACTTCTAGGGCGATAGGTGGGAGAGACGAGGTTTAATAAAGATCATAATCAGTTTGGCACGTTCAATTAGTGACTATCAATTAGCAAAGAACACTGAGGTTCCTCAGAACAATCACAGACTGTTAGCTTAGTGCAGTTTCAATGGAGACTTACAAATAGTTGTTCAATGTAGAACAGAGGGATTTAGCACATTCATCTATTTTAGTCAAACTCAACCAGTGGTCTCAGCAATTCATGGGGCTAAGTTTTAGTCGAAGTTTTAGTGCAGCCTCGATCAGTAATCGCATAGCCTCCCGTTAGTCTCACTCAGGACATTTCAATTCAAATGAATTAGGAATAAACGATAACGAGAGAAAAGATTATCATTTCCATTCACAGAGAATGAATTCGCCTTACTTTGAAGTATAACGTTTATGCCAGTCAGAGTCGTGTGTTTTATATTGATCGTATTTCTTTTATCGTATTTTATAAGGAGAAACACGTTACCCGACTAAGAGTGCTGAAGAAGTCTCAGCTGAATGAGATGATCTTGAAAGAAAATTTCTTCCATCGTTAAACATCTGCCTCTGGAAATTTCTTTTCATTCTAGTTATTCGTTCAGAATTATAAGCAAATTAGACTTACGTGTAACAATGATGCGGGGAGTAATTTTAAATTATTTACAGTTGATTCCATGTGAGTGAACGTTCTGTTTCAGCTGAATCTCTTGTGTAATTCTAGAGGTAGTGTCTTTTTAGTTTGCGTTCCGTTCAACAGTCGTGTGACTACTGCTTTTTGGACGATTGTTTATAGGTTTCTTAACTATTCTTAATAGTACAGATTGAAATGAAATTTATATGCTACAATTCCTCGTTTATAATTGGGTCTCCCTTGTAACTAACTTAGGTCTTAATGACAATTAACGTGGCTTTCTATAGCAACAATTTTCCATCCAATCTTAAAGTTCCATCGTCTACTAATTAACCAGTCGAACTCCTTGTCTTTTAGCATCAGTTGCTTGCACTTTGCTCTACTCTGCCGCCTTCATATTAAGTCTTGAGGGTGTAAGTATTGTCCGTGATAATTGTAGCTCTGCTAGTTGTAGATGTCGCTGATTTTCTTCCATTTTTGATGCGTAGAAGAAAAATCGGACTCTGGTCGCCGGGATTTGAACCCGTGTCCCGAACATTCGTAACCTAAGGCGCTAACCATTGCGCTGCCGTCGTCCAACTCTAGTTAGTGTCGAGTGGTGGTATTTGCTTGTCGAGTGCCGTCACAGTCTTCTATCGGATAAATTGCCCATATACTTAACTGTATCGTTATTTGGAATTGTGAAGTTAGGTATAGTCACTGGTGGACAAGATTGTCCGCATAATTTAAAGGTTATGTGAGTGGGTTCATCTTCGTTTATTTTGGAACGTCGTTTCAAGGAATCACCTTACCGATCCATAGCGTCGAAATTAGTGTCTTGATCCCTTTTGCTATTTTTAAAAGGTAGTTTAGCTCCCGATAAGTTCCCTCATAACTGAGACACCCTGTATATGTATGTAATTGCTGATAGAAGTCGTATAAAAGTTGCGGAGTGAATCACGAGGAACAGGATAGTCATACATCTCCGTTACTTGTCATTGTACGGAAAAATTCCTCACTATTAATGATTACGTACAATTGACTTGCTTAAAGGCTTGTAATTTCGAATATCGTGTTTTCACGATAATCGCGTTAAATACGATACGTGGTTTACTTAAAACCTGATCTAAGTAAATACATATGTATGCAGTTCGTATCTTTGCCATGACTCTGCTTGACCCTTCAACGGTTCCCATCATTTCACTCGCAACAAAGTAGCGAATCATAGCTGGGTTTTATATTTACGGAACGTTGAGATATTCTTCGACAAAACAGAAATCTTAGACCTGGGACGTTCAGTTTCGTATTATTGCAAAGTTTTGTAGTTAAAATCATATTCCAAATGAGACGATACGTGTGTTTTGAGCAACTGTGACGCACGTTTCTGGTTTCTTTTATTTTCGCTCTTCTTTCCTCCGAATATTAATATGATGTTCAAACGAGGCAATTTTTGTTAACAGTTTATTGTCCAATTAAACGTCGTTGCTGGCAACAAGGTGTTTACGTATTTTCAAACTACAATAAGTGCATCATCAAGTACACAGTGTTGATAATTTCGGAACGATATTAAAAGTTATCGAAACCTACATTGTGCTTCTAATGTAACTCTTTCACGGTCGGCAATAAGGTCAAGTTACTGTCTGAAGCATCATAAGGGAGCGCAAAGATATTGCAACGTGATGTTGGGTGTATCCACTTCATCTTGCATTGTAATCTCACCTTGGCCAGACCCGCTCATTGCCTGCCTTCGATCGTACACTTCTATCGCGTTGAACGATCGAATCCTGCGAGGATAAGAATACGTGCCTACGGATATACATCCATATCGAGATGTCTGTTGGCATGAGCGATAAGAGTGGCTCGTGAAATAATTAATTTCACGCCTCTGTAATCTCTACGATCGGGCATCGTCGATAAACTTTCAGGTTTTTATTCTCGCGCCAGTCTAAAGCGTCGATAATTCGAGAACGTGTTTCAGAGATTACGGCTGGCCATTTGTCATAATTATTTTCTATAAAAAGAACTTTCACAGCGATAATGCTTGCAGACTTGCCTACAAATTCATTCATGAAAGCACTTGAAAGCTGATAATTGATAGCGTTCTATTTATAAAACGGTGCACTGTCATTATCTAGGCCGAACCCGAATAAATTAATCTATTTTCTGCTCGAAGAAATAAATTCATTTATTTTAGCCTCGAGTGCAGTTGTAAGTAAGCTAATACCGTGTTTATCTAGGTTTGCTAACATTGGAATAAAGAAGCGGAATTCGTGCAATAAATAGGATGGACAAAAGAAAGTTTAAAGGATAAACGGTACCGAAAAACACCACGGTTTTGCAAAAAGTGAATTATATTTCACGAGAACAATTAAATTATGAATAGATATTATTCATCTCTGGAATAAATGACTGTTAGCAACGTGGTAGAAAGTATTTGTTAAAAAATCACACAGGTGTAAATTGAAACTTTCTTTGATCAGCCACTGTATATTATAACGTCGTTCAATTATGTTAGAAATAATAATTTCAGTTCAGGGTACTAGAACATACCTTGCAAAACAGAGATTTACATGAAATGCCTCTTCCTTTCTTTGCTTTCAATGCTGTATAGTTAATTTTTATATATTTACTTGTAGCTTTATTATTTTTCAATTTTATTTATTTATCAACAAGTAGATATTCGATATTCAGTGATTCAGTGATTTAAACATATCTTGTGCAGGATTAGCATAAAGAAACTTTTAATGCAATAGAAAAAATTGAAACAAGTAGAGAAAAAGGAAATATTTTTGTTTATTAACTTACTAATTGCAAAAATCGAAATTAAGAAAATAAATAAAACGTTGGAAATTTAAACAAAAATAAAAGAGTACATATTTTTGTATACATTATTTCGCGAATACTTTCTGTATTCTTTTGTCGACAGAGGGAAACTACGTCAAAAATCCTATAAAATATCGCGATGACGTAAATAAAAATCAAATTGTTAAATTGCAAAATACACTGCCTGCAAAAAATATTTGTATATCGTTTCACACATATTTGTCATCACGCGTATTTATTATAGCATTCACGTTCACTAATTAATTTAGTTCAGCTTTATATTAAATTTCATATTATCTGCTAGTATTTTTATATAACTAGAAAAAATTTATGCTACGAAGATGAAATGTAGATGGAAATAAAAAAAAACGCTCCATTGAAAAACAAGAATATGTCTCGATACTCTGCAAACATTTTAAATTACGATAGAAGAAATACGTTAGATTATGATACAATAGAAATTCTATTGTTCTACTGTATTATTATTGTAGTATTGGTTATCACCTATTATCTTATTATTTGTTTACTGATTTTATTACCTTATCAGTATTATCTTACTATTCTTTGCTACTCTTAAAGGCTGCTTAGCTTAGGTTCATATAGCTAATTAAGTTTACGTTTACCTTTTCGTTCAAATCTACATTTACTTAGTTTATATACCTAATAGTACTTAGACTATAAATCATTAATTTACAGGACGCTTATTTCTTGCATTTGCATTAGCCTTGTCATCTATGGTTTGGATTTGCAGCAGCTATTGGGTCGTCCGAAAAGTTTCTTTCGTTTTATAAGGAAATGAATGCACATTTTTCGTTTTATATTATTTTATCGAATTACGTATTTTGTTCTATCAAAATAAATATCACAATGTTCGACAGACTAGGTTTCATGTTTGTATAAAGATGCATCGTTGTAAGAGACGAGTCTGTAAAAGAAAGACACTTTTCGGACAACTTAATAATTTGGTAGAGCTCGTAGTAGAGTTTATTATGAGCATAAGATGATACTTCAGTTTCTTTCGGTTTATAAAGAAATAGTGGATGCACAACATTTTTCGTTTTATATTATTTTATCGAATTACGTATGATCGATTTTGTTCTATCAAAATAAAGATCACGACGTTCGACAGACTAGGTTTCATGTTTGTATAAAGATGCATCGTTGTAAAAGACGAGTCCGTAAAAGAAAGACACTTTTCGGACGACCTAATATTTGCTATCGTACGTGTACCTAAGCAAAGACGCGTTCGCCGTGATTCTGTGCCGCTGACGTTCTTCCATTTGTTTCTGCAGAATGCCTCTGATACAGTAGAAATAACGTGCATCATTGCTTAAAAATAGATCAAACGCTCTGGTTTTAATCTCAAGACGCAACAGTTGCAGGGGCTAACTTAAATGCGGCGAACCAACCGAATATCTACATCAGCTGACCCAGAGGACCAGCGATGTCTATCTCGCCGACAATTTGTACCGAATGACACAGTCGAACAAACCGAGTGTTTGATGCTACTCAGTGATTAGATCCTGATAGTTGTGGTGCGTCTAACGGAACTCCGTGAGCAAAGTAGATCCGTCGTGGCCTTTTCATCTCGACACGATGGACATCTAGGGTCAGTTTACCATTGGCACGTATACGTCTGCCAGCTCCCTAGAGACAAGGACAATTTCAAGTCGTGGCTTGTCCCACGTCCATCTACCAATTCAGCTTGTACATGTTATTTCCTCTCGACCAATCATACGGCCGTTCGTTCGAGCGAAATATTGATCGAGATGAGAAGCATTTTCACTGATATTCGTTGGTAATTTCACGTGTTCTCGAATAAATTCCACGGATTTAATATGACGTACGTATGTACAGTGGCTCGTAGAAGTATTCCAACGTCCTTCAAAACAGAATAACTTTTTTAAAACTGGACCAAACCTCGAGTTTTTTTTTCTTTTTTTTTTTTTTAGAAATTAGGAGGATTAGTTGATACTGCGCCTGGATCTACTCTTCCAGTCATAGTGTCCTTGATTTTAGATTTCCTTTTATGAAGTTCATCCGCTTCCATACTCGTTTTGGATCTTCACCTTTGCTACTTCTGGCCATTTCGTATATTTTATGCTTGACTTCGTTTATTCATATATGGGACACTTGCTTAATATGTTTCTGCCGAGCCTGTATCTGTGTATTATCTATTTAACCTGGTTTTCTGCTTTCTGTGCCTCGGATTTGGTATAATACTTCAAAGAAATAATATTTCTAATTTCTTCGTTTCAGGGAAAAAGCATTACTTCGTGTTTGTATCGAATAAAATTGTATGCTTTCTATATGTATTAGCATAGTTTTTTAAGTATTTCCTTGCTGAAAAATTTATTGGATAAATTGAAGTATTTTCTCATTTAGATTTATAAATGATTTTACCTTCATATCGTTTAGAATTTTTACGAGTTTCATCAAACTTTTATAACCAATATATTTCAGTACTGCTTATAAATATCTTTAAGAGTTCCTTTATTAATTAAACGAATATTTTTACGAAGTCAGAATTTATGAATAAAAGTAATGAAAGCTTTCACAAGCTAAATAACATCGAGAACGTGGAGGATCTTAAATGTTGATCGTGGAAGTAAATTTACACTGTGAGAACTTTACGTGTAAACGTAAACCCATGTAATTCTCTATGGAGAATTTTTGTCAGCTTAATAAATAAATAGAAAAGAGGAAAGAGAGCGTGGGAGAATCTCCTTATTTAGTATCTCAACTCATTTGGTCCTGCATGAATTCCAATGTTCTTTCCAGAACTATCGATCGTATAAAAAATGAATATGAAAGAGACAGCATCTTATGGAAGAAAAATATCTGCAATGCTTTAAATTCTACTTTGCTGCGCTACAAAAGATTCTTTGAGATTAAACTTTTAATTGGCGAGATTCGATATGGACACAAACGTTCTCGACCAAAGTCAAGGAACAAAGCCGAATTCGGTGACACGAAGCCTGCGCAATACCGAGTTTCCGGAATATGCCCGTGACTTCTTGAACAATCGCCCATTACTTCGACAGAAGGCTTTGATCGTCGTGCCGTGACATTGAATTAGACTCGAAGAGATTCCTTTCGAAAGCAGTGAAGTAAGAACGTATGTATACATGAAATTATATAGGTTTGACGATGTTTGACGTTGGTGTTTTCTCTAATTGAAGCACGTTAAATGAACCCTAAACTGGGGCAAAAATGATATTGGGCCTCAACGCGATATTACATAGCATAATTTTAGTTGAATTTTCCGAATATTCTACAACGTGATCTATTTATGTTAGTATTGAGATATGTATAATTTTATGTGCTGCGTAGTAGTGACACATGTATGTGAATGGATAAGTGTGTGGAAGTATGTGTGTGCGCGGCGTCTGGAAAACAAAGGAATGTACACTGTTTAATCAGTTAACAGCCTGGTATGGAAGAAGTGAGACGCGTGCAAGTGTATATCGATGAATATCTTTGAAATCGTTTTCCAAATAGATATATAACTATTCTAATATAAATTCTAAGTGTAAATTTAGTGTGCCTATACCATTATTTCAGTAATTAAGATCCAAAATTCTCAACAGTTGGATCAACACTAGATTAAAACAAAAATGATTGTAGACTTCAACGCGATATTACTTCAACGTGATCTATTTATGTTAGATGAACCCTAAATTAAAACCAAAATTGTGTTACAAATGGTATTAAACTTCACTGCAATATTACGTAGGATTATTAGGTTGAATTTTCTGAATATTTTATAGCATTCTCTATTTCGAATTTATTTTCTGTTTATTGTATGTTTTATTGTATAATTTTCATTTAATAATGAAGATTGTTAATGTCTTTAGCTAGCTAATACCATTATGTGATATTATAACTGATAATGTGTAAACACATTCTTTTAGGTTGCATATATTATTTTCTATAGATAAATTCTGCTGGTCGTAAACTTTTCTCGCTACAATTCCCCACGGGTTTCCTACCTACCCTAATCTACCCAAAAACAATTTTCCTTAACATATTATTGGTTTCTTGGAAATAGCGAGGAGATTATGCAGAATATGTGTTTGAGTCTATAATTATTCACAGCACTGTAATTTACAGCTTCCTTCTTCCATAATTTTTTCGATTCAATTCATGTTACATATGCAGACTTCTAAACACACATTCGGTTTCTTGTGACTGAACAGTTTTCTTTTAGTATCATAGCCAGTATAAAGATAAGAAGATTCCAAACTGTAATAAAAACAATACGTTCATAAAATCATCATATTTATTAGCGTCCTGTACGAACCCTTACAAAAGAAGACGTTAAATTAAATATTTGTTCGAAGAAAACGAAATGAAAGATCCATTATCGATAAAGCTTTTAGTGATATTTCTGCGAAACCGTATTCACGGTTAAAGGACGTAACTTTGATAGAGACGGCGACTCTACAAAAATTAATAACGAAACGATTCGAAAAAGAATAACGAGAAAAGCGCAACTTCAGTTTGACTTGATCGCGATACGAGCGTCCTTTTAACTTTTTGATTACATTTCCATTTCTAGCAGGATGCAAGGAAATGAGAGAGAGAGAGAGAGAGAGAGAGAGAAGAGAGTAGATCCGTTTGCTACATTTGTATGTACGCATGTGACGTTCAAATGTTTACGTATAATGGTGTCTTGACTTTTGAGATAAACGACACAAAGAAGGAGACTTCTAACATCTTAAAAATCTCTTTTCTTGATCAATGACAATATATATATATGTATACCATTGATTTGGAATATATTTTACTTTCAGTGTCGAGACGACACGAAATATTTATGAAATAATTACCAACAAAATGGAAATTTTGACAATAAAAGTAATGGATATTTTAGACTAGTGCTTGTTTCGTTACTAGATAATAATTTTTGTTATTATTAGTATTAAGAGATATAATTTCATTTCTTTTTAAATATATTGTAATTGAAGGTCTACTTTATATTAGAATACGTGTTTTCTAATTCCTTTCTTCGCTTTTGTAAATGAATAGACGACAATAATTAAGTCATAACTTAATGAGACAATGGTTTTATTTATTGAGGAAATTTGAAGAATTGTAATTCGTAAAATTGAACATATATCGTACAATACAGGTCAGTTTGTTTCGTGTAAACGGTAGATATCAGATCGATCGTCACCTGATTAAAAGTTATCTAGACACTCGAAAGTTCTTTGAACTAGCGAACAAAGTCTGATTCTTCGTAACGCGATTAAAAGCGCGGATCATAAGTAAGCTCAAACATATCACAAAAGAATTAGCTTCAGGACAATCGACTAATAATTACGATCAAGTAGAATCGTGTGGCCAGTCGCTAGAAACACTCGCAGCATCGGTTGTCCCGTAAAATCCTTTCTAAATTTCTGAAATCTCTTTTTTTTTGTAAAAAAGAAGAAAGAAGCAACTTGCAATGTATCTACGAGAGAGAAGACTTTAGCGTTGTCTGTGACGAATATTTTACAAGGAACATAAGGCAGTGACGTATGCTAATTGTCGCGAATAATATTTTCTATTCTAAAAATATGAAGCAGAAACGAAATTGAAATACCGCGTCATAAAAATAAAAATCAGCGAAGGCTCGTAAATTCCACGACAGTTTATGTTCTGCAGTTAAACGAGATTAATTCGGCGTTCATCGCACAGGAACCACTTCATTCCTATTACGAATATCACGCCTCACAACAGAAAGTGAAGAGCTCTTCCGGTATTTAAGTTGTCGCGGGCACAGTAGTTCTCGAGTGAATCCAACCGTGCAGCTTTCGTGGTATATGCATTGAAAAAACGGAGAACGGAATTCAAAATTAGAATGTAAACGGATGCAGTATTAATAACGTAATTAAGTTAAAAAGAGAAAAAAGAACAAAAGGAATTTTAAATAATGAATGTGAATTTCTGGTCAAATGAATACGTACATATTCATTTCATTTGTGCAAATATAAAAGTGTAAAAGGGGACCTGAAATAAACTAGATTAATATGTTTTAGCAAGCAAGAAGAATTTATATATTCCAACATGAATGTATTTCATTCAAATCGTTAAACGAGATATAAATAAAATATATAGAATAAAGAATTTAATCAAATACAAGTAGAATGTCAAATACAAAATTGTTTAAAGCAGAAGAAATTTTGTTGCTCATCATAGATTTTCAGATCTATTTGTTTTGCTTCCTACAATTTTGTATTTGGTATTTCATTTATGCCTTTGTATTTTATTTTTGTATTTATCTTTATATCTTATTTCTATCGTAATGATCTTTGATTTTAAATTAATGCAGAAAATTAAGTAAACAAATAAATAATCGGTTTTGTTTAAGGAAAATTTTTAATGATACATGCTTAAGTCAAGTGTCAAGTATTAGCAGTTAACGTTACACATGCTTGTCATTACACATCGTTGAACTCTTTTCAATTATCATGAACGCGAAAGCTATAATATTTTATTCAAAACGTATAACTTTAACTTACGTAAGATTCTTTACGTTCTTTTAATTACAAGTTGAGGATATCACGTGCATTTTCCAAGATTATTGCAGTACAATTGAAGTAATAGAATATTTGATAAATAATAATATTGAGATATGTATAATTTTATGTGCTATACTAGATTAGCTGCGTAGTAGTGATACATATATGTGAATACGAGTGCGTGGGAGTATGTGTGTGCACGGCGTCTCGAAACAAAGGAATGTAAACTGTTCTGTTAGTTGACAGTCCGGTTTGGAAGAAGGCGAGACAAAGAAAGTGCTGAGACGCGTGCAAGTGTATATCGATGAACATCCTTGAAATCGTTTATCAAATAAATATATAACTATTTGAATATAAATTCTAAGTGTAAATTTAGTGTTTCTATACTATTATTTCGGCAATTAAGATCCAGAATTCTCAAGAAATAATTTTATTTTGATGAATATTTAATGAAATAATCTAAGCTAGACGAGTGTATTATTTCCAGTGCATCGACAAAAATAAAATCTTATAAAACAAGTTCTCAACTTTAGAACATTGTACTGTATCCAAGAAAGGACATACTCGTTACTTAATCCATCAAACGCTTACAATTCTTTTCTAATTTTCTGACTGATTAAATGTTTATACGTAACAGTGTATGAAAGCATATTCATGGTAGCTTCATCTACTTTACGGTAAATTTACTTGGCAACTAAGAACATAGTCAAGGCAAACAGAGAAGATGTACTCAACCGAAATTCATTGTGTTTAGCCCACAACTATGATCTTAACAGTTAAATTTTCCCACGAAATAGATCAAACGGTCCTTTGCTGCACTTGTCTTAAGTTGCTATGGTTTCACGAACTAGCTAGGTAAATTTGTAGATCCCTTGTAATTCCCTTTAATGAATTTCCGATGAAAGTAACCAGATACAATATTTATTATATTTTTTAATCTTATTATCGTCTTTGATATGTTAATCAACACCGAATATCACTTTCATCGAATGAAATACGCCAGGATTAAACTTTTCCTTAATGTTGATTTAAGAGGATAATTTTACGTAAAATTACAAACCAATTGGGTTTTTCTAAAGCTTTCGAAAAGTTCAGAGTTCTGAGTATATATTATTAAAGTACTTTATTGGAGTTGGTGAGAAGTAACCCTGATTCTTCGAAACTTGTTCATGTTTTGTATAAGCTAAACTGTTCCCAAGAGGAAGATACCAGAAACCATAACCCAGACTTTATAACTCGAACTTTAAAAGTCACGATACGAGAACTGGTATCTTTGTTTAAATGATTTTTGTTACGAATAACCATTATATGCGATTAACAATCTTTTTATTTATCGGATTGTTGATAACGGAAATTGTTTTTTGGATATAGATCAGCGTTGCTGACGATGGAAATCGTTCTTCGTTTCCGATAGCCATTATTGATGACAGAAATTTTATTTTGGTTATCGGCCGAATACCAATAAAGTCTTTCGCGATTGATAATGGTTATCGGTAACCAAAATAAAATTCTCGTTATCGATATTGGTTACCGATAACCAAAATAGAATCCCATCGTTATAATAGAATTCCATCGTTAGTTCCTTTATCAATAATGGTTACCATTAACCAAACAAAATCTTAATCGCTCCAAATGACTTTGGTTAAGACTTAATTTCTCTCGACGATATTTATTTTAATTTATTTCAGCGACATTAAAAACTCGAAAGTATCGTTCCACGTTTGTGTCACGTATCTCTCTCACTATTTTTTAATAATCCTTTAAATGCCGTGTAGTTATACGTAACATCTTTAGCTCATCCACGTCTTATGCCCATAGAATGTACAAAATCTGATTGTCAAACGACGCGATAAACTGGAAACAGAAATTTTTGACGATGATGGTAAAAGCTGATATTTGTCTGTGTAGAGTCGCATACCTGAGCAAACAATTTCGCTAGTGCGTAACTGATTTATGAAAGAGCTGAGAAGAAAAGTTGCGAGAACGCGTTCGTGTTGGTGTACACGTCACAGATTGCTGTGTATCTATTGGCATGGGGGCATGTACATGTACAGCTGTGAATTCGTACGTGCGGTCACACGTGCATTGGTCGGATCCTCTCGATGACGTGGCCATGTTGTTGAAAATGGAAATGAAAGTATGTCAGTAGGTCAATGGAGCTCTTTTCTTCCTCCTCTTCCTTTTTCCAGCCACTGCTTCAGATTGGCTGTGGCTCTTTGTTCTGTAGCACGAACGCATTAGCTTCAGACACGAACCGCTACCTTTTTGCCCGGTCTTTCACCTCGTTTCGCTTTGCAACCTCCCGTCTTCATTTTCGTTTTCATTTTCGTTTTCTTCCTCTTACTTCGTCTTACGTCGTAACCGAGCAACGATTCTTCGGCCACCAAAGACGCTATACAATTCTCTAGGTGGAGAAATGGACCAACGAGAATTGGCGAAAAAGTATAGCGGTTCGAAAATTTCCGGCCAACTCGTTCGTTCATCCGCTACTCTGATTCTTCCAGCGTCGACTCTCTTCGATTAATTTCGATTAAATAAATGCTAACGACTGAATAAATACTCGCAGAAAATTGCGTTCGAATAAGTTTTCGTAACTGTACAACCACCTTTTGTTTCGGATAATTTACCCCAACAGTCAAATTCGCTTTTGTATTAAATAGAACACACACAATTTTAAAAGCAGGTTCGTTAAACCACGTTTACATTAGGCGACGGTTGAAACGATCAGATCGTTCGATCAAAAATAGAATGGACTGTTTCTGGTCGAACGAGTAGAAGTTTCAATTTGGTTGACTCTGATCAATTTAAAATAATAAAATAATGCGTATACTGTAATGCCATATTAAACAATACGATATAAATTATCCTGTTTTAATTTTGTCAGGAAAATATCTCGAAAAATGTCGAAATTATGGAAAAGTATTTTGGGAGAATTGTACGTTTATACTCGCGTCCGATATAACTTCTTTTAATTTAAGGTTTTAACACGATGTCAAAAATTTACAGCTATTTTCGTACACTCTTTTCTTATGAATTTCTAGTGCATCAAAATAAATCTTAATGATTCGATCATAAAAAAGAGATAAATTCCTATAGGAAATAAAAATATTCTCCGATATGCTGCTCGGAGAAAATATACAAAATACAAGCTAGTGTTTTAATAAAATGATTCGATATTGAATTTTTTTGATCGTTGCAATCGATACGATGGAATGATTATGATCAAGAATTACTACGAGAAATTCGTACAAAGAATAACGCATTTACTGAAATTAAAGAAAATGAACGAGAAGTTTGTAATTCGCTAAATTCTATTATTCACAGATATGTGCATCGTTAGTTCCTATCCTTCTCATATTTTTTTAATAAAGAATTTGTGAGCCTATGTTTTATGTAACATTCTTCCCTTATTTATATTCATGAAACACACCGATGCTACGTACTTCGCGGTAAAAAGTCTGGAACACATTGTAAATTATATTGGGCCATTACATACATTGGAAAAGGGGCTCTCTACTTTTTATTCTTCGTATTCAATATTTGAAAGTAAGCAGCCACGTAATCAAAATTCCGCGTCCCTTGAATCTCGTAGTTCTGGAAACGCCGCTTCCCTCGTTTTCGCGAACGATCCCTCTTAATAATTTATCGACTACATGTTGAGAAAAGCAATCCGCGTTCACGCAGAAACTTTCTTCTGCATCATAAATATTTTCCATCTTTTTCCCTTGTTCTGAACGCCATAAAAATCCATGATCATCTGCGGTATTTTATTGGCGTACTGAGTATCTATAATCGTAAACTTGGAAACACGAGACAACTGCTTCCTTTCGCCTCCATCGCCTTGTAAATACCATTTTCGCGATTTCTCTGTTTCCATTTTATGCCTCTCTATTTTGGACAAATAAATTCGACAAATAAAAGGTTGTTAAAACCGTGCTAATAAAAGAGAAAAAGACGAGATGATGGAAAGAAAAACGTGAAAAACAACGGAAAAATGTCGAGTTATAGGAGATACGAGCAAAACGAATGCAAAGAGGAAATAAAAGGTTGTGTAATAGAACGAAATCAAAGGCAACGAAGATAAAGAGATGGAGGAGAGAAAGGTATTCGGAAATGGAGAAGTAAACGATATTGGTACAAAGGTCTAGTATGTATTATGCACTTTTCACGAACTAGCGTTCCCAATAAAACTCTTTGCGCCGAACATGCAATGGAAGAATCGGTCTATCGATAGATAGTTATGTATATTCTATGAGATATCGGGCGGATCGACGGGACGTAGCCATAAATCTTTCTCTCCATCACGGATAACTGTTCTTCACAGCCACCCACAAAAATATATGTAGAGCGTACATCAAGTATCGAAGGCGTCTCCGGTTCAAGAGACGTCTTTGTCATTCATCGATCATTCCGCTCTTACAATGAAATTTGCAAGTGAAATTCAGCCAGCTAACACGAAACGTTCAATGGATTCGAGCATGTCGCTTCGCCAACAAATGCTAAAAGCAATTCTTTCTTTCTTTCTAGATTCTACAATTTCCTTTTTTTCCCTCTTTTTTTTTAAATTTTACTACCGTTCGAGGAGTTTTAAATTTGGCGAAAACGAAGATTCTTTTTACAGTGGCTGTCGAAAGTATTGGAACGCTCTTGGATACTTTTTATGCATATATTATACAAAAGATTTTGTGATTTCATTGGAAATATAACGAGATACGACTGTCACGATTACAGTGTTAAAAGTTGAAACGCATTTGAGGAAATTACGTGTATAGAACTTACAGCGAAAGATGTTAAGAAATTATATGTCTCGACTAGCATAAGTGGGTTCTACGTCTTCCACTTGGAAATATTGGAAAATATTGGAAAAAAGCTGTCGCAAAATTGATCTGGAATTTCAAGTTTCCATTAGACCATTCGAGAATAGAATTATCTTATACTGAGAATCATGTGCGTGATATCCATTTCGATTAAACTTTACGTTCAGTAGAATTGTTCAAGATTCCGTAGAACCATGTCATTGGATCGTCACTATTTCATTAGGAGAGTTCTAACCGAGAATCCTAGATTCGATCGATCGATCTATGATCCCCGATCGATCGATCGAGAATCACAGACTCGATCTTTGCATCATTTGATATTCGGAGGAATCCAGGAAACAGTTCAGGGTTGCTTGGCAATCAGTCGCGTGAAGATCATGCATTTAATAGTGTGGTAAATTCGAGATTGGAATTTACGGCCTTGAGGAAGCAGGAATCCACGTGGTAGAAACATAATCGTAAAAATGGTGCTGATAATATGTGATAGCAATTACTAGATTACTGTCGATCTTTATGCAAATATACAGATACAGATAGAATGGCGAAAACTAAGTAAAAATTTGTTTCTCTTATTGAATATTGTAACAAGTATTGTATTTTAAATATTTTATATTTGTTGGTATTTTATGCGAATTTTGCTGTAATCTGCATGTAATCTGCAAATTTGCAAATCTGCTGTATAGTAATTACTGTGTAATATCAAAGTAGCGTTGATATGACTGTTTTGTCTGAAAATTATTTGTCTTGTTGTTAGAAGGCTGGTCATTCTCCCTTTCTTTTGATATAGGTCAAATTATTTACATGTACCTGAAGGTTATTATTAATTTAATATCACTATGTAATAGAAAAAACAAATGTATTGTGCAATGATATAATATGATAACTATACGATGATGCACAAAGATATTTGTTATCAAAGGAATAATTGGAGCAATCAATGAGGAGGAAAAGAAACACTGATGAAAAATCTTTTACTTACAAATGCGTAGCGAATGCTTTCTTGAAATTTCTCATCGAATATTTTATAATGTGTTTTCAAATGGCTGTACTAATTATAAATTCAGTATATTGAGTTTTCCATTCAAAGAGAGGCAAATTGAAAATGCATAAAAATGTTCAATTATTTTCGCTTATACCACCACTAAACCACAAGAAACAAGAAACATCGTATCGAATATTTCCAATTTATCATGAATATTTTATATTACTGAAGGCGTCAAAAATTGAAATTTTCATTTTTCAACAAAAAGGGGCTAGTTAAAATATTGATGAATGTTAGTTGAATTTAGTTACGAACAAGTAACGTGTATCTTCCTTTCTAAGTCATTTTTACATACAAGAGTCATTATTTTGTTGTTTCCATGAATTACGATTAAGGTAATCATTAAGCATTAATTTTGAAAATGGTTTGTCCCTGGAATTTTCAAGGAAACATATTTTCCTATAAGTTACGAGTAAAGTTTTACGATTACAGAACAAACTTAGCAAGTGAGCAAGTATTTTGTGGAATATTTTTCATAAAATAAAAAGGTAGTTTTTTCCAGCATTGTATACTCAAATGCAAATTCTTATAATGCATTTTCATAATCATTGACATGTATAGAAGTAAATTCCAGGAAAAATAGAGCGTAAAGGAAAAGAATGATAAATTTTAATTTTCTACAATCGATATATTGGAATTTTTGGACCACGTTATATATTTTATCCATGCAAATGCACAAACAGATGTTAACCACGATGCAGAACACAATCAAGCGCAGTCACGTGACAGTAGAAATGATTTAAAAATTGAATTTATCAGAAATAACAATATAGAGATCGCGTTGATAACGCAAGTCCAATTATGGGAAAGTTCGTAAACATAAGTCGTAAAATAACGAAGGTAGGTTGACCCGCCTCTGCCAACTTTCTCATAATTTCTTTTCCACGTATTTCACGATAGTCAAGACCGTTGATTAATGATCAAAGTCAATCCCAAAAGTGTTATACCGTAACAGCTAGGGTAAAATTAAAAAATGAAGAACAGGCAACCAATAATGGCAGTTGCATCAAAGTTTAATTAAATTTTTAGATTATCTTTTGTTTGTCCTCAAGGGGGGCATAAAATAGTTATCCGCGAAATACTTAAGTAATTACAGTCGAAGTAATTTAGGGAGGACAAACGGCGAAACGAAAAAAACAGTGAAACGTTGATGACTGTTTATCTAAATGTGTAGTAAGTTACCAAAATGTAAATTATTTGGTAATGCATATGTTAACGAAATGGACATATAAGGGGAGAAGAGTAATGTGCACTATCACAATGTTTCTCTAAAATATAAGAAATTTATAATTAGTACGTACTTTCGTGTGACTAGAAAAAATTTGTACTGTGAGAGCGAGGTGTTCAATCTCATAAAAAGAACAAATGCTTTTTGTATTTGCTACAAAAAACACAGAAAATACGTAATTTTTATAAAACATGTATAATATCGAGAAATTAATTAATAAAAAAATTAAATGTATGAACATAAATTGAATCGTATATTAACAAAGATAAAAGATTTAATTCTATATATAATTAATACGAATTTTTTTCTAAATATATTCACTTAAAACATGTTACTTTAAAATGGAAATATTTTATTATTTCGTATTCATGTGTCGGACTTTCAGATGTATTTCTGTACTTTTTACAAAATTTTTGCACTACCTCGCATAGATTCGGTTTCATTTTCATGGTATCTTCTCCGCAACCTTTGTTCCCCACAGATGAGGATGGAAAATTTAGAGGTATAAAAATACACACATTGCACATAATGTACAAAAGTATATAAAATATCCAAAGTAGAATAACTATCATAATATGTGATTTTTATTCAACTTCCATTCCTTTATGTATTTCCATAAAAATATGAAAATGCACAAAAATTCGCAGTCTAATCATTGTAACCAATATGTTAACTTATTATTATAAAACCAATTGAAGAGCTTATATGCGGTTGACGTGTATATTCGTCGTGTAAAATAAAAAATTACCATTTACTATAAAAACTCAAAATTTTAGTAAAAAGTAACATAAATATACTTTCAGTAAAACTAGTATATATTTTATAAAAAAAAAGATAAAAAACAGTTTGATTACTTGATTATTTTCTTTGATATATCGGTTATGTTCTGTATAATGTATCGCTCTTTATGAATTGAGTTGATTATTTTCCCCAATACATCGGCTATTCAGAATTGTTTTGTGTACTTTACTTTATTACTTTCTTGGCAATTTTTAAGTTTTTAACGGCAATACCTTCTTCCAACGTTGAATTGTTAATTTTTCATCGAATAAAAATGTAATCCTCCCTCGTTCTGCTCTACATTTTTCGTAAAATTTATAATAGGAGCATTTACTCTGCGTACGGTGTGTATACTCGTCATTGCTTGATTTTACCTGTACGTCCCGTGAGGGATTTTTTAAATTAAACTCCGCAGTTAACAGGATAACGGAAATGATCCTTGTCCATATATATTTGCTTATCTTTTCCAACAAAAGAAAAGAATACTTCATCATCTTTAACATCTCACCCATATATTTGCCAATGAACGCAGGTTTAACACGCATTTGCATCTCTAATACACGAATCAACTAGCGAATGTGACACGTAATAATTAATACAATAGCTAGTAGTTAATACAACGTGTAACAGATGTAGGCGCGCAACGTTGACAGCAGCTTGTTCGAGTACTGAATCGTAGAAATGTCAAATTGTCATCTACCGAAGTCATAAGAGTAGTAAGACTTTAACATTGCATTCCTACTGCATTATTTTGTATTGCTATGTGAGGCAGTTCCGCGCTGTTTCCATTGCAAAAAGTTTATTTAGCCGTATTTCTCGCTGAGATGATAGGAAGAATCAGTCTACCGATTTGCTTTGTGAATGCATAACAAGAAAGAAAGACCAACTAGATCTTTTGTACTAGATCTGTCAGAGGCCTAGAATCTTGAACCAGTGTGTTAAAAGTACAGATATTTCGTATTTGAAGCTCCTATGGAACAGCGGATTAACTAATGCATTATTAGTTTGATTTTAGAAAGGTATTTTATTTCTATTAACTCTATTATAAATATAAATTCATAATATTAAGGGCATAAATATTAGAATACCTACTTGGTAACGCTTATTGAAAAATACTAACGAGTTTTATTTTATTTTATATTTTATACTATAAGGTTCATATGATTCGAATGAAATAGGAAATATAAAACAACTATAAAATATAAAAGTAAAGAAAAGTATTAAATTTACAATAAATACTAATACGTGTACTAGTATGATGTACCTACGGCAGTGTAGATTATAATAATTTTAATTTTAATATTAATTTGAATTTTATATTGATACATTTTATAACATAACAACGTCCGTTCTCAGAATTGTTTCAATCTCACTTGAACGAAACGCGTTTAATCTGTGGCTTTTTATGTCATTATTTATGTCATCGGCCGTTATCATGTAATGACCTGTCTTCTAAAAAATACATTAATACACGAACCAAGTAATAATCTTATAGAACAATGCTCTGTGGCCCAGCCACGTGTGGTAAAACTTCAAACCAAACGTCAAGCTAAGCTTCAGACCAAATTTATGTAATTTCGTTTTGCACGTACTGTTCCACACGTGCACTGACGTTATCGCAGTGAATTTTCATTCATTTCGGTGTCCATGGAACTTTTACAAATGCATTTCTACTACTTCCGCTATCTCAGTAGAAACGTCCAGTAAAACCTTTAACGCATCAATAATTCCTACCTTCATAGTAGAAGACGATAAAACATCTGTTCCTACTCACAATTCCTTCTGTCTTTCTATAATACAATTGCTGTTCTATGAAACTGTTATGAAAGAAGAAGTTCTAAAGAACAGTGTAATTGTAATAGTGAAGCCAAGAAAATACATAAAGCGTAATGATATCCCAAAAATCGAAGTAAGGGGAAAACCTATTGAAGCACAAAAATATAACATTACTCGTATTTCATAAACAGTCTACCAACGATGCTATACTAACGAACAAACCTTTGGACAGAGAATTGTTCTTTGCGGTCCAATGCCGCTAAATACCGTAATATAATATAAGATAATAGAATATAATGTAATAAAATATAACGTGATATAATATAACGTAATATAACCCAACATAATATAATACAACGTAATTTAATATAACGTAATATCACATAATGTGACATATTATAACGTAATAAAATATAACGTAATATAATATAACGTGATACAACGTAATATAATATAACGTGATACGATACAACGTAATATAATATACCGTAATACAGTATATTATGATATACTATAACGGGATATGATACAACTTATTATAATATACCGTAATATTATGTAACGTAATACGATATAACGTGATATAATATAACGTAATATACTATAACGTGATATGATATTATTTAATACAATATAACGTAATATAATATAACGTGGTATGACGTAATGTAGTACCATATAACGTCATATACTATAACGTAATATAATAGAACGTGGTATAATATAACGTAACACAATATAACGTGATGTAATATAACGTAATACAACGTAACGTAATATAGTATAACATGATATGATATAACGTAATATAAAATAACGTAAAATAATATATCGAATATCTTACAATGTAATTACGCAAAGTGCACGGAAAAATAATGGTAAATAAATATTGTAATTCTTAACTGATAAAAATGTATATGCAATTTTATCGTTCCATTACATAGCTGTATCTTATAGCAACTCCTAAGAAAATAACAAACATTAGTACCCCAGCTCCATTTCAATAGATCCGATAGTCAATAATTAGCAGAATGAAATTTAAAATATATCTTAAGCTAAGCGTTTTTCAGACACAAATATCTTAAGACTCCTTTGTAGACAATAGAAAAAACAGATTGGTATGAAAAGATGTATGACTCCATTTTTGTTCAAGATTTGGGTGATACTGCGTTTACGACACGGAGAGCACATCTGCTCTTTTTTTGGGAATTTGAAAATTCTTACCTTGCAAGTTGTAAAATTTACAATGCTCGATGCTAAGTGCTCGATGGCTCCACTCTAAAATGAATCACGTGTTCTAAATCGATGAGAACGCGACATTGGACCAAGACGTTACGCTACGCATCCTCGACCATGTACGCACAAGACGCACTACATGCGAGACACTCACGATATTTCGAATCAGTTACAGAATTGGAGAAACAAATTCCAACTTCACAGAAAACGTTGACTAAAACATACCCCGTAGACTGACAATTAGAATATAAGCACCGGGCGCTTCAAAAGACAAGAGACTCGGTACACGAACTCACCACCTAGTTGACAGGTCGTAACAATTTTAAAAGAATCTTGTAACGCCACCATGACATATGCAGATTATAACCAATCATTGCGTAGCTCTTAGTAGCAAGTCGTGACATCTGTTGGCGAAATAAAGAATCTAAGAAGTCGCGACGACATTCGGGCGGTCTTGCGTCAAAACGCACAAAAATTATTAAGTGTAATCACTAATTATTCGCTATACGCTTAATTAGTATTCACGAGTGAACATATTTTATTGTGCAATTTGGTGTTGCAGTGATAATCAGTGCTTCGTTATTACAGTATTAATTTTCTTATAATAAACTTAAAAATTTCATGTGGTTGGACATACCTAACGAAAGGATAGCTATAACCTATAATCTCATAAAAATGAAACTTTTTAACTTTGCTAAGAGTATATTGAGTGACAATAAATGAGTCCATTTCTACGGTAAATAATGAAAGATATATCGTGTTCAATAGTGTGAAACCCCGAGTATTTCAATCTGTGTGCACCTGGAAGATTGACTTGTCCATTAGCGGTTAAATAAAAGGTGTGTTTGTTAACAGCGTATACATTTATACTGGGTAGTCGTCGTACATTTAACTATATATAACTGTCTCGTGAACAAGATTATGATGCGTTAATTACTTCTAAATAGAAAATGGCGAGTACTTAAATGTTCATTAAGTATTCACCGTTTTTTCCTGATCGTAAAGTTAATGACTGTCATAATAATGAATGCCCTCATAAAAATAGCAAGTTCTCATGTGCATCATAAACTTCCTACTAAAATGTCCTCAACATAGTACAGCCATTTGACAGCCATGTTTCATCTTTCGTATCATATTATAATTTGTCTGTAATTTAAGTTAGTTGATTTATTTCCTATTTCATGAAAAAGTCACCACGATTACAATATTTCTATCGTTAAAAATTTAATTACGCATACAAATTACTATAGTTACATAACATAATGTTGATGTTTTCGATACAGTACACTTTGCTATTGATATGCAGATGACTTTTATTTGATACGTGATTAAATGTGCTGAGACACGTAACCGTAAATCAATCGGGTTAACAGATAATCGTGTGATTGATTTCGATTAGACATTTCATATGGAAGAGTTTGACTGCCGACAGAGAGAGAAATTGTAGTATGTTGGTGCTAATGCTTGACGATAATGCGGCTTTGCGATAATGCCGGTAATAACGTTATAGTGCTGGTAATAATACATCGACGATAATAATATTATAATGCTCTGATAATTTTTCAGTTTCGAATTTCTAATTCTAAAGTACATTCTTGGGAAAGTCAAAAGAAAAAAATATTTGTGATTAATCATTTTTACAACGGGAGAACAGAAATTGATGATAGAAATAGAAATTAGAAATAGAAATTTATTTAACTGGTTCAAGTTTAATTTAAACAATTCAATTAATTACTAATTGATAATTTAAGTGGTTTAATTTTAAGCAAAGCTTCTAAGAGAACATGAAAAAGGAAAACAGCATAAGGAAATTGTATAGATATTAAATGCAATTACCAAAAGAAGTTTCAATAGATTTCTTATAAACCAAAAAGAACATAATTAGAACAAGACGATCATATAACTATTTGACGACTACAGAACGAGATTCTTCTCGCTTACAATCTCTCCCGGTTTTTCTATCTTGTTGGAAATGTGTAAGGATTTTAAGCATACAAGGGACTTTTTAATTAGTGTAATGAAAGCATAAGAGCGTAGAAATCCCGTCACGTAGACTGAAAATAAAGAGAAGGATTCCAAGATTCACTTTTTTCCTGGTATTCTTCATTTCATCTACTACAAAACTAAGCTTAATTCTACATAAGTTGCAGTTCTACAAATTCTATATAGGACACGGTATATGCACGAGATATAGTAATTTTAAGTATACAGTGCTAATCATGCCAAAGAGATTATTATATGAATGCAGGAGAAATCTTTAATTTTTTTAATTAGATACAATTTATTTCATAATTTATTTTATAATTTAAACACTTAGTATAGCCTATGCCTGTTTAGTAGATGTTCGTTTCTCAGATTCAAAAAATGGCAGTATTTCATTGTAGGAATATTATTTCATATTTCACCACTTTCCTCTAATTTCAACTGTTATGATCGATGAATGTACAAATTACTTATACTTAACATCTATCACAAACGATACGAGATTAGCACGTTCAAGACACAAGTTTCTCATAATAACGCAATGTTATATGGAAACGAACATAATAGAAAATACATAGTACAAAATATCATCACTTAATTTCTGACAATATTCTAATACAATTTATTGTTTCGACCTTGTTAATACCTTGTTACATGATTTCTAACAACGAAAAACATTTCTATTTTTCAGGTACGTACCCGCTGAGTATTTACTTTGCCGCTTATTTATTCCTTCCTTGGTTTCTGCAAGTCACATGTGCGCCACATCACGTGGGTAAGTAATTAAGAAAAGCGCGTCTAGTTGCTGCATATACTGGTTCGTTAAAGTTTCGTATCGCCGTTTTTTAACTATATCACATTCGTTAAAACTTGGCGCTGTTTTATGTGTATTTTTTTATTGTTATTGCCGGATTATGTTACTAAACTGATTAAACGTCGAATCGAACCGTGGACATTTTATTTATGGATATTTACGAATCGGATAATCATTCGGCGTTCTCGTTAGCGTTTTATACTAAAGATCGGTAAAAAACGAAGGTCAAAGGGAACGAAATATTTCTATCTCGATCTCGAAATTGTTTATTTCGGCGAATATTCACGAATATTGTACTTTAATGATGAAATCATGAGAAGCATAGTAGAATTTGTTACTGTTAAAGTAATTTTTAATTGCAAGTACTTGAGGAAATGTAATTTACTGCACTTACCTCTGCCTAATGGGGAAATCGTAAAATCTAAATGAATTCAAGTCGTAACTGTAATTGTACATTTATTTTCCGACCGCGACTCTTCAGCCACAGAGTCACCACAGCATAATCCCAATTTTACCCGGAAAGAGGAGCGCTCTCGTATCCATAGTTTTACCTATTTTCAGTCCACTCGAATTTCCACCTACAATATCCATCCCCACAAGATACTGATCTTACATATGTACATATACATAGAAATGTACACATATATGTATTGTGCGCGATGAAATTTAATGATTTCACAATTTTCAATGTATTCGATCGAAAGTATTAGATCACCTACAACATACATTTTTTATGAATATATTATGTGCACTATACGAGACTCTGAAATTCCCTCAGCACTGTGACGAGACACAACTATCGTAATTATGATAGTAATATTTTTAATCAACACTAATATGTATATATGTATAGGAGATACAAGATATGTATTTATTCCAAATATAATGCTTAATGGAAAATTAATATATAACATGAACAATAGTCTTAAACATATACAATTAGTGCTACAAGTAGTCTGGCTAAATATATTGCAACTTATTTGTTCAAGAAAGATATGTTCACAAAATATATATGAATACTTGTCAAGTAACGTAATTACAAAAATTCAGCGAATCAGTTGAAACAAGCATTTTATTTATTTAAGAAAGATATATTAAACTTATTGATATAATACACTACTTAATCTGCCTTGCGGCTTCACTCGCACGATATTTAAATTTATGTTTATTAGCCTGTACTTGAACCCCTTTTAGAATTTCAATTACCAGAAACCCTCAAACACGTGTTTGTCTAATTATAACGAAGACTTCATATGCCGAATGTCACGTCTTTTGCTTTAATGGATATAGAGATATACTTTACTTTGAGAAAAGAACATACCCATTTTTCACTCTTTATTTCCAAGAATATTTTCTTATCCGATACCTACGCAAAAAAAGTGGTATACTGTTCAAATTTTACGTTTCTAAGTACAGCGGCTTGAGCTACGCGTTGATGAGAGTATCAGTCACTTTTGCATTATGTATTGTCGCGAGAAAGCCTAAGTGTTGACAGGCCTATCAATGTGTCGTCGGCCCTTCAGTCGAATAGTTACGCGGAAAAAGGGTCTACATAACTGTCACGTAAACTTGAGGGTTATTTGATGAAAACAAGGTAGCTGAGCCGTAATACAACTATTAACTTTGTTTTTTTTTTATTAAACTTTATTTTTCACTTAATATTCACAATTGAGTATACACTGATCAAGTACGCGACTGGTCTGAGGGTAGAAACCGGTAAAGATATGTTGACTATTATAAGAATACAGAATAAGTGAAGTTTTACTGACGATACTGTGTCTGAGGAAAGCTGGGGATGGGTGTGTCTAAGGACACGGGACCATCGGATTTGTTGGTGACAATTTTGGTTAGGAAAGTGAGGGCAGTAGACACCGCTTCCGATTGGGTAATAAGAAGGTTGGTGGACCAGGAAGGGTTTTAGCCGCCCTCGAGAGAAACTTGCTAACGGAAGATACCGAACGTGAGGAAAACCAACTTTCCCGTGTTAACCCGTAGCAAACAATAAATGTGAAAGGGGCACTTGAAATAAAAGATACTTGTTTGATCTGAACGACCTTAACTATGAAAAATGCCAAGACCCATGATGGGTCCTTAAGACTATTGAGAGTACGCGCCAAGGATGTGTAGACATCTGGCTACCGTCTTGGCCGCGGTGTGTGGCCTGGTCTCTGATATGGATTGACGTTACATGACCATGGCCTACGTGGTAGGGCTATGATAAAAGACAAAGGGATGCTCAAGGGAGAAAGACGAATTAACAGTTAGTATGAGTTGAGAAGTCAGAGTGTTGTCAGTGTCGTCAAAGAGAGTGTTGTCAGCGTTGTCGAGGAGAATGGTCCGCCTGAAAGAGAGCGTTGGAACCGTGGTGACGAGAGTTGTGAATTAACTATTTAGTTATCTTAGTTATAGCACATTACTGTATTTAGTTCACGTTAAATAACCATCGTTTCCTGTTTAATTCATTCTAAATAAATAAATAATAAAATCCTACAGTATATACATATATACAGTTGATTAAAATATTTTTGAGATCTCTACGAAATGTATGTATGCTTCGAATATTTTATAACTTCCATATACGTTCTGAGATCCGTTTCACGTCTTATCAATATAATCACGAGAGTCGTGTCTCGTTATAATGCTAACAAGATTTCAAAATGTTACGTATAACATATACAAAAGTTCGTAGGAGTGTTCGAATACCATCGTGAGCTACTGTATATGAGGCACGAGACGTCATAGCATTTTCCTATTATTTCAAATAGTTAGCAATTACTTTCTGTATACCCACCCTATTGTTCCGTAACTTTATACGCGCTAAAAAAGTTCTGCTGATGCATACAGCTGCCATATTTGCATCTATTTTAGCTTGCAATTGCATTTTTCGGCGGTATGCATCCAGTGCAATATCGTCGAGTTGCGTAACTGTTGGCTGGTTCGAGGGGTGAAGCTTGTGCGTTAGCCACAAAGGTAGTCCGATACAATCACCCTCGGCTTTAGATGTTTTCATATTTCCTAGTATCCCGTTTCATCGTCGCTTCATTGAAATCTCTGCCACTAAAATGTCCCTCTAAAGCGTTACATAATGTGCATACTTCGTCGAATATGACATGCCAATGTTGCTTTCGGAAAATTAGTATTCACTACTTGCATAGCTTTTCTATTCAATTGAAAGTAATCATTAATTTGGACGATTTGTCTAAGCCAAACCTGAAAAGAAAGAACGATGCAATAATGAAAATATAACCAAAAGTCTAATAATACGAATATCGAAATAATGATCGGGAAGTACAATGAATATAAACAAAGGATACATTCAGCTATTAATAGAATTTTTTTTTATTTGGTAGACTATTTACAATTAATTCACATTGAGAATCACAAGTAAATTATTTTGGCGTGGTACTGTAACATGAATAGAACTGACGAGACTTTTATTACGTCGAACATATGAGTTTCTTAAGTCTAAGATCCCAAAAGAGGTTCGTAGCTGCACACGAGCTAGAGAACAAGTCGAGTGTGACATCAATCACATCTCAACCTACATCAGAGATAAGACATCGACCCCCGAGCTTCGGACTCCTTTGGACACATCACCACCTTATCATCATAGCCTACACCAAGACTGTGACGTGCCTTAGTCCAGATCAAAGATAGGATATCGACCACTGACCTTCGGACTCCCTTGGACACACCACCACCTTATCATCATAGCCTACACAGAAGCTATGACACACCTTAGTCTACATCATAGATAAGACATCGACCTCCGACCTTCGGACACTTTTCCACATCATAACCTACACCGAGCCCCTCAAACCAAAACGCATATAAGCCGAGACTTCAGCCAGTTCAGGCAGTTCTTGTTCTAGTTCCTGTTCTTGTACAGCCTCTTTCTCCGGTTCAGTGTCATTCTATTCTTGCAAGTGCTAGATTGATAAGAAAGTTCGATAAAAGAAAATTAATAGTTGGGTTACAACTCAGCCTTCTCTTCTCTTACAGTCCAAGTGTCAATTTTACGTTACACGAGCCACGTGTGTTCTAGTCTCAGAGTATCAATATCGTAGGACACACATACTGTGATAATAACTAAACTCCGGGCAGAAATAATGTCGCCACTACGTGAACCGTCTAACAATGGCGAATGGAAATTTACCGGTACCCCTCGACCAGTATAAATAAACGAACGCGATCGTAAGGTGATCAGTTTCATCAGTCTCAGTCAGGTGCGATCTCAATAGCGAGTTATACACAGTCTTAGCGTATCAGTTAGTACCGAGCGCTTTAGCGAACATTCTTTGTGTCTATTTATTATTTCAAAATACACTCGACGATTTTAAGAAAGAGTTATCTCGTCATTTAAAATCACACGACCAATCATCCCTCCACAGGTTTAATGATTTCGCATTCTTTTCCCGTTGGTAAATGTTAGGAAATATTTATGAACAGAGGTGTGCTCGCTGATGTAGCTCGATATTTTGTAAGAAATGTGTTCCATTTTTTCGAATACGTCTGCAAAAAAAGAATTTCGATGTTTCGCTAGTGCAGAAGAACCGGGTTCTCATCTTACACGATCCGTGGCGCAAAAGCGATCATCACTTTTCTTTGACACGTGTAGCGGCGCGAAGGTGGTGCTTAAATTCTTGTATCTCCTCTTGTATTTTCTTTCTTTCGTTCTCTTGTGTTCTTCCTTCAAGTCACCGTAAATAAGTCGTTCGCATTGACAAACGACAACGAGGCTTTCCCATGGTTCGGTCGATCGTTTATTCCAACAACGAATTGCCGTTGTTGCCGCCGTACATGTCTCCAACATCCTCGTATCTTCGTCTCGACAAGACTGTGGCAAAGTGTGCGTTCTATGAGTCGGATATTTAATTTATAGATTTCCATTTTGCGTATCAAAGATTGCAAACCGATCTTTCCAGCTAATAGCTTCGGTTTGTAGAAAAACTCGCAGTGTTTTTGTTGCTTGATATTATCCAATTTAGAGTGAAAAATAATGTTCATTTGCATATCCGATCGTTATTTTTGTACTTTGTTCGCTAACCAACGATTCACGTCATTACCAACTTTTTAAAGAAGTAATATGGTACAAATAAAATCAGAAGACAAGTTAATTTTTGTTAAATTGGTGTTAATTCAATTGGTTTGTTAAATTGGTGTTAGTTACCTCGCTAGTAAATATAAAAATAACAATGCGTTAAGGAGCGATAAATAAATAAGTAATCGTATCCAAAACGTCAATTATTTAAGCGACGAATTGACTTGTGTTTCTAAATTAACAAGTTTGCAATAAAATTGTTATATTATATGTCATTTCTTCGAAGCGGATGCCATTGAAATCTTTAGATGCTAATGCAATTGAATTAACTAAATCCTTTCCTGTTTTATTTTTATTTGTGCCGTTAATATTGGTAAAGATAATACTGGTCAGTTTAAATATGAGAATAAACAGCAATTTTTTATTCAAAACTGCGCAGAGAATCTGCAGAAATGTATAGCAGCTTACATATCGGTTCACATGAGTTGCATTAAAGTAAGTTCCTTCGCTTTCGATTAATAGTTTACATCGAAATAAATTAATGTTGTAACTTTAACTACGCGCTAAACTGATCCATTCTTGTTCTCCATGTCCCAATTTTGTTACTTAGTGCATAATTTAATTTCATCGATGAAATCGGGTTAAGTTACTGCTAAAACCCATCGTTTAAGCCAACAATCCTTATAATTATAGTTAAACATTCTCATGTAACATAACTTTGTCATTCAAGTTGTATCGGTTTTCACATCAGACTCGTATGTAAATCATCTCGAGATTCCCAACTGATTCCCGAGTTGCTCGAGTTCGTGGCTGTATTCCGCAACTTTCCAACAGTTCCTTAAACTACACATCGAGTTCATCTGCGACGTGTTTCCTTCCTGATTTCTTATCAGATTCGTTGGCAATTCCCAACAATCACAATGTTCCTCTGACTTCGAGTCAGACAGACTTAAATAACACACTGATAGCTGTATTCCTTTGGGAAACATCCTCCGGCTGCTTTCCTATTGTTAGTTCGTATCATTATCACGTGCAGGAACGAATTCTTTATGATTTTTCCGTAAAATGGAAGTTTTATTGTCAGAGCGAGTGTTGAGTTATGTTCGAAGTAATACTGTGAACAATTGGACTGATTTGGATCAATGATTCAACTGTTTCAGTTGACACCTAAATCGTTTCCGACTGAGGACGTTGTTAATGAGTATGTGTTCTACTGTACAAATTTTGTATGCGTTGTATGCATGATATACACTCCACTTCCGAGTTTCTATTCCATAATATATATTCTCTCTTCATGCTACTCGGTGCTGCGTCTAGTGAAACTGTAACTGTGTCCAAACTTTAACGAACTTCCCCATGTATCTTCTATTACCAAAACGTCTATTATTATTCTGAATCCTATTATACTCTTCTCAAAGGTCTATATAGTTGTATCTATAGTCCGTTCAACGAGTCCAGACACCGGATATAAGCATTCACATGCCAAAACATATGAGAGAGGTAGCAGGTCTAACTATCGCCTGATCTGCAAACACTATTCCTTTGTTTATGTCAGGGTTGGATGTGTCAATTCGTAAGACCCGTAATTAGTTCAGGAGAAACTCTAAGCCAATCTGCATTGTTATTCGTTCCTTGTTTTTATGTATTTTTTATATGTATTCATATTTCTCGTAACATGCTTATATTTACGTTACGTTAGTTTTGTTTTTCTTTATTTATACTTGGATCTGTGTTCCTGAGTTTTATAGTTTGTTTGTTTTTGTAGTGTTGTTTGTAGTTTCCTCGATTCGTTGAACAGAAGTTTGAAGTGTTGATAACCTTTTATCTTTTATTCATTTGTTTGTGTATCGAACAGCTCTGCACTTTTTTGACGCGTTCACATAAACATCGTAGCCGCAGATTCTTTGAAGCACTTGCTAGATCTAGTTAGCGACTTCTTTATCGAGCAACGGTCCTCGACTAATTTTACTAGATCGCTATCCGCTTCGTTGATTGACACAGATTTTTCATTAAATGGACCTTTGACGATACCGTCTGATAGACTGTGTTGAACTGTAATTAGAGTTTAATCGGATGGCTGCTGACATATGCTCGTCAACTGATGCTATTCGCTAGATCTGCCGCACCCTTAGCTTCCTCATCTCGCGTATGAATTTGATCTTCGCCACTGGATCAAGACTGGTTACGCGATATCCCAGTCACATATTGCTCACACACGCACTTCGTTTATCACTACGCTTTTATCTCCGAATCGCCACACGTCACTTCTGTAATAACTACTTGTTGAATGTCTTCAATCTACTAGACTGTTAAGTCGTTAGATTGCTAGCTCGAATCCGGTTCGAAGGACCAATGTCAGGATCACCTATCGTGGATATTGCATCTCTCTTGCTAATTAGAAGAACCACCCAGGTGTGAGTGAACTTAGCACCTGCAAATGATGAATGCATCTAATTTGTTAATAGTGGTTGTTTATTAATCTACTGTGCTATACTTTATGTCATGCTCTATGTTGCTATAGCTCCGTGCTATTTGAAGCTGCATTTAAATTCTTCGTGTATCTACATATTGCTGGATACTTATTACGTGTATACTCAATAAGGCTCAATTCTTCTAAACATTTTCTGAAAAAATATGGACGAATAATATTTCTTTCGTGAAATTCGTTCTGAGGATTTCATAGCCATAACATTTGTTTGTTAAAATTTATTGATTTTGTGGACTATGAATTTTTATTCTCATTTAGCCGGATGATTTCGTGTAATTATTTTCATTAAAAAATGTGGACGAATAATATTTCTTCTGTGATATTCGTTTTGAAGATTTCTAGGAATATGTACATTCCATTCGTTAGTTAAAATGCTTTCATTTTATGGATTATGAATTTCCGTTCTCATTTATTTAGATAAATATATTTCTACAAAGTTTTTAGCAAGATTGACTGCTATACAAATACTTTCTACATCCGCTATAACATATATAGCCCATTTAAAATTATGTACCGGGCGCTATTTTATTAAAAATCCTATTTAACGTGCTATGATTTTATATCGATGTCGGTCGATATCGAAAATTCTGACAAAGTTCGAAATTTAGCACAGATTTTGCAATTTTTCGAGATAGACTTATCGCATTCTATCTTAATAATTATAGGTCCTGTTCGTTTCTGCTAGCATAGTAACTGATACTTTCATAGCTTTTCATAATCTAGCTCTTCTAGTAACTTAAGGAGAATTTACGGAATGTTTCTTTGCCAGAATAATCGAAATAAACCGAAATGAGAATATTGATACTGCAGCGTTATCTGTCAGACGTAGGCGTGGATATTCCCTCGCGTCAACATCAGATCAATTTAATTAGAAATAAAGCTACGTATGAAGAAGAGTCGTTCTACGTTTTCCGGCATATCATTTCATGCAGAATTACTTCCTTTCAGGCTGTATCGCCAGTTCAGTCCTAATGGAATAAACGAAGGAAATTTAATTTCAAGCTTAATGTAGCCGTGCTTTATTTATTAGAAGATTAATCCTCTAATAAACATTCTAAGAGTAATACGTTTCCACGTTAAAATTCATTACCGACGATTTATTTTATTGAAGGATAAGTAGAATTGCAATCTTCGTTTCATTAGTCGCTAGAAAAATATTTGCTTCGGAGGGTCATGGATGAGTGGCTCGCGCATCCTCGCGCGACCCGTTTGCCGAAGAACGCCAGCGATTCTTGAATTTATGCAAATCACATGCATGTACAAAATCAATCTCGATAAGACACGTGTAGTTGGAACAAGTAGGGAATGGGAAGGCTGAAGACGTACGAGGAAGTTGATAATTAATTAGCGAGCAGAAGTAAGAACGCCATTGCTCTGAGTGGCAATCGAACCGACGTATAATGTATGTAGTACAGTTGCGGAACAGATACGAGAACACGGTTTATCCGCGGCTTGATATTCATAGAACAATCAGGACGTAATCGAGCGTAACATAATTATCGCCGACGATGGTTGGAATGATTCTCACGGCAAAAGGCGACGACGTGAGTGCCATTCGACGTTGCGCATATTTCTCTTGATGAGAGCGACGAGCAAATTATCCAGTTTTACGATAGTCATCCTTGCAATGGTTGTTGCAACGGGATCACCTTTTTTATTCTTTCTTTACGAATACTTTTGTTACTGAAATTGCAAATACACTCGTTAAATGTGTTTGGCGTTACTTTTAAGTTTCGTGGCGATAGCCAAACTAAAGCGTCGTAGAAATTTTGAAAAGTGGAAAACTATTGCTGTTTGCTTTAAAAAGTACAATCCGGACGATTCCAAGAAGCTAATATTTTTATTCTGTGTATTGGCTTGTAACATAAATAAGTTCGATTAAATAGGGAAAGATAATGAGTTTAATCGAACTTGCTTATGTAGTAATTTATTCGTTTCAGTTTATTAGCTCAGAAATCGAACTTGGTTACATATATATTATCGTTATCTTATTGCCTTTATACTGCTAACCGAACCAGCCTTACATAATTATTTCTTTGTTGAGCTACTCACTGCTACTAAAACTGTCTTCGATTTGCTATAAAGCACTTTTGTTCCTTGAAACTACCTTAAAGTATTAATTATAAGAAAAAGAATACATAAAAAAAGGCAAGAAAGAGAGAGAGAGAGAAAATATCCACTAGTTACGAGCTACCTTAGCCACTGCTACAACGAGAGTTCTTGAGTGCACTCTTGCCTGAATATATTCAATCTGTGAGTGAGCGTGCAAAGTAATGAAAGTAGTAATTGAAGTAACTGGCTCGTGGCCGTTGCCAGTTATTGCTCGCAGACAGGTAGATGTCGTCAAGCACTCGAAAGAATAAGATTTATTCCATGTGTGGGTGTCGTACATAGAAAGTAATTAACTAACAGGCTGAACATCTTAAGGTTTCGAAACTATTTAAAATGCTTTCCTTTTCGTAATCGATCTTATTAAAACGTTAAAGGTGTTGGCTTAAGAGGATAATTTTAGACTTTACGTAGTCGATTTGGTTGATTTTAAGAAGCTAATTGAGATATTATCGCAACCAGGAATTCATGGTTGCGAACAAGTACAAAAAACTGGTAATTTTAATATACGTTTCTACATATACATTTATGCTCACATTTATACATGCAGTGTATATGAGCATTCTGTACATTGTACGATAAGTTGTATTGCACAAACTCCATTGTTCGTTTCTCGTTTCATCTCTCGAGTAATTTGTGTCTAATAGATTTCTTTGCATTTTTTGATGATATACTGAGCTCATTTTTAAATACCAGCGAGTTGGCTTCTTTGGCAGCTTCGTCAACTCCCTCGGTTCCTGCTGTATCTTAGTGGCAAGGAAACCAGGTGATAGTGATTGTACATTCTTTATTGGACATTTCTGTGTATAGTTCTTCTATGCTTGAGATTGTTCCGTTTCCATTCTGCGAATTTTGTGTAATTACACTCAAGGAATCATCGTTTTGATATATTTTTACCACGCGAAACTGAACTTTTTCACTCGCCAAATACAATTTGCGAGGACATAAATACTTTTCGTGTACGTACCACGATTCGATAAAAACTTTCCCATGCATCTGGAATACTTTGACATTGTTAAAATGGAATAACAGAACCAGTTGTGGAATTCTCTGCTAGTACAGCTTCGATGCTGGTACTTTCAGCGTGTGAGTATCACGACAAAATGACAGAGGACGACGAGATTCATCAGATTGTGCTATTGAATTGAAGAACGTATACGTGCCGCAGCATCGCGGTTATTATCGTTCGATTAATCCGTGACAGAAATGCTGGCCGATCTACCGGTACCCGAAGATCTATTATAAAATCTCATTCCATTCTGCTATTCAGAAACAGCGATTATATCTGTTCATAACTTGCACAGACTTATGCAACGCGATATAAACTTGATCTATTTTACCTCGGTAATTAAATGTTTCGATACGTGGATTACATTTCCGTCTAACAAATTATGTTTCATTTGTACACACGAAAGAATTAAATATATTAAGAGATATCGTTACTTAATTGTAATATCGGAATATAATTGCAAAATATCCATTTAAAGCATTTGTTCAAAAATTCAGTTGAATAATCTGCGATCGATATTAAATCGGAAGATTCATCTTTTTATTATTATGTAATGTATATAAAATATTATCTACCTAATAAAACATAATAATTGTACAGTACATAGACGAACGTCAATTCAAATGTAATAATTGAACGACGAAATATCTGTAAATTAATGGAAGGATATAAATAATTAGTTTCTGACTCTTTAAATATGCAGATAGCATTTTTTCGTTGTCATCTTATATTAATAATTTTTCTATACACTTTTCTAGAACAATATTTTCCTATAATTTTGCATGAAATTTCATTCCTCCTTAGATTTAAATTTTTATTTAGAGAACGTAGCTCTTTTTCTGTGTTTCTTCCATCGAAATACGATTAATCATACATGCAATTGCCTTTAATATAGTCGAATAATATGGAAAATAAAAATTTAGGGATGCATTTAATCTAAAAAATGAAAGTTTCACTATTTTCACATCGAATCAGGTTTCCATAATTTTACCACGAATTAAAATATGCTTAGAGTAGGGGTTTGAAAAATTACCCATTCGTTAGAAAAATTGCGTATTTACAAAACTATTGAAAATTATAATTAGGATAATGTCTATAATCGTGTACATGTAATGTTATTTTTCCTTACTTAATAACGATAACAAACGGAAAACTAATATTAGTACACGAGTCTTTTGAATCTGCTTAGAGGTATTCAAGAACCAGTTGTTAAACGATCGGAGCGGTAGTTGTAAGTACGAGATCGCGATAATAGCTAGTTTTTTCAATGGATATGTAGGTAATAATATTTAATTCCTCGGGGTAGAATATAAACGTTCTACACATACATACATACATATATATGTTGAATGAACGTAAAAAGGAAAATGTATAATATTAATCAGGCTTTAACAGATTTGCTGGGTGGAAGTATAATTTATGGAAATCACATACGTGGCATGTGATTTAAAATACGGAGATCTGATATTATGATGCTGTACAGAATTAATTGAAATAATTATGCAATGAGCGTGCTATAAGTAAATACCAGACGCGCTGTTGACTGATTATGATTAATAAATAACTACGTTTCAGGAAGAATTTTCATTATAGAATAAAGCAATCCATATCGTTTCTAGGAATTTTTAAATGTCAAAGATCTTTAGGACCAGACAGTAAAACGTGAATTAAACAATAACCTTACGTTATAATGAAACTCTTATATTATCAGTATGCATATTGTACGACATGAGTTGATGCAGTTATGGGATACACTCGTGGACGCGTATGAAAGTCAGTGAATATGTTTTCGCAATGAAAAATCTCATTTGTTTATTTTCCTGCCTTTTCGCCAACGAAAACACCCAGATTGTGAGATACGGATTCCAAGATTGTATTTTTATTTAATACATTTGCGTAGGTAACGATGCAGTAGCTGCTGCGATAAACAAGTAGCAGTGATAATAACGTAATATTCCTTTCCCTGTAGCTTTCTATTACATAACTTTCTGCAGCATGCAACGTGTACGCAGAAGTTAGAAATCTTCGCTAATAACGAATTGCAAGGGATGGTTGGATACAACATCGTGATTACGTTTTCACAGAGACGAAAATGAAATAGCAAAAACGAAATCAGTTTCGTATAATGAAATGGACAGTCCTGTTGTACGGTGCAAAATTGTAGTTAACAAAAATTAACAGAACGAAGCATAGTTAGATCAATTTGTATTCTAATCTTCTTTACTAGAATATCATATTTGATTGAATGAAATTTAGAGAACAAAACATTTATTCCTTCATTTATTTATTATCGCATCAGCTTATGAACATTAGCGACCACCATTCTCTACATTGGCAGCTTACAATAGCCTTTCCTATATCATAATTAAATTTACGCTAAACAGTTACAAGTCTAAATAAATAATTGAGCAGACTCTGATTGTACGAGTAGATCAGTCAAATATTTACGTCGTAATTTTCTTGTCACTGCTTATTTCCCTATTTCCCATTCGTTCTTATTAGAACAAGATTTTTTATCGACAAGTTTAATACTCCGATTATCCGAGCAAACAATTCCAATTTCCCGACAACAAGGTTTCTCCAAGGATCAAATAAGGCGCAGAGAAATGAAAATCAAACAAGTTATTCAAAGTACAGCCGCTAACCGCGCGTTTCCGCTGATGTAAGTACTCGCGCAAACGTTGCAAATGCGTAGCAGTGTCGAGCGAGCAAACGACGCCAGCAAGGACGAAATTTACGCAGCGTCAGAGAACCGTCGCAAGTAGATCGTTTATTCGAGCTCGGAGGAAGAAATCTGCGGCGAACATCTCTCGATTGCCGTTCGATTTGCAGGAAGCGGGTCTCGGCGACGGCGCGTATACGTCGCGATGGTTCGCGCAGATCGCTTCTCACAGGACGCTGTGCAGAAGTTGATGCGAGGCCGCCGCTGCCGCTGGTGCAGGTGGTGGGCGCACGCCACGATCCGCGTGTTGCGATAGCATGGCCAGCTCGGTTTCTATCTCTCCCGACAACTTAATTCTGGTGCAGGCGGCCTGTACGCTGCCAAGAAGCGCGCTCACTCTCCGCGAGTACACGAGGAAGCCGGTTCCCTTCGGAGAAACGCTTACTCGGCTTGGACGAGCTTCTGGTGCTTCTTTTCTGCCGCTACTCTTTCCAGCCTTTGCACCCCATCCTGAACGCACGATCACCTTCAAATGGAATCGAGCCGACCTATGGAAAAGCTATCGACGTATCTCGTCGGAGATGCCACTTAAACTACCAACCGACAGTGTTAGAGCGCGGCCAGGAACGCGTTTCAAGACGGGGCTTTTTAGAGCAACGGGTAGCTCATAACCTATTGAGGAAAGCAGAAAGCATAGTCGCTCCGATGAGACCAGTCGGTAGATTCGAACAAGCGCACGTGCTCGACGCACGGACAGGACAAAGCCCAGAGCTGCTTACTGAAAAAATGTTAATTCGACTGAACTGAGGATCCTCAGCTACGAGCTTGTTCTTTTCGTGAGCGTTGCTTAACAACCAATAAATGACACGTGAATATCACGCGACCGTTTTGTTGATAGGACTGACTATAGATATCTACCCTGTTAATTTGGTCAGAAAGCTTGGAGAAAATTGACTTTTAGCGTTTAACGATCAGGTGGCGATTCACATACGTCCGAGACACAGTTTCAACGCAGACACGGCTTTCTTATTTAATATACGTAGAGACAAACTATTTTTGTACTACCTTGTAGCAATGACTCGATTTAAGCAAAAGTTGCAAACAAGTCCTTTTGACTCAACGCGACAGAGGTGTGAAGAGTCCGCGGGAAAAAGGAGAAAGGTTTTAGCATTTCTCAGGAAACAAAAATTTATTTTTCTCTGTGTAATGTCTTGACTTCATATTTTCTCATATATCAAAATAAATTTTATTATCCGCATTTTATTATCCGTTTTTTTCTACATCATTTTTACCATCATTTAATGGTACACAAACCATTCGATCATTCGATAATCGCGAGACTCGCTAAAACGTGCGTTATTTCAAGGAATCTGTTTTGCAGCTAATGAAATTTTAAACAAATCCTGTGAACAATAAAATTGAAGTAAAGAAGAAAAATAAAGACAGCTTCCAACTCCTCTTTTACATTTATATGCACTAACGTAAATTAGGAAGAAAAGTTGAGTCTAAAATAAAAAACGTGCTTCGCAGCAGCTGTGTATTGTTAGCTTGGACAATGACGTTTGGCTCGAGGATATTCGATATAAAAATCTGTACGTCAAAAAGGACTACGTACATCCAATTTAAATGGGTGCTACAGCAAGCTGTAGCACGAACTTTTTGCGTGATTTCGCTTCGTTCACAGTAACCTGGTACGATCCAATGCGGTTTGGTAGCTGTGATCTGACTTAGGCTAGGCTACACTCGCAAAAATATCAAAAATAAAAAAAAAGAATGGACGTTGCTTCGCACGTTTCTATATCTGTCACAGCGATATATCGTCACGTACAGTCACTCAGAGAAGTCCGTTTACCTACACCTACCGAATGTCGAGTATCTAACCTATTAGAGAAACTAAAAGAGCAACGTCACAACATTATTTATACTTAGATATTACACAGATATTATTCACGCACTTCTGAAAGGAATTTAAAACATCAAAATTAATTAACTCACAAAAATCTTGGAATAGGACTGGATCAGAAGTCAAAACTTTTAATTTTACCAACATCAAGATGATGATGGACTTTAACGTAATGCATACATCTGCAAGAAATTAATATAACATTGAGCCTACTACATATTTTTATGATTTTATTTACGTACAACGAGTGTATGTAATTTTTGTAACATGTATTTTATATTGTCTTTACCTCGTTTCTCCTAATAAAATGTTGCATCTTAGCAGGATATATCTTAACATTTTTATCGTAGTATTCTATGTTCAAGAAGTGTATGTAGACTTTCGTGACTGGCTGTATGTGGAAAGTAGACATACAAGTTACGAACATCGGATTTGGCTTTTGCGTAACGTGACAGCAGTTGAGAAATAGTCTATTCTGTCGCATTCTACGTATTTCCATATTTAGTCAGCTGACTATCGAATTGATGTATGGTTTTAGTGCATTTTAGATATTGCAAGCCATAATTTGAATAACGGATGATATTGAATTATTAACATAACTATAAATTGAATTCATAATAGTACAACATGCACTTTTTAGTAAATTTTAATAATTGTTTGCTTGTATTTCGCCTTTGCAATTGGCTGACTTATTCGTTACACGTAATTTGTCTATCTATTATATAGAAACTTAATTAATTTGAATTAATCATTAAATAACCTATACACACGATAAACACACAATGACTAAAATTTAAATATGTAAACAGAATGAATAGAAATATATAAAAAGATACGAATATGTATCTAATTTGAAATATATAAAAGTAATTTAGATCTTTACCAATGAAAGTTTTATATAAATTAAGGAAATAAAGGGAATGGAAAAGACAAATTAAGCATTAAACGTTTGTTCTATTAAATATCATATCTTCTATTAAATACCAAATTCCCATATCGCGATTCAAGATTTAACTAAATCATTACCGTGTGAATGATTTACACAGAAGCAAAAAGAAAAATCAGCAGAATTTACACCGATACTCTTCTATCTCTGAGCATTTCGTTGAAAATTGTACGTTGAAGAGATATTAAACACGTGCTTAATCATACCTTTAAAAGTATCATTTTTCATGTTGTCAGGTCAGTTGAGACACAATCCCTGTATTATCCTATAGATCATTAGAGGTAGGGAGTTACTTGTTACAGGGAGCTCGTGATAATTAGTGTTTCAGCAGTTGGCATTAAATTCTGGCGTTGACAATGTGCTGTGCAGTTACCGTGGTACTAAATCAAAGACAAGATGCACCGCAAATAATTTGGCGTACTATTGCGTTCTCCAAAGTTATCCACCCACGTGCAACAGCTCCTCGTGATTTACGCTTATACGCGTAACAGGAACATTTGCGAACCACTGAGTTGGTAGTAACTTTTTATGGTATCGATACATCATTCAAAGGATGCTTGCTAAGTAACAAAAAACCTGTTGCACTAAAGCTGTTGATTTTAAACTTTCCTCGTTGCTAATTGCCTTCTCGTTAAAAATAAGCGACAAGTAATAGGTACTTTGACAATTCATTAGCAACAATTTTGAATAGTAACATCAAACTGTAATGCAACTTTTATCACGAGATGAAACATTACGTGCGTTTTTAATTACGTGTGTACCTATTACAGAGGATGTTAAAAAAAAAAATAGTTAAAGCCTTTAAGGGCTTATACCAATCACATCGAAGTAACAAGAGGAGCAAAAATTGTCCGATCTACGCAGATCTTGCGATTAATCCATTTAACGTACAGTTGTTTTTTTATCGTTTACGAATACATTCGATGTCGCGGATGAGTTGAACGTAAACAAAGGGATTAATTCAGAAGCTCGTTATCGCAACGTTGTCAACGCAAAGTTAGTACTATTATCCTTCAAATCTAGATGGCTTGGGTACTTTTTTATGACAGTACATGAAAACCTTAGTTATTCGCTCGTAAATAATCTGTAGGAATTACGACAAAGAATGGAAAATGTACGTCGTGATACGTACACCACATTTAAGGAGAACTATCTTAACAGCTGCAGTTATTCAGCTTAAAAAATATTCGAGCTTTGTAAAATTTGCGCATAACGTGCTGATTATAAATAAAATAACAAATGACCATCTAACAATGTATCTAACTATCTACAATGTAATAAGGTAAGAAATAACTGTCTAACGATGTATTTAACTATCTGAAATGTACATACACGCTTATTTTACTCACAAGATAGCTATTATTGCTGATACTATCGTGATGATCGATCGTTCAAAAGATTTTAGTTGAGAGCCTTTCGATTGCAGGCAGGCTGACTAGCCTGCTGCTAAAAATCTTGATTACCAATCGAGATGTCTAATGGTTAATGTCAGCAACCTCCCATTGCGCTATTAATATGTCTTCTAGAGGGTGGTAATACCTAGCAAATAACATACTTCCAATAGGATGGACAGTGACAGTATAGAAGTACATATATAGACTGTGTAAAATCTTCTTTTGAGTTCTGACCGTTAATTATTCTGTCGTTGTAAATAACCTTCTTGAAATATTGCCGTATAACATTTTCTGATTATTGAAAAGGGGGAAATCAAATTCTAAAGCTAATTCCTGGCCGACGTACGTTGGCCTAAAATATATTGCAGTGCTGTTCTGGATAATCTGGATAGGAGATTTTCATAGCTTTTTCATTTTTATACAGTTACATAGCGTTCAGTGTACGATATTTAATTTATTATGCAATAATTTAGTACGCAATTTAGTCGGGCCAAAGTGTAATTGTTAGAAGACTGCAGAGAGTTCAACTCTGATAAAATTAATTGTGAAAGTAATTAAGTATAGTCCAAACAGCGATAAGCAAAGGATAAGATTAGGCTAAGTAAATATAAGGAAAGCAGTTGTATAGAGATTTTAAAGAGTCGTGTATAAGACCGGAAGTGCTTTGAAGTAGCAAGTCAAGAGGTAATAAAAAATACATTGGCATAAAATAGGTTTCCCTTGTGTAAGCACGTGTTTAGTACTGTAGAAATTCCAACATAAATAAAGCTCTGTATTAACTTTCTCTATTTTTGCAGTCTTGTAATTTTCGACGTGTTTCTACCTAAAAAACAAGTTCTACGACACTAAGTCCAACGGTTTAAAAGTTACGTATATAAGATCCAATATTCTTAGCGTACTTGGTAGGTTACTCTGACGTCATATTGGCTTCTAGCCACGATTCGGCCAGTGAATAAAATCGCTGACAATGGACCATATAAACGGGTCTTGTCACCTGCTAGGCAAAACCGTCCGAAAATTGAGCGGTGTCCAGTCGTGAAAAATCAACATGGAAAGTCAACGGAGCCCGCATTCTTGCGAAGCGGACAGAGATGAGTAGAGCGTTTACGTCTCTGTCTGAGACATTCATAGCATGTCATGTATGCGCAGGACGAGAATCTTCTTCCATGTTGATTCTTCGCAACTAGTCACGACTCAATTTTCGGACGACTTTCCCTAGGCTTTGGTGTATGAGCGTCGAGACCAGTTTGTACGACTTCGTGAGGCAGAAGTGCTTCCTCCCCTGTGACTCGTGTTTTGCTTACGATCTTTCGATACATAGGACCAAGATGTTTGCTGCTAACTGCTTTCTCCTCTGAAATACCTTCGCTAAATTCACCTCTTTCTTTAACTCGATCTCTTCAAATTGGTCATTTCGGTCGCTTATCGACTCGTATTCGTAAAACACATAAGAAATACGAACGTACTCCGAACAATCTTTTTTAAAGTCGTTTGTTCGAAGAGGCCAATTCCGCAAACGAATCGCCGGTAAAACGTAGAGAATAATTCAGTAGAATTTCTTCTTGTCGATTCGAATGACTCGTTGGACCTGTCCGTTTTCCGTAACTCCACGATACGTACAGCATAGAAATACTTGGATCGCGTAGAGATCGATTTGAGATTCCTCGGCGGAACGGCGAGTGCGAAAGGAAACAATATGAAAAGCGCGAGGTGAGGATCGGACCGTGCGAGTCTTATCTCCGACCGATATTCTGCGCGGTGAAACGAAACCATGCGTGCCGCTGGCCCTTTATGTTTGTCGTGCGCCGACCAGCTCCGGTCACTTTCTAAAGAGAGAGATCGCAGCCGATAGGTCCGGGCCATTGCATCGAGTATGGTCGGCCAGTTGAATGCCAATTATCTGATCCTGCGTATTGGCCGATGTACGCGGCATTCGGATGCAACGTACGCAGGGGCAATATCTAGATGATTATCGTATAGCCTTCGCTGTGCAATCTTCCAACCGGATCGCGAACGTGGAGCGTGCCATTATGCACGACCGGCATGCACACGGTCGTTTGCACGAGTCGATTTCGGGGAAGTGCGACCACATACTTACGAACCACTACTAGCTTCTTGCGCAGCTTTTCGTTCCACGTGAATTACGTTTTGCCTTTTATTAAGTCGCCCCTACGTGCTCTGCGCCGAACATGGTGCTGGAATCCGGCTGAGCAACGAAAACTCGGGATTTGACTCTTCAGCCGTGAACAACACCGAAATCTACTTATCCTGTTCGTAATACGGTTGCTCATGAAAGTAGTAGAAGACTTGTGGAGATCTTGGCTCTAGTATGGAATGCGGGCTGCAAGAGATTCGACTGGAATGGCACTTTTTATAGGTTCTTCAGTTCGTTGAAGCTGAAAATGAGTAGCATTTCTCGTGGATTTGACCATAGCTTTTTAAAAATTTCATACTCTCAACCTGTTGTATCGTTTATTCTGTATGCGTTTGAATCTTGAGTATTGCATTAGGTTTGGCTTATTCTTTATTTTCGGTTAGTCCGTGATCATACAGAGAGCGGTAAACGGTAAGCAGCAAAATTGACATTTGGAGCATTGGCACTGGCTGTGCTTCGCTTGTTTCACTTGTTTTGCCGCTTACCTCTTACTGTTCTGTATGATCATGGTCTTAAGCGGATTTCTACGGGTAAGACTCTAGTCTGCCAAATGTTCCAAGCGGAAAGGAAAAGGGCTTAGATATCGATTCCTAACCAACTCTATCGTTGATGAATCAAAGGATAGAATTAACTTGTAGAAAGTGTCTTTAGAATCCCTTCGTGGAAAACGTTCTGACTTAGGAAGAAGCCGGAGTTCCACCGGAAAGTTACGCTAATTTGGGTTAAGTTAAGCTACGCCATGCTTAAAAATATTTGCTTCAGCTTATAAACATATATATACGGAATTGTTTCCACCAACAACTAAAACTTAGAACAACTTAGCTTAGTTTTTGGTGAAAACAGTTTCGTATACATTTCTGTATTGAAGCAAATATTTTTAAACGTAGCATAGTTTAGCTTAGCTCTGAGATGGATTCCTCTAGTGTTGAACCAAAGTGTGTCAGTTTGTTGTTAGTTTTTGTTTGTTACAGTTTGCCAGTTTGTTTTGATATTCGCTGGTGATACATTGTGGTTGGTCGCTCAAGGATGGAATTATATTTTATTTACTATTCACCTAGCGCTAGTCGATACGCTAACAGTTTCGATACGCACGTTAAACACAACAACATCGTGTTTACTCTTATCATTTCGTGTAATTTTATGATTATCCCACTGGAACATTTTTTCGATCCATTTTAAATCGAATACTGTGCATAATTTTAATAATTTAATTAAAATATTAATGAAATTTCGCCGAATATGTACGTAATAAAAGGTACACACGCAGACTTGCATTTTATGTCAATCACTGTGATTGCCTGCGTATGATAATTTAAATTCTACAGTATTATGCAATTATTTCGTTACATGAGATTAATATTATAATTGCACGATACGGATAAATTTGCTTAAATATTTCAAATTAATATCATATTTTTAACGTATTTCCTACAATTTAATGTTACAGTTCGGAAATCCATTTTAGTTCCATGAAAATTTGACGTCTATCAAGAAATTGAGAGAAAAATTGATTCTCAAATTTTCATTTCGTTATTTATTTATAATATTTTCGAAAACAATATAAACTCAATTTACCCTTCAAAAAGAAAGTAGATTTTTCTGCAGAACGCTGCAACTTTCCAATTTCTCATGTTTTTCTTTCGAAAATAGGTTTAATCCCAACGCAAACTACCTAACTTTAACAAAATTCCTTACCTTTTGCATTTTGCCGACTATCACAGATGTTACAATACTGTATAATAATACTGCAATAGACGATAAAAAGAACTCTGAAATAAAAGAATTATATTTATACTTTAAAAATATCTACTTATATCCCAAGAAATTGTCATCTACAAAATATTATAAATACAAGATACATCTGCAAAAGATTCATAAATATCTGTAGCTGCACTCGAGAGCAAAAAACTTTCCAACGGTTTCGTCGGTATACCATCGTTGACAGATTGTTTACGAGAGTCCGACGAAACATAAACAAGGTCGAGACGAAGGGGAAGTGCCGACAGGCCATCGATATGCCTACGACCTTCCGCCAAATATTTGGAAGAAGGCGTACGTGACACGATCGGGAACGCCTAACGAACGCGTGCGTAGTGGGGATATTGAGAGGCGACAAAAAGAAACAAAGTGGATTAAGAGTTCAGTTGAGTTGTGACCAAAAAGCGTGATTGTTCGGTCGAAATCGAGAGTCGTACGTGAAGAGTCGAAGTCGAGAATCGAGAATAAATCGTCGTCCTCACAAGATGCGAGTCGAGACTTGTAACAATTTCGTTAAGTGAGTTAACAGACGTACTGTTAAACAAAACGTCGAATATTTCTTTGGTACTCTACACGTCCTACTAACCGCCTCAAATCACTTGCTTCTGTTATTGTTACACGAGAATTTCTCCTTGAAATGAACGAATATTTTAACTTTCCGATTATAGATCGTTTACAAATGAAAAGTTCACATTGAAGTATATGGAAATTTGTCGTTTTCTGAATTTTTCCAAAAAATGGATTTCCACTATTTTCGAAATAAACGGTCCAATATCGAACAACTTGCATTTCGTTTATATTACGCTGTTAGCCATTAGTCTTTCAACACCGATGAAACGCTCGTGTAGAACACTGGTTGACGCTCATTTAAGAAGGATGAAGCGCTAAGCATTTGCAGTGCTCGCCATTAAGCCAGATTAAACAGCTCTCCGCGACAATGTCATCTGTGCGGAGCGACACCCAGACGGGGCCGTGCATATCGTCGAGCGAATTTTCTGTTTCTGTTTCTGTTTCTACGGAATGGAAATACGTGAGCTCGTTCTCCCCTTCGCCGTCTGCGTTTCACGTATACGTATGTATAATACTCATTTAAATCAGCGTATAACATAAGAGATAAGAATGTCCGACAGGATGATTAACGCAATCTTTTTTTCTCATGCTCGTTCGAAGAAAATCGTATTGTTTCTTATCAGCTCCAGTAATTGCAGAATTCACTTGTAAATTTTTTCAGAATTCTCTTTAATTTTCCATTGTTTCCTTTATCTTAAAAAAGTGAAACAGGACAGATATTTTTATTTTTATTGAACGGAATCTTTTCTGTTCTGCGTATTTTATCGGTGAGCTGTGTAGATAATAAATGTAAATTATTATTTATTATTTATTTATTTATTTGCCTTCCGCGTTTGGATGGCTTTCGGTTACTTCATCATATACAGTATCTTATCTTATCTTATGCGCCATTCGCACCACAAAATCTGTTTTTAGAATTAAAACCAAAAGTAAACTTTACATGAATCTCAACTTAAACTCAACTTAAACTTAAACGTGTTCAACAAAAACGTATCTTAATGCTAGATCTATTCTTTTTACTACACTATATTCTAGTTCTAATTCTATTTCCCTTTATTCTAATGTTCTACATGTACTTCTAATAATAAATGTAAATTACTTAATCGTTATTAATAATTGTTTCAACAAGCTTATCAAAGTAATTTATGTTAGCAATTGTACAAGTAAATAGAAAAAGTTTGTAATCTGTTCCACAAGTACTTTTTGTTCGCACAAACTGTTTTATATAAATTTGTTAACTTAAATGCAATTCTGTTTAAATATAATCCAATTCTGATGTAATATATGTATGTTATATAACTCTGTTCTTGTTAAACATAATTCTGCGCAATTTTCAATAAGGAATATGAAAAGTTGGAAGAAAAATTCATAAAACTGTTATACATAAGATATGGAAGCTTCTAATAAGAGGCTCTTAAATCTGTCTACACGTTGAAAATAAGCCGCTTCATTTATTCCCGGTTTTAATAACCGTGTCTACTTTTGACGAGGAATTAACTACATATTAAGTCGTTTTACGCGTCTTTTATGTCAAATGAATTCCATTCATTTAGCTTTATTCCACATGGATGCTTGGGAAGCTCCTCATGCACTTTACTTGAACTAATACGTTCTAGCTTCTGCTTATACAGCAAGGACTTGACAATTCAAATTTCCGGAAATACATATTATTTGATAAGATGCGTGAATAACTGAAGCAGTTCGATAACACCGTAAGTGATAACTTGCGCGAAAATTCGAGGGATTCTTTTTTCCAAAGTAGGTCGAATGTTGCGAAGAATAAACGACTGTGTTTCTTTCACGTGCATTAATAATTCATGATAATATTTACCATTTACGAGAAAAACGTTGGTCCATAATCGTCTAACAATTAGTTATGCAATATATCTGTGCAATATTTATATTATTTACATCCACTTTTCAGTCAGTTTCTATCTTTCTCTAACTTTTAGTCTCACTTTTTCTCTTCTATTCTAACAGTAAGTTATTTCCAAATCTCTACTTTAGATTCTATTATCCCTGTTCCTGTCACTTTTGTATTCTTTGCACATTCTTCTTCCGTTATCCCTATCCGTCTAATTTGCCCGCCAACATGTATCTTACTGTGTATCTGACTATTCAACAATATTTTATTATATAAAATTAAGTAGTTTTGCAAATTTCATTATCCAAAAATGTATTTATTTATATTTCATCGTGTATTAGTTTGAAGTAACTAAAATAAAAAGCTAACAGTTTGCATCTCGTTGCAATGCGCTGACAGCAGGGTGTAGATTCGCGGTTCAACTGTCCCGTACAGCGAAAGGATTAATGCTGATGTATATTCCGTGTACGGAATGCACTATGCGTCCATCACATCTGTCATACACGCCACACCTGCCACGCCCTCGGATTACATAATAATATAAATAATAAAATGTAAAAGTAGGGAAATTAAAAAAGAAGAAAAATAAATATATATATACATCTGTTAAAAAATTATTATTTTTATGTGTAAATACAAATAGGCTTATGTTTACGTACGAGTATTTAAAGGAACTGAAAAGATTTATACAATATGAAATATTATCTTATTTTTCTATATACATGAGATATTTTTGTATCAATCTAACCCAGGAAAATAGCTGAAATATTACCATAAAAATGATGTATGTTGTATCTTCTTTGTTTAATCATTTAATAATTATATTATTATTAAAATATTCATTATGTTTAAAGATATGTTTATGCGCAGTAAAACTACGCGTTTTAACGCACAAAGGAACCTTCTTCAATACTTCCGGTCATAAAATGAATATTTGTATCACTTAATTTTCCCTCCTCTACTCTAGAAATAACAGAAACTGAAAGAAATTTTCATTTTTCATAAATATCTTTCTAATATGAAATCCGATAAAACTGTATTCCCTGCAGAATTTTCTTCTTTTTCCCATTAAAAGGAAAAAAAGACAAATTGACCTCCAAACGATCTTGAAAGCGGCTAAAAATATAAAACGCTAATAACATATTTGGATTTCCCTCTCTAAACCGTGAAGCTTTTGTTTCAAACATTTTTCCTCAAAATCTGTGACTTTCGAGATAATTGAACGCAGTCTTCAAACGAACGCCATATATAACAGAATGTAATAATAGATATTAAACATTTGCTGCAATAAAACATAAAGTTCTTTATGGGATAGATAGTCAATTTTCTTATACTAGCAAGCTTTTTTAGCAACACTAAATTCACGATATTGGTTTCCTGGTAGCAATCGTGTCTCTGTTGTACTCGCAATTCGCGCCAACGTTTTATAGACATTGCAGTCGGCTTCTTCAAGGCGGAATCGAAACAGTTTGAGAAATTGTTCCCGTGAAACCAATATCATGACATCTCGCCATCGTGAGAGTCTGAAATCTAAAATACTAGATTCAATATAAATTTTATCGCCATATCTGTATTTCATAAAAATTAAATAATAAATTCAATACGAATATCTCTTCTGGTCATTGATTTTGTAAATGAATGTTTAATCAATTAAAGAATTGAATTTAACATTTGTTAAAATAATAAACGAGAAAATTATTGTTATATTTGATATAAAAAATTGTTTTTCGTTAAAAATCTTTTTAAAATATTTTCAAAAATACCGGATAAATTGAAAATGCCTTTTAATGATCGGCAAGTCACTTTACATTGTTCGCGTTTTATGCTGTAAATTATACTTGCAAAAACTTGCGTTTAATCCCGTTATTCCAAACTTTTCTTTATTTTACTTCACGTCTGTTTTACTGAATTTAACCGCTGTCTTCCGATGCAATGTTTCCGTTCCATTCGATTTGTATGGATAATTAAATTGGAGGAATTCTATCGATTTATCCGCCCAACCTTTTGTGATTCTGTTTTTCGTTAACCACGTGCAAAATCGATTGCCTCTAGTACGCGTGAATGAACAGTGTTTCAAATGAGTTTAATTAACTTCACTCCAACGAAGGCAAAGAAAATTATATCTTCATAGATCCTTCACGCATGTTTCAAAATGTCTGTGATTTAATTTCATGATAAATTCCTTCGTCTTACATTAGCAATATTATCCTTAATAAATAAATCGATATATCTGTTTAATTATCTTATAAAATTCTGGAATTGAATTCTTGAATATGCGTGTACATATGTTCACTACCAGCGATCTCATTAAGATTAAGTATTAAGATATTCGTTTGTTATCGATTAGAAAATTCTAATAAATTTCACATCATTTATTAGCGTACATGATGCGAATGAAATAAAAGGTTTATAATAAAATAACTAGAAAATAAAAACAATAAAGACACTCAATTTATGGTAAGTTCATATTTTGTTATATAAATGTAATAAAATATATTCAAACGAGAATAACTCATTCCTTTTGTATATAAATAATATCTTTTATCAAATAATTCAGTCACACACACAAGCGTATTTTTCTATTCCTCGAGTAATTTCTATAGCATTTGTCGAAATCTATACGCCAGTGAAAAAAGAATAAATTCATTATGCAATCAAGTAACACGAAGTGTCTTAGCGTTTACGGTCAACGGTGTGTTTCAAGTTCAAAAGTTTAGCGTTGAGGAAACGAGACGTAAATAAAAAACGCAATACGTAACATCGTTAATTGCCCTTAAAAATAATTTTCAAACTTGATGTTACGATCAAGCGATCATGATGTAAAATCAGCTGCGAGAGTATTTGCGTAGCTGCACGAAATTCTAACTGAAATGTATTCCTCTATCTGTACGAGTTAACAGCGTCTTTCGTTGACCGCTTGCAGTATCGACTACTAGCCACAGTTCACAGTGGTAGCAGGCGTAACAGCTACGTACTCTTTCGCGGCGAGTGGATTTAATTCACTTAACTCGTTCTGCACGGGGGTGGAGCTCGTTACAAGTGCCGGTTTAATTGCGTAAGCCAGTTCCCGTATCTGACCATTAAAAGCTCAAACGGAGCGAACTTATAGCTTCGCGATCCACGGTGCACGGCAAAGAAATGAAATCGAATCGATGTTTTTCTTTCCTTTTTTCCTTCGTTTGCCATGACTCTTCTTTCTTGTGACTCGTTTGCTCATTCGCTGCCTTTCTCCGCAATAGAAGCGCGAGGCTCGGCTGCGAATTGTATTTACAAACAGCGTATTCTCAAGTTTCGAACGTCAACAGGATGAAAAGGAAAGTCGAGCAAGTTAAAGTTTCAATCATCGCGGATCGTATTTCGTGACACGAATGAAGTTAGCATCAACGTATAGCAATCGGTCAAATTAATATTCTCACGCACTTTGAAACATAATAACTCTTTTAAAATTGCACCAAACGACTGGAATTTTTTTAATAAGTTAGAAGGATTAGTTTATGGGATAAACCGTACAAAGATTTTGAAAAAGTTGCAATACATTAGAGATTTTATTTTGGAGGATATTGAGTTTGCTGATTTGTCGAGTGTAGCTGAATTTGATTAATTCCCGACAGAATAGGGAAGAACAGTCGGTAGCAGGCTATTTTACATGTGAAAATAAGTAAAAAAATGTGGAATACAATTTTTTCGTTTAAACCCTCGCTCTCAGGAAAATCGGATTTGAACATATTTAATCAAGAGTTAGCTCTGTACGCGCGTGTTTGGCCAACTTTTACATTCGATTTTCTTGGAATCAGGATCTGAAACGAAAAGTTTCTTTTTTTTTGCTTTAACGTTACTTATATACTATAAAATATTAGTATCTATCGTAAACATATGATTTTGCAATGTATTTTATTATCATTGATAGATGATAAACAGAAGCATATAAAGAAGTATCTATTACTCGTAATTTCCAATTACGCTGCAAATATTATTAATTGTATTTAATAATGCAAATTTTACAACATTTAAAAAATTGCATTTTATATTAAAATTTCTTTACTTTCGAAATTAATCACTGTTTCATATGCAGAAGGTAATATATCGAACGGCTGGCTTTTCCAGTAAATTGAGTTTGATTTTGCACGAAGCGGAAAGATATGTAAAAACGTTTAAAAATTTCATTGACGGGGCAGTTTATTCCTGTTGTTTTATATTATTATTCAGAGAATTTTATGGAAATTCGGTAAAAAATTCATCAAAAAAGCCGAGTAAATAGGTGACCGTGTAGAAATGGGAACTGCACGCTGATAGCAAAGCTAGCCGATTGCATACAGCTGAACACGTATTCACCACGTGTTATTTCCTCACAGCCGATAAACGAAGTTTCGAATAACCTCATCCTGCCGTTGACCATCCTATGGACCAAAACATACGACTGCAGTTCTTTCCTGATGCCGGATATTACAGATATTGGTCGATGCGGGAAACACGTAGCGCGATAAAACACATATCGAAATTTAATTCGAAACGGCATGCATCAGCTACTGTGCAACAGCTTTGTTCCATTGAACACACGCGGAATTAGAAAAACGATAATAGATAAAACATATGTAGATAGAGGAAAGTGGTCAAATATGGAATATCGTTTTATTTCTTGAATGTCAGTCTTACAGAATCAATCGCAATGAAAAAAAAAAGGAAAGATTTTTTCAGATGTTCGATCATACATTTATGTTCAATTTAAAACCACTTTTATACTTCTAACGCTTTGAACCATTTTCAATATCGAACTGACATTAGAAAGACAATAGTTGTACCCAATATATTGACTTTACTTTTTCATAGAAAACAAAGAAAAAATAGATTTATCCTTCTTTTGTAATAAAATCACGTGTTAAATGAATTATATTGAAAAATAGCCATTAGCAATAGGCGTTGGTTCAAACTTTGCACCAGCACATTTATGATCACTTGAAGATGGTCTGCCGCTTTAAGGTACTTCATTTTCTTTTCTCCAGCCATTTTTATGGCTTTTATCTGTTCCATAGTTTTCTTCTTGTTGTTTTTTTTTTTCTTCTTATGATGGAAGAAGACATCTTGGTATAAATAAAACGACTTATAAAAGATAAAAGCAATCCAAATATGGAATATTCCATAATTGGATCACCATTGAGTGTTCGCCATTGAGTGAGTATTTGGAATTTTACAAAGTTAAAAACACGATATTCAGCTTGTAAATATTGTAGGCGACGACAAAGAGCACAGATTGTAAAATAATAAACAAATACGGAAGAAACACGCTGTTCCTTTAACGATACAATTATTTTAAACATTATTTTCTAAACTACTCGACATTTGACTTCTTCTTTAACAATCGTAACAATTCTAAACAAACAGTCAACTGCCATGCAAATTTTATCTATTTTGCTGGGAGTTATGATTGATCGAAATATAATACACTATAACATTTAATTTTTTCAAAATATTATATATTGTGTTTTCTGCACATATTTTCTCTGACAATGTTGTTTAAGTTACTCGCATTGTTCTAAATTTGTTAGTCCATGCAATGTATCTTTTTTAATCATTGTAAAGGATTTGGTAACGTTGGTCATCGATGGCCAATCGTATCAAGGTGTTAATATTACTTTTTTTAATCGGAACTTTTTATTTTTTTTATCAGTATCAAATAATTCAAGAAGCAAATATGTAAAACTTCTATTGACAGCTAAAAAATACTATTGTTTAAAAAGCGTTTCATGAAATACTATACTGACTCTGTTAGCTTGAATTGTTTTTTCTGTTGAATTTTATGTGGTTTTTATGTGCAACATAAAATACAATAAAATACTCGTGTACATGCACTGCGTGATACAAGTAACTCGGAGTTTTATATGTATGGCACGATCAAATGCAAGTATTTCAACATATAACGATACAAATTAACAAGTTAAATCACGTAAAGGAAAAATATATTCCAAACAGAGAAAATTCCTTTTTTAATATTTAAAAATTATATTGTTTTACTTTATATCCTAATGTATACATCATAAACATTGAAATGCGAATTCGCGATATTTCAAATTTGTATTCATCAATATAAATGACAAAAAAATGAGGAAATTTTACAAAGCTTTAAATAATAACTCTGTTTCACCATCATTTGCATATTCATGTCGTATTTGAAGTTACGTTGGTATAAAATATCTAGAATACCTTTGGTAATTCTGGTTTCATTTTAATATACCTACCTGATACTTTATCCTTATATCAGATATTTTAAAAAGTTCCTGCAGAAATATATTATATATTTTCTGGAAGTTTTTATCTTATATGCATATCTTTGCGATAATTATATTAATGAATTCGATGCAAGTTCTTCGCGAACGTAAACTTCCATAACGAAAATCTCTCGTTTTCATAATCATAAAGACTGATGGTGATTTGCTTGCACAGTTTCCTACTTCAATAACAAATCCTCTGTTTCAAAACATATGATACAGCGTATGATTAAATAACGATATATAAACCATAATAGAATGGATATTTAACATAAACATCAAAGTAATACGAATGTCAAAATCGACTAAAAAACAGTGGCGGAAACGGTGGATATAAACGCAGTAAACATATAATCCTGTTATAGTGTCCAAGATCATGTGCTCATAACTTCACTGATAGATATGTCACGTCAAGATAAGGAAAACAGTGTTCGATATTGTAGTATCGCGGACGAGGAGCCTGGGGCGGGGGGTGTCAGGCGAATTATAAACAAGCGGTTGCGGAGAATGTGCGTGGTGGGGCTAAGACAAAAGACAAGGGATTGCTAAGGGACATGAACGAATTAACCCCTTGGCCTACACGTTATCTGCCGATCGCGCGAGCCATAGTAAGCAAGAAGTTCGGTCGCGCGCCGTGCCATTCATCTGTTCAGCTGTGTGCCTGAACTGGCGCAAAATGTATACTTCTTATGACATGTACCAGGTATGTAAATATGAAACCGGAATTTTTGTATAGAAAATACACGTTTATTCTATGAAAATGATTAAAAATATTTTATTCGAAGTATTGCCCATCGCTAGCTATACATTTTTCCCACCTGTCTGGTAATTGGTGGATGCCACACCAAAAGAACTGTCGCTCTTTTGAGGCAAACCAGTCATCGAGCCATTTTCGTACATTTTCGTAAGAAGTGAAGTGCTGGTCAGAAAGTGCGTGTCCCATCGATGCAAATAAATAGTAATAGGACGGAGCCAAATCTGGTGAGGAAGCCGCGTGCGAAAGTATTTCTCAACTGAACGCTTCAATCGTTTCCTTGACAGGTTTTGCTGTATGTGATGGTGCATTATCATGAAGCAAAATTACTTTGTGTTGCCTTTTTTGAAATTCTGATCGTTTTTCACGCAAAGCTTGATTCAGATCGATCATTTGTTGTCGGTAACGCTCGGTATTAACGGTTTCGCCAGGTTTTAACAGCTCATAATAGATCACGTTTCACGTTCCACGTTCTTCGTTGCTTACGTCAAAATTGTCACTTCTGAATTTTTTAAACCACTCAAAGCACTGTGATTTATCAAGAGCATGCTCACCGTAATCTTCGACAAGCATTCGATGCGATTCTGAAGCAGTTTTCTTCAAATGGTAACAGAAAATCAATGCTGTCCGCAAATCGTAGTTTCCAGGCACAAAATTCGACATGTTCAACGCTATTACAAACTATGCTGTTGTATGAAACTTGTATTGTTCTGAGTCGAAAATGTTTGTGAGATGTCAACGAAGACTTGGCATCAATAACGCAGTTTAGTGATAACTACATTATTAGCTAGGGCCATCTATAGGCAAATTCCGGTTTCATATTTACAGACCTGATATATTTAGGGGTTACAAAAGGAATTGTGAAATAATAAACAACGTTTGAGGACAAATAGTGTTTTTAAGGCGTCTAGGGCGTAATCATGATCAATCGATCAGTTAACAAAAACAATTTATTATTTCAAAGTGGGTAATGAATCACTAGCAATTTGTAAATTACCACGAGTCAGGCTCGTGGGTTCCGTTTATGGCACAAATCCCTTACCACGAGTCTCGCTCGTGGTTATAGTTGTCTTAATTATTATACGTTATTGTAATTAGTTCACGTTAGGCAACCATCGTTCCCTGTTTAATCAACATCTGTTTAATCCATTTATTGTAAATAAACTAATTGTAGTAAAGATCCTACAATATTGATCTTGTTTTTAAAATACAACTAAATTTCTGTTTTCCAATAAGTGTTTTGATAAACAGACTGTAAGTTCTTCATTTAATTGTTTATAAATAACGTCTGATACATCATGTTATAAACACTCCCTTTCATCTTATAGGTATTCCCTCGTAACGTTCCTAAACCAACTGAGTTGTATCATTCATGATAGCAATACGTGTATAATAGAACTCCGTTTACATGAATCTGTCGAGAGACGAGTTGGTTCGTATGAACAGGTCTCCTAATAGAAGTCCACCTATTCCTCCCTGCCAACTATGATTTTTCGTTCGGTTAATAGGATTTCATGTTCATATAAGAGGATTCCGCGAAATATTTGCTTCTAAGTACATAATAATGTTGCAGACTGCATAGCACGAGAGTGTATCATGTAACGCGTGCGTCTGCTGTTTACATCTTATCTACTTTCAGACGTTCATATTAGAAGTGGACTGATGCTCGGCGGTACTTGAGATAATGCAAGTTCAGCTAAAAAGTCCAGTTAATCAGCCACTACTAAAATTTACTTCGTATAACCGTGGTATCAAGTGACTGATAGAGTCTTGCGAGACTTCACATTTCATAACGTTAATAATAGTGGCAGATTATACAAACGCATAAATGGCTGACGCATTTAATGCGTGGTCTCTCTGAGCGAAACGCCTAGACGTCTAACAGCTCGCATTCGAGCCGACTTCTAGGAATCTCTGTAAAGGCAGCTGAGCAATTGATACGATACGAAAACGGCTGTGTCTCGGATACGAACTTATATGAAATCTTTTTCCTTATTGTCCACATGTTCCGAAACACCCTGTATGATCGATGACATGTTCGCTTCGATATCGAAGATGTAAGCTCTTCACAGTCTAAAATCCAAACAGAGTTCAAGGTTGATTATTTTCTTGCAGCTTGTCAGGTCTATCTTCTTTTTCTGCAAATATTCCAACAGATCTGTAAATGTTTCAATTTACGAATCAACGAATCAGATTGCAGATTCGTACACGTTATTTTCTACAATGCTCCGTGCTCCCTTTTTCCAATTTTATGGCCAGCCAACTGCACAAACGTACACTTGTTCGGCTGACACATATAGAATTGGTCTGTAGAAAAGAAACTTGTGAATAGGAAAGAGAGGCGGGGCGGGCGTTGTGAAGTTACACGGATGAGACAGCAGGAAATCTGACGTCGAGTGGAAATGTCACGCCAACTAGAAAACACGGGATGACGTGTGCGACCCGTTCGACCCGGGAGAAAACCGCGTAGCTATGCGAATTTCTCACCGCATTGAAAAGCCCGGGCACGATTGCGAAGCCGCGCGCGCTGTGAGACGAAGACGTGCCGGTTAAAAGGAAAGTGAAAGAAAGACGCGTCGAGGGAAACTTGCCATCGCTGACTGCGACCCGTTGGGATGGAAACTGATATTTTCAAGGTACCCGAGCACCTCGCCAACAGAGTAACTCGAAGAATCGCCAGAGTGTTCGAGCGACTGAGTGACAAAATCGAAGCCTGGCTATCTTTCTCTGCATGCTTTCCGCTAGAAGAAAAGAAGCTGCTAGAGAAAAGACACCGACACGTAAAAGGAAGAGAGATTCTCGGCTCCTCCTTTTGTACTTACTAGACAGTTCCGTAGAAATGGTTCGTTCTTTCGTCTTGAGTTCTCTTTGTACCATCTCCTTGTCCGGAGATACCTTTGTCGTTTACACTTTTACACGAAAGTACCATTATTTCTTCGTAAACCTCAGATTCGTTACGGTTATTTCGATTTGTAGCCGTTATTAATAGCTTCTCGTGCACGCGAAATAGGTTAATTGATGTCTAACGAGGTTTCATGGCTCTTCTGCTCAAAATAATACGTTTTGTTTTTAAACTTAGTAATAAATGAAAAAATAGATACGGCAGATCGTTATACTCTACGAATGAGCTTGACACGCGTCAAAGTATAAATATTTAGAAAGCATTGATTCTTGCTCGCAGGTATAGAATCTTTATTTCGGCGGTGTTGTCAAGAAATGGACTCGTTTGCACAGCAACAACGTACCTAATCCCTTGCTTTACGATTTAAGTTCCAATAGCGCGTGCCGCAAGCAACAACATAGTCGGTCACGCGTCGAGCCATTTCACGGTTTGGCTGAGCGCTCCAAGTTGTGCAAATCGCACATGTCTTTTGATATATAAATACACGTGTAAGGTACAACTAATTTTATTTTGCAACATGTTTGATAAATAATTACTACCAATTGGTCATTGAACCTGAAAGATTTATTACCTTGAAGTAAACAATAAATCAATAACATCGACGTATCACGTCTCTCGCACGTGTTGTTTATGTTTGGCCCGATCCACGTACCACGTCTCTCGCACGTGTTTATGTTTGCCCCGATCGATGTACCACGTCTCTCACACGGTACTCTAGGTTAAGGAGTTTAAATCCCTCTCATGCTTCTCTCGCTTCTCTTTGATTTTAGTATCGTTCATTCCCACGTACTATACTAAATTATCCTATAATTTTCTAACCTGTACCATACTATACTATCTTTGGATAGCAGACATCGTAGGCAAGTGAATTTTGCATAGAGAGACGTGTACAGGCCTCAAGGTTGACGATGTGATCCGGCAGGGAACATAGCTAAAATATTAAGAAATCCATGGAACGTAGAGCCGCTCGTAGAAAACGAAGAGTCGGCAGGCCATCTCGGACGATAGCTTAAAGTGCAAAGGAATTATTCTTTCGCCAGGTCACTGTCCCCGCCCGACGGTGTTCCCGAAAAAGTCTGCCTTTACGAGAATGGTTTAAAAATTTATGGAATTTTTGAGTGCTTCTCCTCTATACAGCCGGCCCTTCCGCCCCATGAAGATAAAGAGCACTTGTCCGTGTTTTTTATGTACGCGTACCTCCACCGACCTACGAATCTCCTGTCAGAACGTGTACTCTCTCTTATAGAACTTAGGATAACCTCTAGGAGTTCGACGGACGACGCAATATGTGCCAACGACGGAGTTGCCTTACGGGTTTTGTCTGCGGGGTTGGCAAACAGCATGCATCGGAAAGCACTGAGAGGTAGCCGAACTCAGCTGCGTAGTTGCCTGACCTACATGGCTCTCTCATGTTACTTGCTTCGCTTCTACGGAAATTTTAACTGGGAAACCACGATTTTTAACCGACTTGAACAGGATATTCAACCTTCGACATAAATTTTATTTTTTTTTCTTTTTTCTTATTCTGACAAACTTTACAATCTGTTCTATTAGGACATTGGTCAGCAAATCTGTGCTGTCTTCCACGTAGGTTGACTGTGTAGAGTTGCTTGACTGGATCGTTAGAATGATTGTCCAATCTGGTTTTGTATTTGTCGCTCAAGCGTATAATTTCCTCGGCGACTGATCTGATTTTCAGATTTTTACGGAGTTTGGCATTTCGCACATATCGCGGTACGTTTACTATGATCCTGAACACGATAGATGGCAAAGCTTCGAATTTAACGATGTGAATGTTAACTGTCATGCGTTTAAGTAATAGATAAATTAATTAATTAACGTTTGAGAGAACAGACCAGAAATAATCGATAAGATTGATAAGACAGTTTAATGGATGATGTTTAATTTCATAAGAAAAACATTTCAATGATAATGATAACTATGGGAAAAGAAACGGGTAAATAAATATTTCATGAAAAGTATTCGTTTCCATTTTAGTCTTTGTATAAAAATACAAAGTAAAGGCTTAATATGAAGCGTAAATATTCTTTGAATTTATTCAGAAAAATGCAAACATGTTTTTAAGGATTTACTTGTTCTGCTCTTTTGACATCGTTCTCTGTATTTATGTATTTATCAAACGAAGTTGCTCTTGCATTTTACACATGAAAATAACAATATGTTTAATAAGAAAATATGTTTTCAACAAGGTTTGGGGAATCTGGCAAACTTTCATTCTTACTTTATTTTAATATATGATTTAATAGTCCAGTTAAGATTATCATTACTTTCGTATTTCCAATTATGTTTTTCTAACGTTAAAGAGTATCTTCAATGTGGACGAAATATGAAAAAATGTCCAATTAGTACATGATTAGTAGCATGATTTCTCACTTGAATTTTACGTTAAACATCTTATTAATATGCATGATTTCTCGTTTTAATTTTATGTTAAATGGCTCAGTCGTGTACCTGTGTTCACTCACGTGTTTGTTCATTATAAACTACGAAACTTTGTCAAGAACAGCCATCGAACGAACATAAAATCTTGTCAAAATAAAACGTCCTTATTTCATTTAACTATAATCGTGGCGCTTTTCGTCCGATACGGCTCTGTATATCGGTAACTTGGAGGAGAACGATGCGTGAGAAGCAGCATTTCAGGTAGCACGACATATGGTCCTTCTCGACTACGTTACGCGGGAATTTTGATTAGCCTAGTCGTAAAATTCAATCGCAGCGAGATTCCGCGGGAATAACCTACATTTACACGTCATAATGCAAAATAATGCTGGCGAAGGGCTACCAGATAACGATATGGCAACGTGTAATCAGATACCATGCAGGATGAAGAAGTCTGTGAATGATCAGCTCGGCGAAGGAAGAACGCGAAAACCACACGGCGCAGTTTCGTACTTTTAAACCCCGCATCAAGTTTTTCGAACCGTGACAACTTCGGTTAAAAGAAACTAGCGTCTGGCATTAAGATTCTTGATGATTCTCCCCTGATGATTCGATATGATCTAAATTGTAGAGAGTGCTGCGCGATTCAGAACTGCTATTAAATCGCCGAGTCGTCTTGAGAAGGCTTCTTTCGAACGTGGACGAGGCATATTTTACTTAGCACGAAGGTATGCAAACGCAGATGAATATTTCGTTCCATAGTTGCAGCCGAGTCAGATCAAGCGCGCTAAAGTCCTTCTTATTTTTTGATACAAGAATTCCCTTCCTCTTTTTGGTCTTAACGTTACTCCGACTTCGAAGGACATTAGTACAGGGTATTTATGCAAATTTACAGTTTAATAAATATAATTAAAATAATGGAATGCACACCAGAGTGTTTTTTATCTTTTCATACCTTATATCTTGATGAATTTTCTTCTTTTCCTTGGTTTTAATGTTACTTCAACTTCGAAGATCATTAGTGCGTGTACTTATGCGTTTAATAAATATAATTATGAGAATGGAATCTCATGGATGGAAAATTGTTTTACCTACTATATATCACAGAGAGTAGTCCATCTGAGGCAGATCATGTCCACTAGACTTGAGTCGTTCTTATTTTTTCATACAGGAATTTCCTTCTTCTTTCTTATTTTAACGTTACTCCAGCTTAGAAAGTCGTTAGTGGACTGTACGTACTTATGCAAATCTATATTTTAATAGATATAATTAAAAGAATGGAATCCAGATAGAAAATTGTTTTACCTTGTAAACATTATGGAGAGTAGTTCATCCGAGTCAGATCCTGTACGCTAGAGTCAATCTTATTTCTTGATATAGGAATCTTCTTCTTCTTCTTTGTTTTAACGTTGCTTCAGCTTTGAAAGTCATTAGTAGGCTGCGAGTAATTATACAAATTTATATTTTAATAAATATAATTAAAAGAATGGAATCTAGATGGACAATTATTTCACCTACCAAATATTAGACATAGAGAGTAGCTTACTTTGGATGTTTTATATACTTTTGCATGTTATGTGCATTTTCGCTATTGCAAATTTTCCATAGATACATAAAAATCCGCGATCCAGTCATTAACAAAATTGTATTAAATAATAGTCAGGTATTGCGTGTTTTAAAAACTTTTGCAGCATTCCAGCACACCGACTGAAAATTGTTAAAATTTTACTTGCTAATTTCCTCTACCATTTTTATAATTAATGGTTCCATTGCCGGTGCATTAACATCGGGAATTCGCAATCTTAAACCCAAATAATTTATAAATAGCAATTGTTCAGACACGCAACCCTTTCAGGAGTAGCGTTGCAATAGGAAGGAAGTATGAAAATTTAAAATTTCTTTTTTTAGTGGTTTTTATTTAAAAATGTACTAAATGGAAGAAACTAATTTTCATAATCACGAATCATTAAATCACTGAATGTAATACCGATATACTTAATATACTATTTATATTATAATTTAATTTATTTATCTAATTTATTTATTACCAATGTATTAATGTAATTCTAATGCTTTCAGAATTTACTAACACTTTCACGGTTTCAGTGAAATATTTTTCCATTTTTATCTCATAATCATTAGAGAATTACCTTTCTTGCTTTCGTTAAATATTTCTTCATCCAGAAAGCTTAGCCAGGAAAACGGAAGGGACATTGGTCGAATGGATGCGTCGCAATGAGTCTGTCAGGTTTTTATTCTCAGTAATATGAGTTCAACAATCGAACGATAACTAATTACATTTTTAGCGCGAGTGCTCAACAATATACAGGTTTCCTTGTATATTATTATTGCATTCTATTATGTGATGCTTAACATGTTAACGTGCAAAACTGATCGATCGCTTGCCTTGATTTTACACGCTTTAAAACTGTTAAATTTTAAGCTATCGAATAAAGAAAAGAATACAATGTAAAAGCTCTTCTTTGTGTTTAATACATTACACTTTGCCTTACTAGGCAAGTCACAATGCAATTACCAACATATTTCTTCTAATAACTGCATCGTTACTTGTTATCATGATATATCTTTTTCTAGGAATGTTAGAAAATATTTCTGTCAATTATCTTCGACGCATAATATAAATATCAACTTTTATCTACAAAGTAGCGTTCGAATTTTTTAATTTCATCCATTTGTTACAAATTCAGCATCGTTTGAAGTTGACGATTACCAATTTTTCGCTCTGTTCACTTCACACTACAATTGCATTTTTTTTTTCAACTTTCGCATCATATTGCCGGTAAAAGATTGTGCTTTTATAATTCCTTGGAATGTATAGAACGATGTCCAGTAAATATTCTTGATGCCTGAGCTGCGGAAAAATTGGCCATTTTCTACCATCCTCCTTTAAATGAATTTTCCAAATATATCACGCCATTTTTACGATTCATTTCGTAGCATATTCGATTCGGAAACAGTGATGAATAATGGAAACTCGAAGTGGGATTTAAATGTTTCTTTTTTTTCTTTTTTATCTTATTGGACAATCTCTTCTTTTGTATCGGAAAAAATTCAATCAAGCGCTTGTCGCTTTTCCTTCGTTTCATTTGAGTTTAATTTGAATTCAGATATTGCGTTTCTGTAATTTTCATTACGTTCCATTCGTTGTCTCCTTTCGGCTCTCCATTATACCGCAATCTAGAAACAGACATTGGAGATATCACCGAGCAATATGAATTGATTTGCATATTCCAACCCCCAAGACAATCGAATCCAATTATACTGCTTCGCTGGTCATGATCGCGGACTTATCCCCGGTGTTAAATCACCTAAATCCTGCTTTCACGGTTATCACGATCAGATTAGATCCCCGCGAAATTCATATGACATCTATAATATATTCGTTCGTCTTATCCAAAGAATTTTATAAAGCACGAACACCTGCGGTATATAAACGACGCGTATAATTTCCATCTTTAAACTCGTATTTTAATGGCACGTAGATCATGTACACTCATTAAGAAGCGTGAAACAAATAATCAATTTCTTTGTCAAATATTATTTATTTATTTATTTATTTATTATTGCTTAGTCCGTGCCTTTCGGCTTTGGACGAGCTTTCGGTTTTACATCTCTTTTATCTATTTCATTTCTTATATATCTACCTCTCCTCTTATTCACTGTATTATATTGCACTCCCTTAATTATTCTGTCTCTAAAAACTATTGCACCTTTTGGGCTTTTGCCTCCTTGCTGTGCTTCCTTATTGTCGTTCCTCCTCGTCTTTTATTGCCCTTCTCTTCTCTATTATTGCTTTTAGTTCTGTTAGTTCTTCTCCAGTCTCGTTTAGTATTTTTTCTGTGTCCTTTGGCCTTCCCGTTATTTCGCATTCTTCTATTACACGTGTCAGGTCTTCTTCTTTCCTTTTACATAGTCTGCATCTTTTTCCTCCCTCTTCTTTCCAGTATTCCCTTGCTTTGGTCTCGTTTCCATATCTCAATCTTGCTGATATTTTTCTGTCCTTCCACTTCATCCTTCCTTCTAAGTACTTTGGTAACTCTTCTTTGGCGATTTTTCTGTAATGTATGTTATATTTGGATACTCTTTGTCAAATAATTCGATAATTGTTTGAAAGCAGATACTATGAACGCCGTTAAAATGAACCTAGTGTGCCTTCTTTCTCATAATGTTCGTCGAGAAACTGAATGTTCCAATAGATTCTTTTATTATGTGTGTTTCATGCGTACGTGTGCGTGTGTGAACATTGTATGTATAATCTGTCAGATGTTGTTTTCTCGATAATAATTTTAATAATTATATAAGCAAGATATACTAGGTTGTCCGAAAAGTTTCTTTTGTTTTCTGAGGAAATAATAGACGCACAAGGTTTTTTGTTTCTACATCCTGAATCTTGCTAATATTTTTCTGTTCTTCCACTTCATCCTGCCTTCTAAGTATTTAAGTTGCACTATAACAATTAGTAGATTATTTTAACTGATTTTAGTTACGGCTAATCGTTCTAAATGATAAAAATGTTCTTGCTTACCATTAGTCAATAAAGATGAAAAATTTCCCCTTTTGATTGCCGATAACCATTATGTACGAGAAAAAATTCTTTTATTACCGATATTATAGATGAAAAATTTTCCTTTTGATTATCGATAATCGTTATATATGACAGAATTTTCTTTGATTACCGATAACCATGGCAGATGAGAGGTTTTCGTTTTGATTGTCGATTGCCACCATGCAATGCGGGAATATTTTTGGTTTCTGGGCATCTTCAGATATTTTGACTTCACAATCGTCAATGATGAAGACGTCGTTTTATGCAATGCATTTTAGCATTTGCTAAATAATAATATATACATTTGCTGGTTAAATATCGCTGGTTCTGTTAACGTTGGCAATCCTTCGTTGACTGTTTTATAATTCGAAAAAGTGAAGGATCCAAAGAATTGGTCAGGCGACAAAATATTTCTATAAGATGCAACAATTACACACGCCTGTTTTATCGCCGTGTATCAGCCTTCCGAAGATGAATCTAATCGAATTATGTTGGGTTATGAGGATATTTATGAGGAAATAATACACGCACAACGTCTTTTGCTTTATATTATTTTGTCGAATTACGTACGATCCATTTTGTTTTGTCGAGATAAGCACCGTCACATTTCACAGACTTGGTTTCACGTTTGTACGAAGATGCACTGTTGTGAAAAACACGTATAAACATTATACGTAACACAATATATAACGTTGCCTTATATTTTTGGAAAATTAGATTCTGTTAAAATCTAGACACGACATTGCTGTGTTTGATTGAGCAGTTTATCATTCTGATATTACTAATCGTAATCATATTCTGACAGTTTACATTTTCATAATTTAATTCCTTTATCGAGGAGTTCCACAAAGGATCTATGAAAAGATTTTACGTACAATAAATTTGAAATTTCGAAACCTACAATGTATTCGTGATATATACATATTATACATAGAGGTTTTTCATGGTATGTGTTGAAATATTTTCTTGCACTAGCGTAACATATATCCTTTTTTCAATTTATCGTTATACCGTAACAGGGTTCGAAGTTGCCCGCTATACGAACTAATGTCACCGTGCTAGCAAGCAACAGCAGACATTGCTTAAAAAGTTAATAGAAACACACGTAGTAAAAAAGCCTATTAAGACGCGTTGTACGATACATTAATCATTTTACAGTTTCTCGATGGAGATTACGAGAAAGAAAACGAGCTACATTAATTTCGATGGTATCCATAATACGTGTACTTTCAAATAATCATCGAACTGTTCCATAAAGAAACTGATTAATCGCTCTACATTTCCTAATGTATGAAATTTACAATCACCAGATTACGTAACAGCGTCTGAAACTTGTTCTACTTTGCTGCACTATGATTGTTAGCAAACATCTGGCAAGCTGTAGTCCCAGTTTAAGATGAAATTAACAGAGATTGGATGTCATATTGGAATATTATGATTTCCGTAAACTACTATTCTGTTAATCGGAGATAGCAACAAGTGGTGCATCAACACAAGTTACACGTGTACCATGAAGACGTAAACCTTTATTACCAACCGCAATGCAACTCGAGCAGTGATAAATTGCTTGTAAGAGCATTGGGTAATATTGGAAACACGCTATATTTCTTCCAGACGCTTCCACGACATAATGACACGAAGAAATTTATTGTTCTCTTTAGTAAAGATACTCACAGTGACTACAAAAGGCATTTATACACCATTGTATCTGTTGTAACATTTATACAGCAATTAATAGACTTCAAATACATCCGAGGTGGATATTAATTTTATGGATATTTGTTTAATAAAGATACGAGTGATAAAAATGTAATAGTCAATTATATTCAAATCATATTAACACGTTGGTCGCCCAGCTGATTCGGCTAAGTTTCCTGCGGGACCCAAATCCGACCGCTGGTACGCAGAACGTAAATAGAGCGACAAGCGGGAATTCATTGTTTATCGCCTTCGATTCATTGTTTATCGTCTTCGATCCATTGTAAAGAAAAGGTTATTTAGTTCTGAAATGGGGAAAGCGATAAGCTTTTCAGCTAGAGTATTCCGAGGGATCTCCTGGCGGATATCTCAGATCTTTCATTTAGTCGAGAAGCATACTTGTGAGACGTACATCGGTGATTTTTTCATCCTCAAAATGTTCAGTAAACAGTGTGAAAATATATTTGAAAGGGAGGAAAGTAGCGATGACGGAGTCTACGACTATTGTTCGAAGTGCCCAAAATCGCCCCAAATGTGTTTGGAATGTTTTAACAAATACCATACGATATAGCACAATGTAATATTTTATCCAGAATATAAATTAATAAAAAGTACGGTATAATGTGTTTTTAATATTTTTATGTTGTGTATTCTATATATAATATCCTATATTTAATTAACTCGAACAAGAAGAGCGTCACCCATACTTTGGTGACTGACGCTCCACGGAAGTATACTCGTCACATAGATATGTGTGACGTGGCGACGAACGTGTTAAGTACAAGTACAGAGATAGTGTATGTCGTTCGTTATCGTTGCTCGCTCAATGCTACTGTTCGACTCTACTATTCGACTGTATGACTCGCTATAAAGATTCGCTATATTGATCGTCCTAGAGAACACGTTCGTCTATTTGTATCGACCAGTGGTATTACAAGAAGTTCAAATGTAACTCCGCATGACGATTACAAATAACGGCGATAGTTTTGTCTTGAGTTCGTTTACCTTTTAAACATAGCGAATCAAAACAGTGTCGACACTCCAAGGCATAACAATCTGAGTTTCTTTCTATTTCAGTCTTCTATAAGTTGACTTATGGACCGATACACGTCTTTTGTTTCATTTAATAGTACTTTTATGTAAGCGTATTGTAGTATCGTGGACGAGGGGCCTGGGGCGGATGTAAAGAAGTGGTTGCTGAGGTGTGAATTATAAACAAGCAGTTGCTGAGGTGTGAATTATAAACAAGCGGTTGCTGAGCATATGCGTAGTAAGGCTAAGACAAAAGACAAGGGGTTGCTAGGGGACAATAAACGAATTAACAACAGTATGAGTTGAGAAGTCGAAGAGTGCGGATTGCGTTGTCGAGATAGTGTTGTTAACGTTGTTAAGAGTGAGTTGAATTTGCGTTGACGAGAATTGTTAATTAATTATCTAGTTTTTTTAATTATTTGTTGCCATTAATTCATGTTAAATAACCATTGTTTTCTATTTAATTAACATCTGTTTAATCCATTTATCATCAATAAACTAATCATAATAGTTTACGATACCACAGTATTATATAATATTATTTTATTATATTGTTATATTATACAATATAATATTTTCTATTAAGTTTAACGTTACAAAATAACGAGCGAGAGTAAGATAAAAATGGACTCAAGGATTGTCGTTAAAATATAGCAACGTTGATAATTGTGTCTTCTAGGCGTACACGATTTGTTAGTTTAATACTATGAAAATTATGTATGATATAGATCAATGATTTTGTGCAAGAAGTACCAATATCAGTATTTATTTATTGAAGAAAAAATTCATGTTCAAATAATTTCTGCTCTTCTAATGTAAAAAGAGAAAATCGAAGCTTATACCATTTGTGTTTTGAATATTTTTTGAGTATTTTTTGCGGAAGGTTTATTTTATGAAAAATGTTTACATTTCTGTATACAAATGCCATTATAGTCTCTTCTAGATAGAATTTGAAATTGTCGCTTTTTATATAGAATATACAGTTGTTTACATATTGAACAGCGGGATTAACTCATTTTTGCAAAAATATGTCATACTGCGCTTCTTGCACCAAGCGACGGATATAAAAAAATTAATTGTATAGTTCTACATGATTGCAGAATATATACTAAACATTCTACGTATAACCTCAAACACGCAGATATTATATAAATCTGTTGCAAAGAAGCTTATCACATTGCTATTCCGCGGGTGTGCTGCTGCACGGTTTATTGCGTGATCATAAAATTTATTAACGAATGAATCCGTATAGCGAAATAATTCAGTGGATTTACATTCGCGGTTTTGGTCGCCTGGTTTCGCTCGAATTTACGTTTTGTAAAAATAAACAGCGGTGATTGAAACGTTAAATCGGGAAAAATCCGTTGCGTCGATTACGCTGAAAGAACTGCAGAATCGCGTGGCCGTAAATCAATGAGAAATTCAGGCGACTGCATTATTCCGTACAGTTCAATTTTATGTAGCGCGCGCGTGAATGTGCATTGCAGAGCTGCCGAAGTTTGTTAGTGATTTATGGCTTTGGAACGCATTGCCGGGAGATACGCTCGATCAAAAAAAGTATTCGTAAATTGCGCTAAAAGTTATTTAATATTCAACAGTTCCGGAAATATAGAAAACAAATAGATAATATATTTACGTTATTTTGTTTCGAGATACAGCGGCGGACAAACGAACGTTTAACAGAGAAGCTATGCGAAAAGACGCAATAATTTTGCAAAATGGGATCATACTTGACAAAAGCAACGAACGAATGTAATATAAGTCCCAAAATAGATTATCGTGACCAATATCGTAGAAAATATTTGATACAAAAGTTAGTCGCAGGCTACCAATTTTAAATTTTCCTTCCTCCATCGCTGTGCGACGTTTATTAATCAAATCGGTACAAGAACAATGCAGAAGATACATTGGATCGGAAATGTATCAGTTAATTGTGCTAGAAATTATGTAATGTTGAATAATTTCAAGAAATCAAAAGTTCAATCAAAAAATTATTCAATATGTTTATCTTATTTTGTTTAATACAATATTTATTATTAATACAAAGAACAATGAGATACATACATCGGTCCATTAAGAATTGGATTGGAGAAAATGAATAGCATGAATAAGAATGAGATTAATTTACCTATATTCAACTAATGATCAGACTGCCCCCTTTTCACTTTAATAACCTCTTGCATTGCTCTTTCTTTTTTGTAATGTAGACGCTTGATTAACTGTTATTTTACTGGAACAATGTTTCAGATTTCTTTCCTTTTATCTTTCATACCATCTACTCGTTGTTTCTGCTGCTATGAATACTTCTGGACTCGTTATATTATATTGTAGCGTATGTATATTCGTCCCATTTCCTCTGCTTGATGATATGACAAAAAGATGACGAATTTATGTTACAACCCAATACTATATTGAATACTATTCATAGGAATAACATCCAAATTGTCATTGCTTCCGCTACAGTTAAATTTCCCTTTAATTCTTTCAATAATTTCTTCGTCACTTACACATATAACGAAGAATCGAGGCTGGTAACTTGATCGAGAAATATACAAAGAGTATGCCATACTTAAGCAGATTTAGGATATTTGTCTTGCTCGATATTATTCGAGTGTTTGGATAACCGAGATCCTACTGTACCAAATTCAGAAACTAACAAGCACTCTCGCGATTTCTGCCTCGATTTCACCGAGCATCGCACCAGATCTTTACGAATGACACAGAAAATAAACATTTTCACTGAGCCACTTCGCTTTCAATTCTGAGCAAAGCAGACAGCAAGTATCCTCAGGCGATTAATGCAGATAAGCTAGTGATCAATAGTCTCCTTGAAATCGTCGAATATACAGCAGAAAGATAATAGCTACGTACTCAGACGAATCTAGAAACAGGTCGCATGTTGGACGTACGTAGCAAAAGCGCACAGTAGACGGTTCGGTAATGGTACTGGGCGGTGTGTCGAGATTGCCGATGCTATCAGGTGTATCTTGGCTGATGAAGGTTGTAACCTCGGCTGGACTCCATTTATTAAAGCACGTCTGCTCGGGGCATCGCAGGTTGCCAACAAGCTACGGCAAGAATCAACAGGCATGCAACGAATCCCGACCAAGTTGCGACGGATGGACCTGCACGCGGCTGGCTGCCACTTTACCAACAGCCAGTTGGTCAGAGCTAGCCGGCCGGCTGTCGCGGACCTCGGCTTACTCTCTCGCGGAGATTGCAATCAGTCATATTAGCCGGACACACCTCGAATATGTGCGGCCATCTGGCACGTAACTATCCATAGTGCGCAGGGTTGCGGCAGAAATAACGGTCGCTTGACGTAATCACCAGTATGCTCTTAGGATAGTGCACCACCGAGTGCGAGTCGAACGACGCCAGTTCTTTGGATGCTGGCTGCCTCTAATCCCCTTCTCCCAGTTGTCTCTCTATGTGTTTCGCCTTCCTCGATCGCGCCTTCTTCCGCTGCCTCCCTTCATCCACTTCGAGATACACGATATCACGGAAAATCATTTTCGAGAACGTACCTCGCACGAGATATATCATCGTGACCCCGCTGCCGGCTGCCAGCCGATCGACCACACCTTTCTCAGACGTGCTGGCATTCATTCCACTGAATATACGATTTTTCCTCGACGAACCGCAGATGACTCGTTAGATGACACTTGCAACCTGCAACGCCAAGATTCCTCGCGTTTTCTTCTTTCAGGAACGTTATTCCTAGCGGAAGCTAGGAACCTCGCAGTCCGCGATGCGATAGGGTAATGTAATTGGACGGCGAAGGGAAACGTCGACCTCGTGACTCGCTATCAGCGAAGTGTAGTGCAAGCTTATTGGAACACTCTGGAAACACTTTGGTAAAAACTGGTATTGTTGGCCGATGTGAACATCGTATACACACGAGGAGCTTAGTTAAACAGCAACCATCGTTTAGTTGCAATGAGACCCTTGCTCCACGTGGATGAAATCATGCGTCGTGTTAATTGATTGATTTTGCTGATACGATGTGAGGCAGAATATATCTACGTAAATTATATTTGTACATATAAGGTCTATATCGTATTATTGCGATATTTAAGTGTCCGTTGTACTTGCATCCAGCGATACCAACGAGGAATCTTTTGATATAGAAGGAACACGTTTCGTATTGAGTTAGAGTTTGTTACTGTCCATTAGAATAATGAGACATGGTACAAAAGAGTTTGTAATTTGCGAGTAAAAGCGAGAAGAAGAAGATTGTATTTCAGACGAAGAGAAATTCACAAAATACTCCAGACAGCATCGTAATTCGAGTTATAGGAATCGAAGGATTAATGCTGGAAGATTGTGTTTTATTATTTACAAGCAAACTAGCATTAGCTTATGTTTCTCTCTTTAACTCGTTGACATATAAACGAAACAGGACCATTTGACATCGCTAAACATGAAATTATGTACAATCCTTCGCGTCTCAAGGACGTCAACGTCTAAAATGACATACGAGAGAAATGACGTCTTCCAGACGTCATTGTGTGCTAAGGGGTTAAATTACAATCAAATTGCTTTTAACTAATCTTCCGTTTAATGCTTCGAATACACGAATACGATAAATGTAGATGATGTATGAGCCGTTTAGGAGCCACATTAATCAACTCTATAAATTGGAAAGCAGAAAAAGGTGATGATATTGCAAACACTAATTTTTTAATTTCTCTTAGAATTTCCTGTTATTTGTCATCTTCCTGTTATAAATGAACTCACGGAGGTAACTAATTTGTTTTTCGAAAATTCAACATTAATCACGCACTCGTGCAATGAAATTGAAAAACGGATACGAAGTGATCGGTTTGTCTTCCGGGAGACTCATACGTCGATGCTTAGTTTTTCCGAATTCTGCATTCGAAACGACCTTATCGAAGATAGCAAGAGTTCGGAAACGAACATTTACGAATGTCAGAATTAAAATCGATAATATAGCGAAAGAGATATGTACGTACTGCGACTCGAGTATCTGCAATACAACAAGCTAACTTTTGCAAGGTGAGGCTGCCAACCGACATTCGATGTGTCCTATAATTGTTAGATATCTGGCTGTCACGTTATACGAGAAAGTTGCTTCCTCATAGACGGAGATACGATATCGGAGAAAATCATTTTCGAGACCGTACTCGAGATAAATCGTGACTCGACTATTGCCTGGCCACGCCTTTCTTAGACGTGCTGGCATTCATTCAGTCTTGAAACAACTTGCAGAAGTTCATAAGGTCGTTGGGTGATACATGCGTCCAAGCATGCACCCGTGTCACGAGCAAATGCATTACGTAACACTTCGTCTGTCTGAAAGTTACATGAAATTAGCAATAAGTAATCGGATCTTCCCGTTTTCCAATTTATCAACAATTTTTTATGCCTCTCGCTGGATCGTATTAATCTTATATTGATCGTACGTCTTCCGGATTGCGGATTCGTGTAGTCTGCTGTTGCTTCTATATATGAAAGGAGAAAATATTAAATACGATTCTTGCAAGGAAATAGTGGTTTGGTGCAGTCTACTTGGAGAAGTAGATAAATACAATAAATCATTCTAATTTTCTGACATAATATTCCCTGGGTTATTATTATCAGCTTAGAAATCTACGTCTAACATTATCTTCTTTTCATTAAATTCATCTTATTGACGCAGAATAATATAAGGAAATCATGTGCTGCAAAGTATTTAAATTTCTATTCGAATTGAATTTTTAACGCTGCATAATACGTCGTGTGTTGCATCGTGTAAATGCAGATACATACGTGTATTTATTTATCTAGCTTGTATTAATTTCTGTGTACAATTTAATTTGCTTAATAGAAAGTTTATTTATTTATTTGTAACTTATACATATATGCATTAATTTGTGTACCGTATTCAAATTGTTCATTTGTATAAATTCTTTCTTGCCAATATTAAAATAAGCTTCTCTATCGTACTCTAATTCTTGAAATATTATTTGAAACATTATATCATCCAAAATGACACGTTTGTAAGAAAGAATTGTGCGGGGAAAGAATAACGATTCGTGTTAATATTAAGTGCTGCATTATACGTTAACATATATAACTTAGTCGATCGAAATAAATAGTATAATTCTAGCAGTAACGACAATGATTAAACTCACCAGGATTTTCTATCTACTACCACTTGTATCATTACTACGTGCTTACACGGGATACCTTGTTGCGTACAGCCTTTCTCAACACCTGTTTGTTATCGAATGCGGATCTCATACTAGAGATTCTATATCGCGGAATAATGCTTTCATAGTCGAACGTGAAATATATTATATCGCAAAGCGGTTGAAGCAATACGTAACTGCTATTTACAGTCAGTCACGAAGGTCTACATACATCCATAGAGTATGGTTCATCTGATTTATCAAAGAAATTAAAAATACACTTTGCCACAAAATTATTTATATTGGGTTGTCCGAAAAGTTTCTTTTGTTTCATAAGATGATAATAGATGAACAACAATTTCTGTTTTATATTATTTCATTGAATCTATTTCGTTATGTTTCTATTATTATGTTGGTGCATAATTTCCTTATAAAACGAAAGAAACTTTTCGGACGACCTAATACTCATGTATTATTATTATTACAATTATTATTTGTGTATTTCTAAAAGAAATTTAAGAAATTAGAACATGTAACTGATAAATGACTTGGTATAAAATTACATAAAAAATGATAAAACCTTTAACTTTTTTAATATTAGCAACATAACAGCTAACGTTATTACTGTAATTAAGAAAAATTTGTGGAAAAAATCGTTGATTTATGCTTACTATAGTTGAAAGAACTTCACATGATAATTGTTTCAATTGAATTAAAACTAAAATTTAATTTATGGGCAGTTGGTTAAATACTAACGTTAGGATGTCATTCTAAATTGTACAATTTATTATTATTTTTCTAAATTCATTGGATGTCTGAATAAGAAGAATTGAATTTTTAATTATACTAATTATATACTAATATATATAACTGATTAATATGAATTTCCATTTATACTAATAATTATGCTTCTAAGTTTAATTTTATAGATAACACCAATTAATTGATTCATCATTTTTCTATTATATTAAATTCTTTATTAATATTTTAATCATAATTGAAATCATAAAACATACATTAATACCTAAATATTAAAAAATTAAATTGTTCGTGATAAAGTTATTTGAAACATTTGATCCTTCGAGTTAATCCATTTCAATTCCGTAAAATTGGTTTTTATTATTGTTCCGATATTATACAATTACCGAATGAAATGTAAATTACACGAATTGCGTTTATACACCTGCACATATAAATTTGTATAGTTGGATTAACAAATCCATACGAATGAAATGAAGAGTGAAACGAATACTTTTACTTATAAATATATGTATATGAAAATTTAGATCACACTTTTATACGTTTCGCTTGAATTTAAAATCATTTTAACGACAGTTTAACAAAGTGTACTGCATTTAGTAACGTAGAGTTTCTTGTAGACAATTTTAGTATTTTTGTGTATTTAACATGTCAGTACCGTATTCTCCATATTTGGATCGATATAAAATTCTGCATTTGAAAAATTTGCGATGAAACCTGTTCGTATCCAAATAAAGCAAAGTTGTATTGAAGTAGCTAGTACTTTTCATGAATTGAGAAAAATCTGTGACGAAAGTAGATTAGTAATTAAACGACGCTGCTCTCGTAATAGACTTAATTATCTCATGAAATTCTTTTCATTATCCCATTCTCTAATCCTTTTTACGCGTTCAAAGCGCATTGTCCAGTATTTCATTCGATTATCATATAAAAGGCTTACATCTCTGCCAAAAATATCGTTTAATAATGCTTACTACCTTCAACTGGAATCGTCTAATTTTAAGTCTGCCTGACATTACACGTTAATTTATTTCAAGCAACTTGTCCTACACTGTCGTTTAAAATCATATTACAAATTTCTTTTATCTCTTTTATAAATGTTCCTAATATACATATACTGTACATAACGTAAATATGTATTAGTACGATTTGCTTTCTGTTATTCTTGTTATCTTACCTTGTCCGCCGCCTCGATTATCATTTTCATTCATTTTGTATTTAATTTGAATGGTTTCCTAAATAAGGACAAGATCAATACATTTTACGAATCATTTTATTATCGTTTCGTTGTTCTCGTTTAATAATACAGATACGAGCAAAAAGACAAGTTTCGTGATTAATATGAATCGCAACTTTCAGTTAGTACACGGATACCTGGTAGGTTTTCAACTCTTTCCGGAAATAAAACCTCGAAGGAAAAAATGCTATTCTTTTTGTCGACTTACTTTTCCACGTAAAATTATCGACCGGTTGTATCACGATTTTTTGGCACACCCTGTATGGGTACAATTTTATTCCAAAGCCGTGTTAAAATTTCCGATTGCAAACGTAATATGAAAAGAATATTTCGAAATTGGAGGTTGTCCCTGAATAAATATTCCTAATTAGCGTTAAAATTAAATACATATATTACATAGAAATAGAATTTCAGCGTAAAACCATGTTCAAATTTCTGTCTGCAAACATATATATAAATATGAGAAACATGTTTCGAAATTAGAGATGCTTTAAAACTGCAGATAGTCCATCGAGTTCAACTTTAATTCACCGTGACCGGACAAGCACAGGACTTTGTAATTTAATTGGTACAATTGCAGGCATAAGCGATTCGTTTACACATTGCTGCTCATTTGCTGGTGCTGTTATGGGAATTAACCGATTCCAATAAATCGTGCAGGATAGCCAGCTCCGATATAATTAACGTTACACGCAGTGCACTGTGTGCAACTGACCTCGGTAAATACATATAACAGAATTGTGTTACATAGAAACCACTTGACGATCTTTCCAACCGCGTATATCTTTCCAAAAAAATATGGATATTCAGATTCTACCGAAATAAATTAAATTACATTAAATTAAATTAAACTAAATTAAATTACATTAAACTAATTAAATGAAATTAGATCAATGAATCAGGTTTTAAATATCATTGACTGGCAGTAAAGATGCAGCCAGAAATTTAATATCCATACGCTTGACACCTGGTACCTCCGATCATTTGCAGCTCAACAATGCGTCTCGCAAAGCAACAATATCAATTTATCATACCGTTACAAGTATTTCATTATAAAATACATATTACGTGCTAATTAAGTACGTTAATTAAGCATAGCAAAATTAAGTAACTCAACTTGCGCTGTTACGAATCCATAAGAACACATAAGAATCCTGAAACGATACAAGATCGTTTATTTCGAAAATCTGTTTATACACCAAATCTGACTCACGATTATCCTTTTATGTTTCAGGTGAGTTTACCTGAAGAAGTTCACAAATCGCGTATCGTTCGGTCGCTCTCACCGCAGGTAAGTGTACCGTTTCTCTCATAAACTGTCCACATCTTTTTCTTCGTTTTTCGACCCGAGACAGTGAACTGTGCGCGAAGAAAAATCAAATAGGAGCCATGTAAATTGCCAAGGACCGATTGCGCAGCGGAACCTACCAGGCAATTCCAAGTGGTTTATTGTCATCCGACGCAGTATACATATGTATGCCGAACGTTCATTCGCGTAACAAATGACGTTGAGCGTTGCCTCGCCGGATGTCACTCGGTATCAGCTGAACGAATCGTTCACCGGCCGTACACACTGAGATTCCACGTGGTGAATTCGTTACGAATTCGTAAAAATGTACATACACTTCCTGACATTGACGACAAGCACGACAAGAGCGCGGGTCGAGTCCCAAAGGCGTGGATGCTACATGCCTCTCGATAAATCTCGACGCACAATAGCGGCCAACCTCGCAACACCTACATGATATGACTTACATACAAGATCTCTAGAGGGATTGAATTCGAAGAAGAGAGACGAGTTCTGATCTCGTATAACGATCGACTCCGTGTTGACGCTATGGAAATTCATCTCCCACGCTGTTATGAAAATTTCAATAACCTTACGAATTTTTATTTGTTATTATTTATTTATTTTATTTACGGTCCACCATCTTTTTATTATCATCGGTGGTTAACAAAATACGTAAGAAAACTGCATAATAGAAGCAAAGTGTAGGGAAAATTCATCTCCCACGTTGTTAGGAAAATTTCAATAACCTTACGAATTTTTATTTATTATTATTTATTTATTTTATTTACGGTCCACCATCTTTTTATTATCATCGGTGGTTAACAAAATACGTAAGAAAACTGCATAATAGAAGCAAAGTGTAGGGAAAATTCATCTCCCATGTTGTTAGGAAAATTTCAATAACCTTACGAATTTTTATTTATTATTATTTATTTATTTTATTTACGGTCTACCATCTTTTTATCATCATCGGCGGTTAACAAAATACATAAGGAAACTGCATAATAGAAGCAAAGTGTAGGGAAAATTCATCTCCCACGTTGTTAGGAAAATTTCAATAACCTTACGAATTTTTATTTATTATTATTTATTTTTTTTATTTACGCTCGACCGTCTTTTTATCATCGTCAGTGGTTAACAAAATACATAAGGAAACTGCATAATAGAAGCAAAGTGTAGGGAAAATTCATCTCACATGTTGTTAGGAAAATTTCAATGACCTTACGAATTTTTATTTATTATTATTTATTTTTTTTATTTACGCTCGACCGTCTTTTTATCATCGTCAGTGGTTAACAAAATACGTAAGAAAACTGCATAATAGAAGCAAAGTGTAGGGAAAATTCATCTCCCATGTTGTTAGGAAAATTTCAATAACCTTACGAATTTTTATTTATTATTATTTATTTATTTTATTTACGGTCAACCATCTTTTTAACATCCTCAGCGGTTAACAAAATACGTAAGAGAAATGCATAAAAGTTCGTCGTATATAGTAAAGTTGCAGTACAGCACGGTACAATTAAACTAAATTTGAATTAACGCGATACAACGTATGTTAGAAGGATTAGAAAAAGTCTGTAGCTTTTGACAAATTAACTGTATTTCGTAAAATTGTGCTGTTTCTTTGCATCGCTTTTCCTTTAAGCTGCTCTATTTGGTGTATTCGGATATCTTCTTTCATTTTTACGTTCCTGGCATTATATATCTTTCGTTGATCTTTGTAATATATCTTTGTAATATCCTCTCGCAATGAAGTTGAACTTGTCTACGGATTTAAGATTGTTATAGCAAAAGATTTCATTTTATCTTCTTGGATGATCTTAAATTTTTCTAGTTTCTCTGCAATCCGATTCTATATTTTTCTTCAATTTTCGAATCTAGCGCCTAGCGTACCATTTATTTCACTCACGTACTCGTTCCTTTTTATGCGTGTAATTTATAGACAACATTTTCTTTCAGTACCTTGCCCATAAAGAATTTACGAGATGCTATTTACGTACCACATAAAACTGCCGTTGATACCTCGTATTTCGTTTCCTTCTTTTTTCTTTTACAGTTTCCTTCGCTCTGAATCATCGATTCTGTTAATCAAGCATCGTTACACTTTAAAATTGTGCTTCTGCTTGCACGTACGATACAAATTCTATTATAATTATAAACTATTACTGCCATATTCTGGTATCAATCTGTTCACAACTGATTAATAGTGCGGGAATTTTTATATTTACCACTGCTGTACTTGTTTCTTCAATTTGAACGTTTAGGAACTTTATTCTTGATAAACAATACGTACAAAGTGCTTTGCCACTAGTTGTAAGTGGAATTGTTTCTTTAAAATAGTTGGAAAAGGGGAAGAAATTTTCAAGAGACCAAACTAAATGGTGTTATGTAAATATGGATTCATATACCAAGTTAATACGTAATATTATATTTACCGTATAGACATTAAAAATAAATTACACAGTAAATATCAGATTACTGTGGTTTAAAATATGAAATATATCTGCAACTATATGTTCTTTCACAGTGTTGAAATTGCATTCGTCCGAGTGATTAATAGTTGGAAAATTCTTATACTTTTTTCTTAAAATCGCGCTTTTTCTTTGCAAATTGAAAATGAAAAAGTGCACATTTTGTCTGCAACATCTCCTTCTATCGTAACTTGCAATTACATATCCGCGTCAGGATACGCGGATTGTACGAATCCTCGTGTGAATTATTATTATAATCTGTCATCATAAATCTAGAATCGCGTCATTGCAATATGCAAGCATATCAGATTCGATTTTCTCGAAAAGCAAGCGTAGTACGAAAAGACTTTATCGTAACTGTACGCTTTCTTCGAGTTGTACGCGTAAGGAAAGAGGAGCAGAAGAAGAAGGTTCACTGGAAGGCAGACAATAATTATTATTCGAAGCGACGATTTGTGTCGCGGTCAGGGCCGTATACCGAAGATTGATATTACGGTTGTGCCGACAAATGGCTACGATTCGTCCCTTGAAAACCGTAATACGCGACTGCTTGGTTGCCTGCCGGGGTTCATGCGTCCTGTCGTTTCACACGAACACGTATGTCAGTGCATATATTTTGCGCACATAGGCCGATACACACCCATAGCATCGTGTGTGCGATTGTATATAAATATACACGGTCCTTGACAAAGAGTCTGCCGTGCTGCTGCACATGCATGCACACGCCGCTGAATGTGACTCCTGGGTGGTAGATCGTAATTACCATAAGTCGTGAAATATGACTTCATGATGACGCGTCCGTACGACAAATGGAACAGCCGGTGGTTGGCCGACCGGTAATGCCAACTGACGTTGGACCACTTTCGTTTTGTTTGCCTCGTTCGTGCAGTCCACATCTAGCGAAGGAATCCGCCCTGAGCATTCTGCGGCTGTTGTTCTCTTGGAAACGCCAGATAACGCGCTGACGCGACCTTTGAAAATTCATTGCACGCGAACGAGCCCATTTATTTCATCATCGACATCGTCTCGGTACTGGATCGAACTTTGCGCTGGGTTATGAGCGCTATAGTTCCCGAAATTTAGAATGCCACTAGTGGCTTTCACGGGATCAGACAGTGGATCTGAAACGTAAAACTTTAGCTTCGACGAATCATGCGTTCGCAAGATATACTATACTACTACGGTATACTACTGTGCATGATTATTCTTGGGGAGATCCTGAAATAGTAGCAAATGTATGGGATCGTGTTCAGATAAAAGATCTTTAATGTAATCTTCGCGATCATACGTAAATAATACGAGGATGTGAGAAGTTCTGTTTCTTTTTTCAAATGTTCGATACAAATTCATGTAGAATGTATCCTCCGCCATTATTCGCCACTTGTTCCCAACGTCCTGGTAATTTTTGAATTCCTCGTTTGAAGAATTCCGCGATTTTTGAAGCAAACTAATCTCCCAACCATTTTCGCAGTTGCACGTCGTTGTGGAAGAAACAGTCGCTTAAACCATTTTCGAGGGAACGAAAAAGATGATAATCCGTTGGAGCGAGTGAATAGGATGGTGGAGAACTTACCACGCTAGGTTTCGAAGCATTCCTTTTATCAAATTTACGTCGGAAATGATCGTGTTTGTTAATCTCCATATTTTTCGGATAATTAATCGCTTTGTTATTGGCACAGAACGAAGAAATATACGATCATATAATAAAAGAAAATTGGAGCTCTCGGATGGACGTAAACAGTAAGATACAGATGATAAGCAATTGTTTTCAGGTGAAACGAAAATCGCGCGAACTTTTACACCGAACTATTGCTTCGTCGATATCGATAAAAATAACAAAAAAATTAATTAGAATAAATAAAATCGATAAGATCGAGATTATTATTATTATTACTATTATCGATAAGAGGAAAACGTTGACCTAGGCGATAGTTTCAGACAATGTGTAATTGTTAAGGTATGGTGAGCATTTGGAGAGAATAAAAAGTTAAACTTTATTTACATATTAACTAACTTTAGCTCTACACGTGGGTTACTCTCTGAAGGGCTAGAAGACACTCGTTCGCTTGCTTTTTTCCTTCTAGTCGCTCTTTTGTCTCAACGGAGACCTGGGCCGTTTTGAGACACTCACATACATTCACATACTCTAGGAAGGGGATGCACACACATGTCTGTTCATTCTCACACGTACAATACAAATGTACTATCTATTTAACACTAATATGTAATTGAATTTCCTTTCCTTTTTTGTTACCTGTGATATTGTTGCAGAGAGAGTTGATCATCTGACTAATTTCGGAATTTTTCCTCATACTATATGTACGTAGTATCCAAATGGGTCTTAGAGGAAAAGGACAAGTAATGATGTTCTGATTTAATAAATGATATTCGAAGCAACGAAATGATTACAATGCTGTCGTACGTCTTATTCTCATGGGCGGCTTTCGACTTCCCGATTCACACTCTCCGGCTCCTACACTCGCTCGCTCTCGCTTCTCAACTCACACTCTGCACACCTTTTGCATCCGTCCTCTCCGGCTTCTCAACTAACTCTCTGCACACCTTTTGCATCCGTCCTCTCTGGCTTCTCAACTACCTCTGCCTTTAGAGTCTCTTTGCCTTTTTTCCGTCCTTCGGACCACGTGTCCCGAAACGCCCGTGGCCAGGGTCACGCAGGCCCTTTCCACGAAACTACCCACTTAAAAAGACCCAACGACACATTGATGTACCCGACGATGCCGCGGCTCTTGCAACTTTGTTTACGGTTCGGCCGATATCTTAGACCGAATATCTTAGTATCCCCGATTCTACATTTATATGCCTTATATAATATTCTATGTATTATAATATTTTTCCTTATAGGAAAGACATTATAATTTAGTTCAATCAATTACTCAATCTATACAACATGTCTGGCAGCTCTAAAGAGATCACCTTCTAAAGAGACTTTACTCTTTCGAGGTTCTAGGCCAAGTGCTATACAGTCCCTTTATCAAAAAGACCAACGTCCATCCCACTCCGTGGTCAGATTTTTTGGACAAAGTCTCTATCCTGTGACAATACGATCTCGCTTTCCTCCAGTAAACTATCTCACACATTCTGCAAATCAGCGACATTCAAAATTATCTGCCAGGAGACAAGCGTCGCCTCCGCCATCCTCTTAACGAACACGCCGCGCTCTTTATCTTTTAGGCTGCTAGGCTCTTTAGACTGCGAAAAGTGACGAGGCTTCCATGGTCGACTTTTGGCGTCGTGCAATTTTTTCGATGATGAACGGACACATTAAACGACACAACGTGTGGCAGGGGACACAGACGCGATTCCTATGGTGGACACCACTTTTCTATAAACAGTCATATCCGAGTTACCAAACATTCACTCATGCATCCTACCCAGAAGCTTGCTGAGACCTCGGCCCAGTCATAAATTACGACAAACATCTGCCATAATGTCGCATATAGCAAATAATGATCGCAATAAGAAAATGCATCGTCGCTGACGTATGATGCAGCAAAATGAGTCTCTTACGTATCCATTATCCAGACTAGCCAGTGTTCTCAAGCCGGCATAAAATTTCCAACGAATTGACCTAAAGAGAATATTTTTTAATGATTATGAAGAAAATTAAGTGAAAAAGCGAGTACACAAGCGAGTTACGTGGCGCGTTATCTGACTGGTTAAGCTGAGCCTGAAAGTAACACGGAACTCGGACTTGTCTTTCGTGGACTGGTTTATTGCGATGTTCGGCTGTATGATAATGCAACGTAATCGGATTAGACCGGTAAATGTATTGCCGGCGTATCTCGCAATTTGCAGCTGTACAATTTACAAAAGTGTATGTGACGTAAATGCAAATTACATTTGTCTTTGCTCGTTCAATGATTTTAATACGTGTGCAGCGTCACATTACGCGATGTTCCCGACGCGCTCGTCCGTTTTAAATTAAATTCATTAGCCGGTCCAAGTCTTCCTCGCGGAATTTCGATACTTTTTAGTATTCCGGGAAATCAGAATTTCTGAACGTTCATATCTTTTTTATCAAGCTTATTCGAACTTCTTTAACAAGTTTATACAGTTATGAAAAATGAATTGAATAGTTTGTACAAATATTAAGTGCAGAAATTAATTCAGTGGCTTTTATGGATCAGTTTGTCATCTATTTATCAGTTTATCTTTCGAATCAGCTCCATTTTCTTACTATTAATTGAAAAGCAGAGCTTATTTATTAATATTTATCGATGTTATGCTTTAGTTATATTATGTAAAATCCTAAGAACATTTAAATTCAAAACGGATCCACAGCTCGTTATTTGTAAAAGCACCGAATTAATTTCTGTACCCAATACGTTCGTTTAAACTGGAATATTACGTTTTCTAGGCATTCTCTATATCATTTTTAACGAATCTATTACATATTTCTAATTTAATCTTAGATAAATGCTACAAGTATTAAAAATAAATGCTGTCTAATATTAAACGTCTATTTGTACCAATATTTGCTCTGCTATACTACTGTACTTACTATATGTACTTGTCTATGTATGTATTATAGCACACACTAGCTTCTACGTCTCAATTCGATGAAATATACAAATCTCAGCGGTTTCGAGAAGCTGCATGAAAAGCTAGAAACTTATTTTACAAATTGACTTCTGTGATTCCTCAGCAATGGCTCAACAAGTGAATCCTTTCAACGTTTACGTAGTAATAATAACATAAAAATTATAAAATTAAGCTTTGTCGAAGCTTTCTTTTTTCTTGCTGCCTCTAGAAATTGAAACTTACGTGTAAAAATGAAATTTTTGTTCTTCGTGGCTATTTTATTATAGTACATGCATTCTGCCATTATCTGGTAATTTTTCATTTTAAAAATCGCTTAAGAATGAAATGCCCATTCCGAATACAAACTCGAGTATCGTTGCATCGATATTTTCATACTTTTAATCGGAAAGAACAATGACACGTTACGTTAGAAATATCTTTTCCTAAATTACCGAAATAATTGATCTAGATGAAATGAATAAAATTTCTTCGAATTAAACGCGATATGCACGAATTGTCAAGCGTATTGAATTATTGACGTAGATGTGCATGTATGTACATAAATTTGCCGTTAATCATCGTCAAGGAAACGGAGAAAGGAAAGCGGTGTAACCATAGTAGCGAAGAGTTCTCTCTGTCTCTGCTTTCCTTGCCACTTTTAACAGAAATCTTTGCTCTCTTTGCTTCCTTTCCGAAGAAAAACTTTCAGCTTGTAGCGAAACGAAGGAACGTTTCGACGACACTTTCCTCCATTATTCTGTATTTTCTTTTTAAACTGAGCTCCATCGTCTATTATTTGATTAACGTTCGACAAATGTCCATTTTAAAAACACTATTAATGGAAACTTTTAAGGAACATTTATGCAAAGATCGATCTCCTGTGCTATGTCGAACGTTTGGAAATCATTTTTGAAAAACCTTTAAATAAATTATGTTAGTAATATTAAACAATAAGATATAGAAATAGTTGGCGGTGCAAAACCGATTCAAAATCACATGAAAGCAAATCTATAAATTCGCAGTTGACAAATATTCGTAATAAGAAATTTGTGCACTTTTTTAATATCCTCATTTATTTTGCATTAAGTGCAATTTAAATATTGGGACTGCCTCTTTCAATTCTACAAACCAAAACCTAAAATGTGTAAAATCTGCAAGTTCATAAGATCGATGTTCTTCCTGAAGAATCCCAAAATAGTTGTATGACGTTTTCTCTTCTTCTCAATTTTCTTTAATCTGACAATCTACTATATTTCTTTAAACTCAAAAAGTACATAAAATTTTCTAGTCTTTGTTAATTCTGAAACGAATTGTCATTTTGCAAACTTAAACCAATAAAGTGCGGCTATTTTATGTTCATGTATTACGTAGGATACAGTTTATTTATAGAAGAATTTTTGTATCGATCGAGTTAGCAGGCATTCACGAAATTGGTGAATAGATTACATCAACGTACCGGGTGTTAGAAAAATCTGGAAGCACATAAACCTACAATAAGTCTGGAGATCGAAAAATCGGAAACATTTTTCAGAAAAATATTTCAGAGCAAAGGTTTTCAAGATTTTAAACGTTCCGTTGAACGGTCCTATCCGTTTGATACTTGATACTAATAGTAATTAAATACCTACAATAATTACTGTTTTTGTTTAAGAATCTTGTAATCCTTGTCAAGATCCAGTAATTTGGTTAAAGTTGGAGGACTGAAAGGATCAGGCAGAAGATCGAAGGTTTAATCCTAAAGCAAGTCAGCTTTAGGAAAACGTAAAGGAGGAAAAGCGTATAGTAATCCGCAATGATAGATACATGTGGCGAACGTCCACGAATCTGCCAGAGTTTGATCTTAATCCTTGTGTTAGCAAAGCGAGTATAGTTATCCAATATCGAAGGCTCACAGCATACGACAGGTGACTATAAACAGCTTAAAATTTTCATTAGTTATCGGCTCCTGTTGATCGTAGCATGCTGACGTCCTTAGGCTAACTGGCATATTCTTGTATTAATCATTTTCTCCGGTTACCTTAAATGTATTGGGTCGAACGGAAAATTCGGACAAATTGCACGATCCGTTCCTCTCTTCTCGTGCATCGTTTTCAATTTATGCTCCATTCCTTTGCACGACGTTTCACCATCTTTGCGATAATTTCGTTATTCCATCGGCGCAGAATAGTTCAGTTTTCTGAGGGAGAAGAGTCGTTCCAACTCGTCCTTTTAATTTTTCAAACAAGACAAGCTCTTATGGTCGAGGTAATTTTGTAACGAGCGGAATAAGCGATAATCTGAGCGTGCAAGATGAACAGAAGATGTACAACGAGGTACAACGTCCCATCCGAGTTGCAGGAAATTTTGTCCTGCGACGATCGACACGCCCGGTCTTTCGTTGTCTCGGTGAAGCATATTCGAACTCACGCCAAGCCAACGAAAAACAGGTACTTCGATAAACGTTTGTCTTACGCTCCACAGTTGACTGTTACCTAATTAACAACAGATTCAACACCAGATTAGATCAATTAAATGGAGATCAGTAGCCGTTGTTTCAACTCCGATCCATCTCTCTACGGAAAGTGAAAACAGACTTTACGTTCAAGTCAATACGATAGAAATAATTCCATTATCGTTATCGATAGACTGCGCATTTGTATGTATTTGTAGAAAACGTGAAAATTACACGTAATACACATCCTTTCTAGATTAGAAAGATCCTTTCTAGACATAGTAAAATTGTATAACGACTTTACTATGCAATCTTTTTGTAATTCAGTAGTGGTAATCTTCTCAATGCCAAGGGCTTTGTTTGTGTTGCAGGTTGTAGCTAATTTATGGAGTTGGGGAGGATTTGGAATGGGCACTTGCAGGCAGGACTCTAGATTTATCGTGCGTTCATGCCAGTCGTACACTTCCTTCTCACAAGGTGTGGACAAATTGTGTGCATTGTTGTGACCTTTCTGGAATATGTTTGCTAATGGTGTTACCTTGTCGTTGTCTTAGACGATCTCCTAGGAAAGTCTATAACATCAACTCGTTCGTTTGCTGCAACACTCACGTAAATAGAAGAATCAGGATTTTAGGAAAAACAAGTTTCAACGATGATCCGTGAACGAATTGATGCTCCAACGACGCGGTTGAAGCTTTAAAGTTCACTCGTACGACTGTACCAGCGGAAAGCACAAGGAGCAACTGGTATTTACGTGCTAATAACTGGAAAACTAAGAATTTTGTAAAAGTTACGTCGTTGTTGCAGAAAGTGAGCGAACCGAATGTTTCTGTTAAAGTTTGAATCGTCCTATTGGAAGCATATTCCAGAAGCTTCTATCACTGCTTAATCAGTTTTCACACGAAAAGAGAAGAGCGTCAAAACTCTTGGCACGTGCAAATGAATGGCATTTTCTTTTCAGAAGCCAACTATCCTTCGGGCTACTCGACTATCTGTTCTTTCCTCTTCTGGGCTTCTCCTTTCGTTTCTCCCTTCATAGTCTGCTTTATTTCAGCTGAAACCAACTATATAGTAATCTTAAGCCGTAAAATATTCACGGACGGTGTATACTTTGTATAGTTCTCGCGCAATTTGATAGCACAAAAGTTTTAAGTAAACAAGTTTCGCAATCGCTCCTCTGCGGCCGAAAAGTATCAGAGTCGTCGATGCAATCTTACTAACTGCCTTATAACTTTATTATCCAAGAAGCAGTTCGTCGCTTGTTGTTTCCTTTTAAATCACTTATCTCCATATTTCTTTCTTCTAATTGTGTTTTCTTCACTTGCAAAGTTTCTTGCTGAAAATGACAACGTGAGTTCGCGCTCGCCATCCATATGCAGATGCGCTAGTTACAATAAATAGCAAGTAGAAGATAATTCTAGATACAATCGATAGATTTAATCGATAGGTTTAACCCCTTGGCCTAGACGCTATCTGCCGATCACGCGAGCCATAGTAAGCAAGAAATTCGGTCGCGCACCGTGCCATTCGTCTGTTCAGCCGTGCGCCCGAACTGGCGCAAAATGTATACTTCTTATGACATGTATATTTAGGGGCTACAAAAGGAATCGCGAAGTAATAAACGACGTTTGAGGACAAATAGCGTTTTTAAGACGTCTAGGGCGTAATCATGACCAGTTGATCAGTTAACAAAAACAATTTATTATTTCAAAGTGGATAATGACTCACTAGCAATTTGTAAATTACCACGAGTCAGACTCGTGGGTTCCGTTTATGGCACGAATTCTTTACCACGAGTATGACTCGTGGTTAGAGGCCAAGGGGTTAAGATGTTCTTTTGTTTTTATCCTTAGTCCATGTAAGAAAGTGCAATAAAGGTTTTTCGGCTCAAAACGGTGCGATTTATCCAAAGAATAAAATTATAGCTATTGTGATCCTAATTTTGAATATAGAAATAACAACAGGTTATGGGCCAAGGTTCAATAATTAGTTATTATTTTACTGAAAATATTATTAATTGTAATAATATTGAGGAGCGCAGAAGATAATCTAAGAACAAAGAAAAAATGCGTGATCGATGATTCAGTGTTGAATACCATAAGGACGCTTTATAGAATATATAATTGCTTACGTGATAATACAGTTTTCAAAAGAATAAAATAATAGCTGTTGTGATCCTACCTCTGAATACAGAAATAACAACATTTTTCTTCCCTCGATTTTTGTTATAATACAAATTGTCATGATCTTCGTCTTAACATTAGACACTGTTTCCATTTTCTTTTTCCAAATTGAAAATACAATTCGTTCTGTTTGGAATATACTTAGAGAGTACTTAATAATTCGATAAACGTTTTATTTTTATTTATCGACATACAAAATATTTTATATTTAGAACGATATGTATTTGTCGAATTTAATATGTAATAACAATCGCGAAGAATAAATCGTAACAAGTATAGATTAGTATAGGAGGCAACGCATTACGTGTTATTTCAATGTCATACACATTTTGTTCATTGTAATTTCATATTTAATATTCATCCTGTAAATCTTTCTGAGAAAAGATTTGCAAATATTTTCCAAAATAAATATTCAAGTGTTTGTACCGAAAATAATCATTTGAATAATTTTTTAAACATACACTGCTGTTATTTTTCTATTTCTTCACATGCACAGTAGTAATTACGCATATACATTTTGGAAAAGTATACTTACTCAAGGTTTCTTTAATCGAAAATATCTTAACAAATCATTTGCAATTATTATTAGTATATAATTTATTTGTATCTTTTATCGAATAACATTGATACACAAAATTTTATGGGTTCTCATTTACGATATTCCAATCATATTTTTCAACAATTGAAACAAAAATTAGATGCATCGATAATTCTCGCGTCTACAGTATGCCCTGATCTTAGACGGACAAGATTTTAATCTACACATTAAAAAGAAGGAAAAAATGTCGTATAAAGTTCGTCGGGAAACGCTTCACTATAAACTTACAATACAAATGTTGTACGCGTGAAACAGGCAACTACGCATTTTCTACTAGAACACGCAGAAAGTCGACGCTGTTTATCTAATCTGCGTAGATTCCTTCTCCAATATCCTTAGCTGTATTCTAACGCTTTTACCAGCAGTTATTTCTCAACTATCGTTGAAAATAGCATCTTGTATTAAAATGCCAAGAATATTTTTTTTTTTATTTGGTAGACTTTTTACAATCAATTCTCATTGAGAATTGTAAGTAAATTATTTTGGCGTGGTACTGTAACTTGGATTATAAGAGTTTACAGTATGTTTGATTCTAGTTGAATCTAATGCTTCAATCTAAAGGGTATTGTCTTCTTAGTCTGCGGATCTGATCCTCTTATATTATATCTGTTCCTGAATTTGGATATTTCTTCTTTAACTGTGGGTATCTTAAGGTCACGATGTACTGTTTCGTTGGTAACATACCAAGGTGCATCTATTACGGATCTTAGAGTTTTTGAGAATTTCTATGTTGGAAAGAATATCTGTCAACGTTGAAAGAATGCGCCGATATTCACTTTCTATACGATGTGTATAATTCTGTAACAAAACGTTTGCTCACAAACTTTCTATAAAATTGTGTTATATTCTTTCTTCTTACGCGAAGATTAACACTTTGACTGCTACGTCGAAATCACATGTTTCACTCAGGACGCCACGGGAGTATTTTTATTGTTCAAAGCATATAATGACAAAATAATAATAAATCGATGATGTAAGACAACATTCTTCCCCAATGGATCGTTTATCTTATTGATGATCACGGGTGACCACCGTAGCGCCTTGGTAACAGCTGATAGCGACGTATTATAACAAGGCTTCGTTTATTTCAACGAACCATTAGCATTTGTTATTCCATCGTAAGCAAAACGTCCAGAATATATTGTTGAAACGTGTAGAAGATATTAGTAAACGGTATTTGCTCATTCTATATGTAATAGTAAGGTATGTTCATACTTCTAACTTCAATTATACGATTATTTTCTAAGCTGTGTTTATAATAATATTCGTAGATTACCCCCGAAAGATACGGATGTAAACAGTGCACAGTTAGATGCAAGATCTGTTCTCACTTTTTTTTATTGATATTCTAATAAAAATGTTTAATCGTTCAATGGGGCTCTTTTTATTTCAAAGTATCTTCTATTTATCGGTTATATTCAAAATGCCCTAACTGTCAATTTTCATACAATTTTTACAATCGTAAGAAGTTCAAGCGCTCCGGTCAACAATGACCACCGTGGCGTCACAGGAGAAACCGTGGCCGGTCGTATATGACCAACGTGGCAGTCAAAGTGTTAAGCCCTTGCAGTTTGGCTGTCTAAGTTCGCCACACTCTGTGTATATACGATACATTAAAATAAAACTCAGAAACAATAGTAGCGTAGGACGAGAAGTCTCAACGACGCTTACTCCTTACAGTTTCAGCATAAAACAATGGCGTGGCGCATTCACGTGACACGGATCGATATTATACGATCGAACGTAAGAACGACGATTGACGGAGTCGTAGGTTCGAGGGTGTATTATTAAAAAGTAACGGTGCGAAAAGTTAATAATCGACTGGGAATATCGAGGCACGGGCCCGTCTCTGTCGAAGCTGTCGACTCTTGTACGGTTTGAAGGGGGAAAAAATATCAACCTCTACCTTTTTCCGGTGACGCGGATATCGAGTGCCAACACTATTCACTGCAAGTCGTCCACCCAGCCGGAACTCGCATTTCGAGGCGAATGCGAAACGTCGTCTATTTCCGACCTGAATGTTCTTCCAAGTCAAACCATCTGCCGCAATCGTACTTTCGGCCAAACTTTGAATGATTCCCTCCTCTTCTCTCGAGTACCGATGCACCGAGTATGCAATGAGTTTAACCCCGGCTGATGCACCACTATTGTTGTGTTCCCGTGTCTGCTTCCTTTCTATTTGAACGATATAAGAAAGTCGTTTTCAGAGTACGTTTAATTGTGATTTTCTTTTCTTTTTTTCTTTTTTTTGAACGACCGAGAAACCCATTTTAAAGCAGCTCCTGGGAGATTATTCTACGTGTAAAATGACGTTCTACAAGTAGAAAATATAGAATAGAAATCGTTTATAAGATGCCTCATTTTCGAGAAAAATATGACCTGAAAATTTACCATGCGCGTCCACCAGATCAGTTTCCAGCTAAACACGTTCAAACTGTATTTTGTTGAAAACCAGCACTTGAACGAAAAGATTTTATTTTAGATTCGACTTATTTTCACGTGTAGAATAACTGGTCGTTGATTGTTTACTCGTACTTAGACGGTAATTAGCGAAGTTTAAGGCAATTCTGGCGTAAACCTCAGAATTCAAAAGTACTTTGAAATTTTGAGCGAAACTAATTTGGAGCGCAGAAGGGCCAAAGTGTAAAATCTGGAACCGATTCATCACGTGGTTATCAAGAAATTGTTAACAAAAATCGATACATTTTAACACAATGACATACAAGTCTCGTGGAAGCCAAAAGACAGATCAACTCCATTTTCTATTAATTATTAATCCTTAATTACATAAGCACGTGATTAATAGTTAATTCTCAAGAAACAAATGAGTTTACCTACTTCCATGAGTTGATTCGTCGGAAGAATAGTATAAATGATAATAAATCCTACGTAAGATAGTAAGTTTAATGAATAGTGTTTATAACATTGTCACGTTTTCTACTTTATTTCTATAGGGAAACTACATTCAAAAATTGTAAAAATTGGCAAGAAATTATATGACAACGTCGTGCAGTGAATTTACTAATTTCTGTAAACCTGTTCACGTGACTTTTTTGAAATGTTAATAAAAAGATAAGTTCACGTGCATATTTATAATAACAATAGTAACTTCAGTACACAATGTATGGTATTACGTTGCAATATGTAATAGGTTTTTGTCAAACTAAAAGTTAACGTGTACTTTTGAAATTCATGAATCTGTGAAATTTAATTCCCTTCAATATATTTCCATTGATTCATATTTAAATTTTTTAAAATTTCAATTTTCCACCATGTTTACCTCCTGCTATCGTATTTCTATACGAAATGAAAAATATAAATGTGTAGCTGTAGCAATATTGCTCGTTTTTGTAGAACACTTTTCAATATCTCGATTTATGCCACACTTCAAAATTAATTTCTATCAAAAACAGAGTTTTAATATATTTTATTAATTTTTAGAACACAATCGAAGAATTACAGCTATATTGGTGATTTTTGCAAAAAATTCTTCGATATTTCGTCAATATGTCGAACTTTGAAATTGATTTTTATCAGGAATATCTTTTACTTTCTACGCGATATTCACTTTCGTTTTCGCTTTTTTATGACAAATCGCGTGTATTTTTTTATACGATCTATAATATAGAAGAATAGAAATAGAAATAGAAATAATAAATAATATAGAAGAATAAAAATTATACAGGCTCAAGTTAGGAATCTCTAAAATGATAAGTTAATAAAATAAAAGTCTTTTAAAATATTCAGAATATTTCATAACATTGGTCCAAACTCTTGTCCACGTTATTGCGCACTGAACTGTAATCTCCGTAACCTTTTTTGATCAAAATAGTTTTCATTTTGTTTAATCAACAGCAATCTTAGAAAATTTAAAAATAAGTGTTGAAAATTGATTATTTCTAGAAATATGTACAGTAACGATTAATAAGTGAATGATCATTATCAAATCTAGCCAGTCAATTTCGGAACCAGGGCCAATTCGTCGATATTTATTTCACAAAGATATCACATCTCCGCTAAAGTGTACCAGTACATGCTACCGCAAGGAAATTAAAATTTGTAACGCTATTAAAATATCTTTCAAACGATCATGAATAATAATTGTTACGAACATTAAACACATTATCTTATGTATTTATAATATAAATATAACACATTACGTAATGCTTGTAACATACGAACCTACATAATAATACGAATATCCAGATAATCATTACGGAATCAATGACATTCGAATAACAGAAAGTTTGCACATTGCACATGGAAAAGATAAATCTGTGAAGTGAAATCGACGGTATACACCTGCTACTTGGCCATTATAATATTTCATCCAAATTCATGCGAAAGGTAAAACTCACACACACACGTTCCCAGTATTCTAATGTTTACGCATATCCTGAAGTGGATTATCATTATTCGTAAATTGAATTTCCATCGGCTGCACAGACTTCGCGCAATCGTTCATGAGCGTTTGAAGATGTTAGCAAACATTTATGGCGAACATCTATCAAGCGTTTGTGTGCTTCACGCATTTCCACCGACTATTCAAGAGTTTCATACACGTTCGCAAACGACTTGCACAGCCGATGAATATGCAACTTTGCATTGCATCAGTGTTTCAGCCTGTTCTCCAATTCACAATGCTTTTACTGTACTGGTATTCATTTGATAAATTAATACATAGCAGCAGAACTACCTGGAATCTTCCGAATGCTACGATATAAGAACATTCTGCTTTCCAATCTGTCGCATACGCGTCATCGATGAATATTAAATTCAATCACCGTAACAGTTGTAGTCAAAATGACCAAAAGTTGCGCTATAATATTATTTTTATTATTTTTATTTATTATTGCTTAGTTCGTGCCTTTCGGCTTTGGACGAGCTTTCGGTTTTACATCTCTTTTATCTATTTCATTTCTTATATATCTACCTCTCCTCTTATTCACTGTATTATATTGCATTCCTTTAATTATTCCGTCTCTAAAAACTATTGCACCTTTTGGGCTTTTGCCTCCTTGCTGTGCTTCCTTATTGTCGTTCCTCCTCATCTTTTATTGCCCTTCTCTTCTCTGTTATTGCTTTTAGTTCTGTTAGTTCTTCTCCAGTCTCGTTTAGTATTTTTTCTGTGTCCTTTGGCCTTCCCGTTATTTCGCATTCTTCTATTACACGTGTCAGGTCTTCTTCTTTCCTTTTACATAGTCTGCATCTTTTTCCTCCCTCTTCTTTCCAGTATTCCCTTGCTTTGGTCTCGTTTCCATATCTCAATCTTGCTGATATTTTTTTGTCCTTCCACTTCATCCTCCCTTCTAAGTACTTTGGTAACTCTTCTTTGGCGATTTTTCTGTAATGTATGTTATATTTGGATACTCTTTGTCAAATAATTCGATAATTGTTTGAAAGCAGATACTATGAACGCCCTTAAAATGAACCTATTGTGCCTTCTTTCTCATAATGTTCGTCGAGAAACTGAATGTTCCAATAGATTCTTTTATTATGTGTGTTTCATGCGTACGTGTGCGTGTGTGAACATTGTATGTATAATCTATCAGATGTTGTTTTCTCGATAATAATTTTAATAATCATATAAGCAAGATATATTAGGTCGTCCGAAAAGTTTCTTTCGTTTTATGAGGAAATAATAGACGCACAAGGTTTTTTGTTTCTACATCCTGAATCTTGCTAATATATTTTTGTTCTTCCACTTCATCCTGCCTTCTAAGTATTTAAGTTGCACTATAACAATTAGTAGATTATTTTAACTGATTTTAGTTGCGGCTAATCGTTCTAAATAATAAAAGTGTTCTTGCTTACCATTAGTCAATAAAGATGAAAGATTTCCCCTTTTGATTGCCGATAACCATTATGTACGAGAAAAAATTCTTTTATTACCGATATTATAGATGAAAAAATTTCCTTTTGATTATCGATAATCGTTATATATGACAGAATTTTCTTTGATTACCGATAACCATGGCAGATGAGAGGTTTTCGTTTTGATTGTCGATTGCCACCATGCAATGCGGGAATATTTTTGGTTTCTGAGCATCTTCAGATATTTTGACTTCACAATCGTCAATGATAAAGACGTCGTTTTATGCAATGCATTTTAGCATTTGCTAAATAATAATATATACATTTGCTGGTTAAATATCGCTGGTTCTGTTAACGTTGGCAATCCTTCGTTGACTGTTTTATAATTCGAAAAAGTGAAGGATCCAAGGAATTGGTCAGGCGACAAAATATTTCTATAAGATGCAACAATTACACACGCCTGTTTTATCGCCGTGTATCAGTCTTCCGAAGATGAATCTAATCGAATTATGTTGGGTTATGAGGATATTTATGAGGAAATAATACACGCACAACGTCTTTTGCTTTATATTATTTTGTCGAATTACGTACGATCCATTTTGTTTTGTCGAGATAAGCACCGTCACATTTCACAGACTTGGTTTCACGTTTGTACGAAGATGCACTGTTGTGAAAAACACGTTTGCGAAAGAAAGACACTTTCCGGACAACCTAATATTACACTATTGTACGTAACCATGGCGATTATGAATTATCATTGCAGTTTCATTTAACAGTGTCAAAACTAAAAAAAAATCATTCGCATTTCTCCAGATATTTGATTTTCCAGTTAAACAGCGTATACTGTATAACGTAACGCACTTTACGTATAAATTAAAATCAAAATGTTAATATAGAATAATATAGGTGTAAATTAATAACGTTGGAGATTGAAGCATATTGCTGTGATTTAGGATTAATATAATTGCCACTGCTGCTGAATTGCTGTTAACTATTCCATCCAACCGAACTTTACTACCACACAGTCTCTCGATCGGGATAGATACATATACATATATACATATACATATACTTGTGATACACGCGCAGCAGATATAGTCGTGGTTGGAAATACGTGGATAGCTGTAAATACCGTCGTTCGAAGTTTCATAGACTCGCGTCAATGGTGGCAGATTGCATCGAACGTGACGACCCTCTTTAAAAGTCTCTCATGCGAGAACCTGATACGCTGTCCATTCGTTTCAGATACGTAACAAGATCAGCAGTAGCGCGCGCAAAGACCTGTCAGACCAATTTTTTCTTTCGTTTGATTGCGATTTTCGTTTTATTTCTGCCTTTTTCATACGTATATTTCTTTTTTACTTATGTCAGTCCATTTACGCTTGTAACTAAACGTAGTTGTGAGCACGATAAATACAGAAACGTGTTTTGAATTTTTTGTTCCATTGCGATCTTACTTTTCTTTTTTCGATTTTTCATATATATATATATGTGTCGGATTAGCGTTAGGTTTAGGGGCGTGTAACGAATTTTCATTCTGACTAGCCATCGTTGTTGTACAACAGAGATTATATTTACTGGTATAAATATGATTTTTACAAAGTTTGACAAATAACCGCGGTGATTAGACGCTCGAGATGTTAATGACAATGTTCTTAGGTTCAATAACGAATCCACGGTCAACGGCGTAACTCTTTTGAAGCACAAGGTAACGTTTGCTGTGACGCTTGGTATAATACTGCGCGTAAAGACGATATGAAAACTCTGCAAGGTGATCGCAAGAATAAAAGACTGATGGAAACTTTCCTCTCCTTACGATCGCGTTTGTTCGTTGCATATTGGCCGGGGATACCAACAAAATTCCAGCCGCCGTTGCTAGGCAGACCCGCGTACAGCTGACATTGCTCCCGCCCGGGGTTTGATTGTTAATACAACGTGTGTCCCACAATATTGGCACTTTTCTGTTAGGTAAAAACGTTCATCCCGTGACCGTGCTACATTCGGCGACCAGCTGTGTCACCTCGAGCCCAAGCCCACTGTCACAAATAAAATCGGATTGAATCATAACAACTACCTCTAAGTTTTATTATTTAAGTACAGCTATGATAAATAGTCTAAAGTATCGGGGATCTTCCCAAAAATTCCAAAAGAAAGGTTCCGATGTCCTTTCATATATATTTGTCTTTTTTTTTAGTTGTGCTTTTAACTAAACGTAGGTTAGTTAACGAGATTTTTACATATTCTTGAAAACAACGAAGATATTTTTTTGGATCGTTTAAAGTTCAATTTTAAGTTTCCCTTTTTTCTCTTTTTTTTTTCTTTTTCTATATCGAACCATTTTATAGTGATCGAATGAATACGCCATTATGGTAACTTAATTGCGACTGGGAATCCATCGATCATTTAAAAATACATCAGTCTTAATTGACATTGATGCACTTGTCATGGGAAACGCAAATGAATAACAAAATTTCATTGAAAAATATATTCACTGTACTTTGAAAGTGGGAGCGTAACATGGTTAGCAATCTTGCATGAAATTGATCGATTTTCATGTTGAGGATGAGTGATTAAGCCGCGTACATTGTTAATACGTCGCTTTTCGTTCAACTTCCGATGTATTAGTTTTGAAACAAAGCTGTCAAAATTGATGTGCCTTCTCGATAAATCACGCGTTAATAGCTTGTACTCAATATTAAGTTGTTCTCTATTATGAAATAAATCGCGAAGAAAATTTGGAAAACACGATCAAAAATCTATTGTATATAGTCGAAACAAACAACTGGTTTAAAGGGAACATTCTTTAAAATGTTGTCGTAGGTTTGGCCTTTTTCATCGTAAGAAGCATTTTATCTATGCGTTAATTATACGCTTAAAGTTTCAAATTCATAATTTAAATATAAAATATTTGAAATTTTACATTACATTCTACATCGTAATATATTACAGTTAATTGTAATGTTTGTATATTAATGGCCATGTTTTAGTTCCTATCATCTACCTCATATTTCAGTTCTGAAAAATATTGAAATTAATTATTTTGTAAGTTAGTGTATATTAAGTACTTGAAATCTGTTAGTGTTATCATTTATATTAATTGATACTTCCGTGGATGCTTGTGCTTCTGATATTAGCAGAGATACTTACACGTCTCTCACGCATTTTAATTCTTTCTCAATTTAATTTTCTGCGGAATAGTTCCGTGAAATAGACGATTCTCAAGTTCTTGGAAATTAAACTTTTAACCCACAAAGACATCCGGAAAGCGCCTCGTATGTTATTTTAGACGTTGACGTATTCGAGACACCAAGAATCGCACATGATTTTATGTCGAGCTATATTAAGTGGTATTTTTAGTATACGTCGAGTTCTGTTTCATTTTTATGTCAAAGGGTTAAACTGATATTTGTTCGAATCTCGTGCGAGAAAATAAAGAGAAATAGAAAGAAAGACAAGACACAAAAAGTTTGTTCCTTGCAGGACACAATTTCGAGGGTATCTGATTAATAAAATCATTTTATTAAACGAGTAACAAGAAGAAAAGTTTAAAATTGATATTCTTTAATGACCACCATACTCGACATTACACTGCACACACTCTCTATTTATATTTTAAATTACGCCACACTGCGCCCACGTTTTTTGTATGCAAAACAGTTACAGAGCAAGATGAACGATAATGACAACTCATACGTTGTGATGGGATCTGAACCACTTTCAATCGTTTCGAGTTTATATTGTGTAGGAGGCAACAAATTCGGGTTACATCGAACGTGATTCGAAGTCTGGAAACTCTGGAAAGTCTTGACAAATCTTGAGTCTCTAAAGTCTCGAAAGTCTTGATCGTTTTGAGACCCTCAAGAGTGTCGATGGGTTTTGAAAGCTTCAGCGTTCGACGTCTTACGTGCTTTTCGCTTACGTTTGTTTGAACAGCATCGTTGACACGGAAAGTTATAGGAAGTCCAGCAAGATCGACGTATCGTACATGCGTTTATCTCAAGACTATCGACTCAAGACTTTCAAGATGATCAAGATTAAGACCTTGAAAACTCGCAAGACGATCGAAGCTTTCAACATTCAAAATCTGTTATAGTTCAAATGTATCAAGACTTGCAACACGCTGAGGACTTTAAAAATTCTTCAAGACGTATCAAGATTCAGGACTATCGACTCAAAACTTTCAAGATGATCAAGATTTTCAAGATGATTAAGACCTTGAAGACTCGCAAGACGATCGAAGCTTTCAACATTGAAAACCTATTATAGTTCAAATGTTTTAAGACTTGCAACACGCTGAAGACTTTAAAAATTCTTCAAGACGTATCAAGATTCAGGACTATCGACTCAAAACTTTCAAGATGATCAAGATTTTCAAGATGATTAAGACCTTGAAGACTCGCAAGACGATCGAAGCTTTCAACATTGAAAACCTATTATAGTTCAAATGTTTTAAGACTTGCAACACGCTGAAGACGTTAAAAATTCTTCAAGACGTATCAAGACTCAAGACTATCGACTCAAGACTTTCAAGATGATCAAGATTAACACCTTGAAGACTCGCAAGACGATCGAAGCTTTCAACATTCAAAATCTGTTATAGTTCAAATGTATCAAGACTTGCAACACGCTGAGGACTCTAAAAATTCTTCAAGACGTGTCAAATCTCAAGACTTTCAACAGCTTCAAGCTTCGAGTCGCGTTCAAAGTAATTCGAACTTTTCACCAAATATGTAGATTCAAATCGACTCTAAATGTTTCAGATTCCATCACTGCTCGTGCATGGTCTCGTGTATAACATTGCATCAGTGATAGGTAGAAGGTAGACGTTCGTTAGATTGTTCGATGGCATCCACATTGTTTCTTCGAAAGGCTGCAAAACAATGTGAGGCCACTCAACTTCCTCGACGTGCGCTTCCTTGTAGGTCGGAGCCTCTCGCCAATCCTCATTTCCGTAACGCGTAAAACATCATCTGGCAATGAATCTGAGTTCGGCGGAGATCATTTCCTTTGAGATATAACCTAAACCACTTGTGCTTTAACTATTTCCGCGGAACAAGACCGACCTCTTTTAGTTAAGTAGCATTTGAATTTCCTAGAAACTTGCCGACCAGTTTACTTTATTTCGCGAACTGGGTCGTTGCCGAGCTACCAGGAAAGTCGATTTGCTAAGTTTCATTTCTTTAATAAATTATTTCCAAAAGGATAATTGATAATTACGTTTCAAAACGTAGTCGTTAACTTATCAGAGAAGGAAAAAATAGAATCTCAAAAAATGTGAAAAACATATTGATTTCATTTTATAGGTATGTTTATTTGGAAGCCTTTATATATGAAATTACACCTATGTGGTATGTTTACCTCTGTCGATAATTATACTTAGGCACTTATGAAAACACGAGCAAACTGAAAGAATCGTTGAAAAATTGCCAAACCTTTAAAACTTATTATCTCATTCGAAACGTTAAACTATTCAAGATCCATGCATTCGGTATTATAATCGTTGAGAATTGTGAATCTTAATTGCCAAAATATAAGCAGAGGAAGACTAAGGTTACGCTTAGAATTCATATTAAAATAGTTTTAGATTTATTTAATAAACGGTTTCCTGGATTTTCGTCGATATATATTTGCACGTGTCTCAGCACTATTCAAGATCCATGCATTCGGTATTATAATTGTTGAGAATTGTGGATCTTAATTGCCAAAATATAAGTAGAGGTACACTAAGATTACGCTTAGAATTCATATTAAAATAGTTTTAGATTTATTTAATGATCGATTTCCAGGATTTTCGTCGATACACATTTGCACGTGTCTCAGCACTATTTAAGATCCATGCATTCGGTATTATAATTGTTGAGAATTGTGAATCTTAATTGCCAAAATATAAGTAAAGGAACACTAAGATTACGCTTAGAATTCATATTGAAATAGTTTTAGATTCATTTAATGATCGATTTCCAGGATTTTCGTCGATATACTTTTGCACGTGTCTCAGCACTTTCTTTGTCTCACCATCTTCCATATGAGACTGCCAATGGAACAGTTACATTCATCTGTTTTTCGAGACGCCACACACACACATACTTCCATACACTCATATTCACGTACGTGTGTCACTACTACGCGATCAATCTAGTCCAGCACACAAAATTATACATATCTCAATAATAATAATAGCCTCGTCAATTTTGTGTAACCTTATTAAATCTTCTCTTATCTACAATATATAGCATATCTATCACGCTGATACTATTTCAATTACTATTCTCATCAGTTTTGACATTTACATTATTATTGCATCTGTTCGTATTCAGTTCCCTCTATCATATAAACGATTTCACATACAGTTATTGAAATTTCCTATATTACTGTAACTCTTGCAAATAATTAGAACAAATTTTCGCTACATGTGGACATTATTTATTTACCTATTACTTTATCCACACATGAATATTAAATTCCGATCGATTAGTCGTTTTCTCTGTACCTTAAATTTGTTGTAACGTTTCCTTCTAAAAACAATAGATGTTCCAACGTTTATGAACAAGACTGTATGTACATCGATATTAAGTTATTAAGTTAATATATATATTATAGTTATTAAGTATAAGTATGAGCTAACAAACGTTTATTTTTATTTGCATTGAAATTCTCATTGTTCTCTTAATTTGCATCTCAACGTTAACACAAACTAAATAGCTTTCGTATGTTCGCAAACAGTTTTAGCTTATTATAAGTCCTGATTGCTGATTATATCGTATAATCGTTATTCATGGTCATTATAAAGGCTTTTCAAACAAGGAAATGTTATACCATACTATTGAACTTCAGATTCCCTGCGTTAATATACAGCATACCAATTAATGAAAGCGTAATTAGTATACTTGAAACCAATTCATCATATCAAAATTACGTCAACGATCTGTATAATTATTTTCGTAGAATATAATGCCAATTAACGAGGCAAGAAGAACCCGTAATCCAATAAGTCCAGAGGAAATCGAAACTTTTACTTAGACCCGTTATTATTTCTTCCTCTCGTCGACGATGTAACCATTTGTCTCCGAAAAAGAATTCAGAAAAAAAGATACAAACATGCTGCATTCACATCAACTTCACTGGTATCTTTCCAGCTATATTTTTAGTCCGTTCGCTGCAAAATGATGTGCTGCAACAACTGTCGCAGGGGAGGCTGTTCGTGCAAAAATTGGCCAGTTTCGAACGAAAAATTCTTACAGTTCGTTTAAGAGCATCTCTCGCGGAAGGAGAAACATTATTCGCATTTATCCAAAATGTGATGGGAAAGTTGAACAAAATGAAAGCAACGATGAGAAATTGGCAGGAGTCAATTTACCCTTGCGTTACATTTGATCTCCATTTTCTTCAAATTTCGATCCAGCTACAGAATAATTGTTCATTTATATCGACACAATAATTCTTCGGGAATTTTGTTGATAAATCGATCGAAATTTGAAATCGAGCAAATTTGACGTACCACCAGATTACTGCTACACGAGAATAATAGGCTAAAGCATGTTCGAGGAGTTTGTATTTGTAAATGTACGTACTGAGTGCCACGAACGAACTGCGCTCAATATGAAAACAGAATTAACGTAAAATACTTGTGTTTGAAGTAATTATAAAGTACGAAGATCCGATATTATCGGAGATTTTTCTCCATCGCAACTGTCAGCTGCGATGTTTCGAATGGGTACTTTGAATTCCAAATTGCGATAGCGTTCGATTCCACTGACCACCAAAAACATCAAATCGATATACAACCAGATAATAGCATTTTGATTTAAACGAAATTGCACTCTAGGCACTCGAATAATTTCGAATATTTTGTTCGCATATTCATTGACAAAAGTAAAACCGGATTGGAAATCACTATAGCAGATGCATGCGGGCGCAAAGTTCGTGAACGTGTGTTGGTCGCTGCACGCACGTTCTTTTTTCCTTTTTTTTTTTTTTTTTTTTTAATTTGTACTTTACAATTTGTCCAGATGGACATTTGGTAAATTTTCCAAACTTAATTGCTAAGTAACATGTGGATGGCTACTCCCAGCAAATACCATCTTCGAGTGTGACCATTTTATTTCTTTAGTGAAGTTTGTGGGGTGTTTTCCAGAACAAAAGTTTTTTTTTATTTAATTTGTACTTTACGATTTATCCAGATCGATATTTGGTAAATTTTTTTTACTTAATTGTTAATTAATATATGGATGGCACCCCCAGCGGGACACCATCTTCAAGTTTGACTATTTTATTTCTTCAGTCAGGTCTGTAGGGTGTTTTCTCGAACAAAAGTTTTTTTCTTATTTAATTTGTACTTTACGATTTGTTCAGATGGACATTTGGTAAATTTTTCTAACTTCATTTTTAAGTAACATGTGGATGGCTACCCCCAGCGGATACCATCTTCGAGTGTGACCATTTTATTTCTTTAGTGAAGTTTGTGGGGTGTTTTCCAGGACAAAAGTTTTTTTTTATTTAATTTGTACTTTACGATTTATCCAGATCGATATTTGGTAAATTTTTTTTACTTAATTGTTAATTAATATATGGATGGCACCCCCAGCGGGACACCATCTTCAAGTTTGACTATTTTATTTCTTCAGTCAGGTCTGTAGGGTGTTTTCCAGAACAAAAGTTTTTTTTTATTTAATTTGTACTTTACGATTTGTTCAGATGGACATTTGGTAAATTTTCCAAACTTAATTGCTAAATAATATGTGGATGGCTACTCCCAGCGAATACCATCTTCGAGTGTGACTATTTTATTTCTTCAGTCAGGTCTGTAGGGTGTTTTCTCGAACAAAAGTTTTTTTTTATTTAATTTGTACTTTATGATTTGTTCAGATGGACATTTGGTAAATTTTTCTAACTTCATTTTTAAGTAACATGTGGATGGCTACCCCCAGCGGATACCATCTTCGAGTGTGACCATTTTATTTCTTTAGTGAAGTTTGTGGGGTGTTTTCCAGAACAAAAGTTTTTTTTTATTTAATTTGTACTTTACGATTTATCCAGATCGATATTTGGTAAATTTTTTTTACTTAATTGTTAATTAATATATGGATGGCACCCCCAGCGGGACACCATCTTCAAGTTTGACTATTTTATTTCTTCAGTCAGGTCTGTAGGGTGTTTTCTCGAACAAAAGTTTTTTTCTTATTTAATTTGTACTTTACGATTTGTTCAGATGGACATTTGGTAAATTTTTCTAACTTCATTTTTAAGTAACATGTGGATGGCTACCCCCAGCGGATACCATCTTCGAGTGTGACCATTTTATTTCTTTAGTGAAGTTTGTGGGGTGTTTTCCAGGACAAAAGTTTTTTTTTATTTAATTTGTACTTTACGATTTATCCAGATCGATATTTGGTAAATTTTTTTTACTTAATTGTTAATTAATATATGGATGGCACCCCCAGCGGGACACCATCTTCAAGTTTGACTATTTTATTTCTTCAGTCAGGTCTGTAGGGTGTTTTCCAGAACAAAAGTTTTTTTTTATTTAATTTGTACTTTACGATTTGTTCAGATGGACATTTGGTAAATTTTCCAAACTTAATTGCTAAATAATATGTGGATGGCTACTCCCAGCGAATACCATCTTCGAGTGTGACTATTTTATTTCTTCAGTCAGGTCTGTAGGGTGTTTTCTCGAACAAAAGTTTTTTTTTATTTAATTTGTACTTTATGATTTGTTCAGATGGACATTTGGTAAATTTTTCTAACTTCATTTTTAAGTAACATGTGGATGGCTACCCCCAGCGGATACCATCTTCGAGTGTGACCATTTTATTTCTTTAGTGAAGTTTGTGGGGTGTTTTCCAGAACAAAAGTTTTTTTTTATTTAATTTGTACTTTACGATTTATCCAGATCGATATTTGGTAAATTTTTTTTACTTAATTGTTAATTAATATATGGATGGCACCCCCAGCGGGACACCATCTTCAAGTTTGACTATTTTATTTCTTCAGTCAGGTCTGTAGGGTGTTTTCTCGAACAAAAGTTTTCTTCTTATTTAATTTGTACTTTACGATTTGTTCAGATGGACATTTGGTAAATTTTTCTAACTTCATTTTTAAGTAACATGTGGATGGCTACCCCCAGCGAATACCATCTTCGAGTTCGACTATTTTATTTCTTTAGTGAAGTTAGTAGGGTGTTTTCTAGAACAAAAGTTTTTTTTTTTATTTAATTTGTACTTTACGATTTGTCCAGATGGACATTTGGTAAATTTTCCAAACTTAATTGCTAAGTAACATGTGGATGGCTACTCCCAGCAAATACCATCTTCGAGTGTGACCATTTTATTTCTTTAGTGAAGTTTGTGGGGTGTTTTCCAGAACAAAAGTTTTTTTTTATTTAATTTGTACTTTACGATTTGTCCAGATCGATATTTGGTAAATTTTTCTTACTTAATTGTTAATTAATATATGGATGGCACCCCCAGCGGGACACCATCTTCAAGTTTGACTATTTTATTTCTTCAGTCAGGTCTGTAGGGTGTTTTCTCGAACAAAAGTCTTTTTTTCTATTTAAATTGTACTTTACAATTTGTCCAGATGGACATTTGGTAAATTTTCCAAACTTAGTTGCTAAGTAACATGTGGATGGCCGAGCCATACCATCTTCGAGTGTGACTATTTGATTTCTTTAGTGAAGTTAGTGGAGTGTTTTCTTTTTAGTCTTCCACTGTTCGCACTTGGCAACGATTTTGTAGTACTTCGGATTATCTCGATGCCCAACTTCCACCGATTCACCGACAAAATTTCTGAAAAATTATTTCGTTGATGAATCGGTGTCCGAAGAAGACGAAGATTAAATATAACGCACGGGTAAGTTTTACCCGCTGGCAGTTTTTTATCTTGCCACTCGTTCTTCTCAACTTCCCTACCACATTTCGGATAAATGCTAATAACACGTTTTCTTTCTCAAGAGAAGCTCGTAAACGTCCCGCAGGAATTTTTCGAAAGGGATCAAAGATGTCCATTTTTTAACATCCTCCTTTGCTTGGGAGGCGAATTAACCAACGAGTACTTAAGAAAAGATCTGCGTGAACGGAGTACCTTCACCCGGTGTTTGCTCTTCGGCCGGTGCTCACCGCCCATTAATTAAATATCACTTCTCGGAAGAGCGTTTCCTCGTCGACTTATATACGCGCCATACGAGAATAATAATCACCAGAGAATAATAGCGCCTAGCAGCATTTGCGTTCAGGCGATAACGCTTCTTCGTCTCTTTCCTTGTTTCTTTCAAGCGGAACCCCTGCCGAGATAGCTCGCGGCGAACTTTGCACGCAATTGCTCGCGTATCACTTGACGAACCGCACGTTGCATCGCAATAATTATCTCGCTAGATCGCGTGACCGCTCTTGCAATACAGTGCCGCCGATATAACGACCCTTGTAATTCCGCGCGCTGAACGCAATGCCAGAGAAAAATCGAACACGACTCATTATCGACCCACTTTGCTTCGCGGCTCCAGCAGCATCGATCGATCCACATCGGATGTAATCGACCCATTACAGCCGATAATTGATGGTTAAATTGCCTCAGCTTGATCGAATATGAGTAGATCAGAATTGGGTGATCTCCACCTTCGCTCGTTTCCTTCAGGTTTAGTGCATCGAAGCGTAATTCTTTTCAGCAGCGTTTTGAATCGTGTTTTCTTTAGAAAAATGAGAATACGGAAAAGGAAATTATTTATGACGCCGAAAAGCACACGCGTTAATGGTCGCCCGTTTCTTCGATGGTGCAAAAATGGTTTGTTGCAAAAATTCGAGAATAACGCAACTGGAAAATCACAATTTTAGAGATAAGCAGTTTGAATCGTTGTGATTTTGTATGGACATTAAAATGTCCAGACATTTTAATTTTCTTATTTATTTCGACAAATTCACATTTATCCTTAGAGCTACCCTCATTCTGTGTTACGACACTCTTGACGCAAATTCATTTCTTGATCGACATTTACTGGATATTATGTGGTTATCGTCCAAAAAATGTTCAGCAAGAGTCAAGTATATTATTTCATCGCCAAATTCACAAGTTAAAGTAACACGGTGTTGTAAAAAGATACAAAGAAGCCATCGTCATCTTTTCAGCAATATTATGATAGCGCAAGATACGACGCTACTTTTTAAACTTCGATGAACGTCGCGCTTTTGTTGCAACGACGCAACTAAGATATTTGGAGGTTTATGTAGAGGATGGTTGATCGTGAGATTTATAAGACGAGATTGCTCGTTGTTGAAACCGTCAAGTGTATTCAAAATAATAAATAAATTAATACAGACCATAATCGCTCGTATTAACAGATTCGCTAAAGACAGTGTAAATCGCTAATTAGATCGCTGATAACTGATAGATAACTGATAGATACTGAACTCTTTACGATCACGTCTGTTTATTTATACTGGTGGGGGGAGAGCGGGAAAATTCAAATTCGTCTTCGCCTGACGGTTGCACGTAGCGGCGACATTGTTTTACCCGGAGTATATTTATTATTGCATTATGCGTATCCTAACGATATTGATATTCCAAGGCAAAAGAACAATATGCTTTGAATTGTCTTGTAGCTCGTGTACCGCTACAGATATATCACCGTTGAAGCAAATCGATAAGAGCAAACGTAAAGATGCAATAGCGACACGAGCCTCTTGGTATTGTAAGATTTGAATTTGACTCTAAGTTAGTGTAACAGATGCGGTCGACGTAGTTTGTGAGAGAAGATATGTAACCGGAAGGCTTGTAACCCCATTAGGAAATCGATAAATGTACTAGTACCGCTATTGCTAAATTAACTCGTAAAAAGTACCAACAGCAACCGTATTTTCTCTGTACTAATAATTCAAACACTGGAAATTTCGAGTTATGCGGTTGTTGTAGCAAATGAGCGAATTGTAGAATTGGAGGATATCCAATTTTCGAAATTATGCCTCGTAAACGAAATTTCCATCCATTACCATACCCTGTAACGACAATGTATTCCAAGAAAATACCTGCTATGCATGTACCGTCTTTCGTTAAAGATCTTTATCTCTTCCTATGGATGATTACGCTAACCACGACCGTGATTCATGTCGAGGTTAAATTGTATCGTAAAGCTTGTTTTATGTTTGGCCAAGCGTTTCTATGAATTTCTGCTAATTAATGACGTATACAGGTGCGATCAGATATATATTTCATGAGTAATGGCGCATTAATATGCGCGTTACATGCCGGCTAATTCTAGCAATTGGCTGCACTATATCCCTGTTTCAAGGAAAAGAAACCATACGCGTCGCGCAAAGTATGCGCACTTACACATTTCAATTACGGTTGATCCTCGTTTTCGGTTCTAGCGATCTAAAACAATTCCAAAAAGACACATACGGGTCAGAAGTTTGCAGTCCTGATGGCTATACTTTACCCAATGTAAGGAAGTTGCCTAATGTGTAAGGAATTTTCATACGGATGACATTTCATCGCCTAACGTATTACTTGTATCGTATTCTTAACTGATAGTATCTGTTAGGGATTGTTGGAGATTGTTTGAAACTGTTTGAGATTGTTTGAGATTGTTTGAGATTGTTTGAAATTGTTTAACCCGTGTGTTAGCACAGAGATGGTACAAGTATTAAATTGTGCACTCAAAAATGACAATTAATTCTGACCTGTCAGAAACTTGGACTAAAGGCAAGCTCAAACACGGTCAATAGTTGGGTCAAGTACCAAGTAAATCCAAATTTACACCGTTCACATTGGAGGACCACTGCGAATAAAACGAGCATGAAAACGACGTTTCTCGACCACAATGAAACAACATGAATTCGGGTTTACTTGCTACTTAACTAAACCACTGCCCGTATCTGAACCAGCCTTTAGGCCAAGTTTATGACAGCTTAGGATCAACTGCTATTTTTAGATGTCACAATTTAATGCTTCTAACCCGGTTCTAACGTTCCTAGTGATACGTGACTTATTATTACTGCGTAGTAATTTCTCATATTTTAGATAGTATGCGTTTTAGTTTTCCTGTCGTAATAACAAATATCCTGTCATCAACCTGTAGTTTCGAAGAAGTCGTGCGACTAGAACCAGTCGCCTAACAGGTCTCTAACGAGGTCGAACCTGCTACAACTTTGTACAAGATTGACCAAACTACCGTCCACCCTTATGGTGAAGTTCCCTTTCTGAAAGATAATGCGTTCAGGGTATAATGGAAGAGACGACCCGCGATCTCTTAAAAACCTTCAGCTCACGGAGTTCTAAAGAGAATTTTGGACGCGACGCAATGAGAGTTAAAACAGAGTTTAGAAATCGGCAAATGTTCGACGTAAAGTTAGGGCATTATCCGTGCGAGATTGCAAGGTTGCTCTCAGACTATCAACGTACAGGATGTATCGCAACATGTGAAATCAAGTCAGCAGTGAATAGGAGACACGGAAACAATGAAAAAAGTTTACTTCAGCACGTGTTCTATCTGATCTTCTTTAGAGAAGTAGTCGAGTGTCTGGAGTTCCATCTGGTTTCGAAGTTTTCTTCCAAGTTACGCATCCGTGAGAAAATTGAGCAAACTCGAGCAAAAAGGAAGAATATAGAGTGGTTAACAAGTCGTCGATACTTCGAGCTTCTCAACTAGAACGATCAATACGTATTGTCAATATTTATTGATAAACTGCAGTTCCATTGAGAAACTTGAAATACCGAATATTGTTGATTGCCAAACAGAGGAAACACGAGAAATTGCACGAACAACGTCTATTTTCAGGTAAATACGATACGTAGGGCATTAAATTTAATTAATGTTTGTATAAATAATATCCACTGCGCATCACTTATGACCCAAATTTATCGAAACGGGATTGATCATTTCACGAACTGATCGATTATTAATGCTACGTGTTTTGATATGTAACACTATAGCTGATATAGCGTGTTTCAGCAAATCACGTTTAACCAAAATATTTCGCTTTGAAAAATTATATTGCGATGGAAATTTCATGTTTACGATATTCGCAGATATATTCCTCTTATTTAATATATTGTCTCGAATTTTTGTCGAAAGAAAATTGAATTAAAATTTCATTCTGTTTCAAATACTAGTGATTATCATTTTTTCTTTGCTTCTTCTTAAAATCTACATTTCATTTCACATACAAGTCACAGAATATAAAATTCTAAACGACCATTGTACGTCTCATAACAGATAATACTATCTCGTGTTAGTGATTATTCTAAATATGTTTATTTATATAAATTGGTTTATCGGAATCTTACTCTAATGATATAAAAATATTATAAGATATAATACTATAAAGATATTTCTTTTAAAAAATGTAGTTTATTTAGTATATTACGTTATATACAGATGTACAATAAAATTCCATAATTGGAAAATAGAAGCGAAGAGAAGCATTCAATTTACACTAAATATCGTTAGACGTTCTATCACTTATGACCGGCAGTGTACATTTCCTTCTCGTGCAACGCTTTAGATTATTTGAAAACGGAATGTTACGGATAGATTGTGGATACACTTATGCGAATTCCTATTTTTCTGAATAATTAAAAAATCGGAACTCTTGCTAATTCATTAACCCATTTGCGTCCAAGCGCGGATTAATCCTCGCGTTGCTGCTGTCTTCTATCACCAAGCGCGCATTATTATGCAATCGGACGACTGTCTTCTATCTGTTTTCTATCAGTCGCTAAGTATTCTTCAGATGTAAGAGATTTTTTTTTTTTATTTATTAGAATATTTACAATCAATTCTCGTTGAGAATTTTTAGTAACTTAATTTGGCGTGATACAATGACATGGATTATAATAGTTTCATATTGTCGGTTCTAGTAGAAACTAAGGATTTAATCTAAAGGGTATTTTCTTTTTAGTCTGCGGGTCTGGTTATACAAACATGAAACCTAATCTGTCAAACGTTGTGATCTTCTTGATAGAATTAATTTCTTATTCTTTTAAAATAAATAATTTTTTCTTTTTTCCTCTGTTATAAAGAACGTAAGGTGCGATGTTTGCGAAGTAATATTGTCTACCAATAGTTTTAAACAATAAATTTTCGATAAACTCTATGAAGAATTTGCATGTCATTTATTGCACACACGACCGACCGCGTGCGATCATAGGGACCAGTCCTCTTAAGTAGGGCCATGGTGCAAATGGGTTAAAAGAGCGAAACTTGTTAATTTTAAGGTTTCATTAATTTCAAGGATTTTATTAATTTTATTAATTTCAAGGATTAATTGAAAGGGCAAACTTAACGAGGTAAACGTTTTAGCCGCAAAATATTGCAACGAGTACTATGTTTTGGTTATTTCATGTACTTTCTTTTATACATTGTGTGCATTCTATATATTTCTTCGTCTTCAGATTTTTCATAAATAGTGCCACTAATAAATTATCCACTATTTTTCTGTTGTCAGTTACTTTTGAATACGAGAGAACATCGAGCCTCACGTAGAGTTTATGAACGTTCTGATCTTTTTCTATGAGAAAGAATAGGACTAAACAAACCACTTAAGCTATCTATGGACGAACAACGCTTAACTTTCCATTAAGCAAAGTCGCACTTTTCTAGCGCGCATCGTTTAATAACGGTGATTATTTTAATAAATTGTTCCACACTTAACTTTCACGCAATTATTACCACGCTACCTTCCCATGAATCACCACTGTTCCGCGATCTCGCATTACTTTTCAATTTGCGAGTAATGCACATACGCTCATCTGCATATCGGATTACATACGACTAATTGTAAGAAGAAGAAAACGGCCGACAAGGCGCACGCAGGGAAGGCAATTACGCGCATAAATATGTAACACAGGATGTTTCGCGTTCGTATGTAATTGGCTGGCTGAATCAACGGTGATTTGAACAACCTATTCGTACCGTATAGGAATGGCCATTTCGTACGACTCTTTGTAGATGTAGCATGTAACATGCAAAACGTTTCGCAATTTTCTGCGAATCGATCATCGTTTATCCGTTTGGAACATAGTATAATATGGTACTTGATTGGTCACTCTAACAATCATTTATCAATGACTTCGATGTGCTTACTAAGATTTCAATAACTGGCTACACGAAAAACATAGAAATCGTTTGCTTAAAGAAGATTGGCCATGCATTGTTGACCATTGCATCTCGATGTACGCAGGATATTTTTAGGCAAAGTAACTTCTCAGTTCTTTAACTTGAACTTTTACATTGTTAGAAATCTGAAAATGATAATTGTTCAATATACTGTGTTATTCATTTATTTATTTCTAAGGTTATCTTAAAATGGCCCCATTAACTGAGTCGTTTTCCACCAGATAAAGTAACTTCTCATTTTTTTCGTTTTTCTCATTTAAACTTTGCTTTGCTTAGAAGAGTCACGCTAACATGTTGCAATAAAAACTACTGGATGATGTTCTAGAAACTTGCAAGAGTTTCTCATCAACAATTCTTAGAGATTCTTTAAAACACAAAGATCTAACAAAAATTGCGTCTTAAATAATCCAGTATGCAGATAAAGTCATTAAAAACAAAGTTAAAAACGAAGGGTTAAATATCTTTTAAACTGAGCGTTTCCACGTATACAAGTACACCTTAGTACATGTCTTGTAAGGGACCAAAAAGTTGATAAAAATACTATATAGTTTCGTTTAAAAAAAATCAGTTCCACTTTGCAATTGCACCGGTGCATTTTCGAAACAGCTAACACGACAGTAGGATAAAGCGTGCTAAACAGTGCGAAATTTTCCTCTACGATCTTTCTCTATTTTCACGTGGAACAGAGTTACCTATGTTATTTATTTTATTGTTATCATACTCTTGTTATATATGTTATTGTTGTTATACTTGTTCCAATTGCTAGAAACACCCTGTATAGTAGTTCTGTTTCTTCGTGCTGTACTATACACGTTCATGCACGCTGTCCTACATTTCGATATTACGTACTTATTCCATGTACTTCGCTTAATCGCAACTGTAGTTCTAATACATGCTACTGCTCTCGAGCTTATTCACATTAAATGTGTTTGAGATTATGCTAAATCGAGATATTGTGCGCTTTGAGGTAAGCTAGAATCCTTCGAAATGTAGATATTTGGACATTAGTGTATTGTCAGTAGATTGCGGATTTCTCTGCATTCATAGGGAATTAGCAGGAATGCGAATAGCGCAAATAATGTAATATGCCAAGGTATGCAAAACGTTCAACGTAAAGTATTTGTTATAATATTTAGTGGGCGAAACAAATTTCTATTTAGCTTTCGTTTCTTTAATTATGTTGGTAAAATTATAAAAGTGCATAGAGGTGCGCAGTCCAATTACTGGCGAAAATTTGGATAATCATTGAGATAGTTTTATATTATTTTCTAGAAATGTAAAGATTGTCGCTGCGTCATCTTCAATTTAAAGAAGTTTCTGTTTAAAATGAATTGTTATATTGTACGTTAAAATATTTCTGCACAAGTGGCGTTCAAAGGATACTAAAAATTTTGTAAATTGCTTCTCACTATTTCGTAGTGATCCTGTTTTTCATGAAGCAACAGGAAATTGTCTCTAGTCTGGTAAAGTAAACGCACCTAATTCGATGACTTTGAATTACTTGAAAATCAATTGCTCCAGAGGTGAAATATTTCATTATTAAATGTTCAATAATTTAATAATCAACATGTTTCTCGTTAAATATGAAGTCTATCATAAGAAGAACACTATAAATCGAATTTCCATTTTTCGTAGGGAAACATTTCCAAAATTCAACACTTGATTCATCTCGTGTGTTTCGTACTCTTCAAAATATACAAAATATTTCTCGTCATAACATTAAATTATTGCTTGTCTTAATATTTAATTGTACCTTGGCTTCCACAAAACTTCGTCATCTAAAGTCATCTTAGGTGACTCCATCAATTTTGGGACGTAGACTTGTTTTCTTCTTATATTTTATTTTGCAGAAAGTATTTCACGTTGTCTCATTCATGAAGAAACGCATATTAAATAAACTTAAATAAATATGCGATTACCAGATATTGTAGCTTCTTTTCTATCAGTTACCAAACTTTTACAACTGCTATTTCCTATGTCTGTTCTATCATTCACAATGTACCTTATATTAGCCACTTTTAAAAAGTTTACATCTCTGGAGCCGACACTTTCTTTTTGTTGCTTTTCCATTTCATTTATTTTCCAGAAGAAACGTATCACAAACATTTTTTACAATATTTGTAATAATCGTGGAGGAGCACTCGTAGCTTACAAACAGATTACTTCAATTATTCTTCAATTAATTGAACCTGAACTGCCAATGCTTGTAATACGTCAGCAATGGTTGATTTAAATGTTGATTTATTTTAAATCTACTTTGTCCTTTTCTTTTTTTTTAATCCTCTGATATTAAATATCATGCGTACTGTCACATAGTTACTGCTAAAATCAGAAAATCAACAAATATGTCCCTGTCGTGTTTCGCTTCTGTGATCGCCATATACATGAAATGTAACCAGAATTCAAATATTGTTATAACTTAGCGATGCATATGTCCACGTTGCTATGACTTACGACGACGCGATGTAAACAAGGATGCAACAAAGGATGGTATTAGTATTTCAGTCAGCACATCGTAGGATAACATGGCACAGCTGCATTGTTCACGCGACGATGCAAGACCAAATGTAATGCATCGTTTCCGCGCGCGTTGCATCTCGACTTGGAAACACCGTGAAATCTCGTCTTTCGTCTCGTACATACCGCCATTATTTATCCGCCTCGAGCGTAACATATATTTGACGCGAACGATAGCGTGGCATCCTCGTTTCGTTCAGAACTCGCAAGCTTCAACAGGAAGAAAAAAATAGTTTCGAAGCGAAGAACGTAGAATTGGAAAGATATATCTATTTCACTGCTATCGCTTGAATTGCAACATGGGAGAAAAAAGAACTTAGAAACTCTTATAATTAATATTAAACAGTGTACTACAGTTTCAAGCCAACACAGAAACATCATTTTTCAAATGAACATTATAAGGAACAATTCATTATTATCCAGCACTGTATGTGAATAAGTGAACATCGTAAATGATAGTTTATTATTATCCATCACTGACACGAATAACTGTGAACATGCATAAAACAGGAATATGCTGATCATAAGTATAAGACATCTATTCTTTAAATTTATTTAAAAAATGTGTTTCCATATTATTTATTGGCAAGCACAAATTTTGTATTATTTAGTATTTTACATCGTAAGGCGCGCATGATGTGAGTGGAATTGCAGATATGATGAAATAACGAGGGAATAAAAACAGTGGAGCACATTCAATTTGTACCAACCATTGGAAAATGTTTTCATCATACGATACACATTAACACTTTGACTGCCACGTTGGTCATATATGACCGACCACGGTTTCTCCTGTGACGCCACGGTGGTCATTAATGACCGAAGCGCTTGAACTTCTTACGATTGTAAAAATTGTATGAAAATTGACAATTAGGGTATTTTGAATATAACAGATAAATGAAAGATACTTTGAAATAAAAAGTGCCCCATTGAACAATTAAACATTTTTATTAGAACATCAATAAAAAAAAGTGAGAACAGATCTTGCATCTAACTGTGCACTGTGTTTACATCCATATCTTTCGGGGGTAATCTACGAATATTATTATAAACACAGCTTGGAAAATAATCGTAAATGCTGCTTTATAATCGTATAATTGAAGTTAGAAGTGTGAACATACCTTACTATTACATATAGAATGAGCAAATACTGTTTACTAATATCTTCTACACGTTTCAACAATATATTCTGGACGTTTTGCTTACGATGGAATAACAAATGCTAATGGTTCGTTGAAATAAACGAAGCTTTGTTATAATATGTCGCTATCAGCTGTTACCAAGGCGCCACGGTGGTCACCCGTGACCATCAATAAGATAAACAATCCATTGGGGAAGAATATTGTCTTACATCATTGATTTATTATTATTTTGCCAATATGCTTTGAATAATAAAAATACTCCCGTGGCGTCCTGAGCGAAACATGTGATTTCGGCGTGGCAGTCAAAGTGTTAATAATTGATCATCTTTTGCATAGAAAATTTACTTGCACAAGGCTACTAACAGAATACTATACTTTGAATATTTTGTATATTTTTACACTTTACGTGCACTTTGTGCACTCGCGAGTTTCTCATAAATGCATAAAAGTCTACTTATGATACTAATAATTTAAAAAGCTTGTGAGTGGAAATAAATTTAAATAGAAGGATCATAATTATTCGTAGACTATTTATAAAGCTGCATATCCGAACATTTGCTCGGACTGAGCACCACGCAAACGTCAAGCAAAGGGATATTTGAATAGGGAGGACAATCAGTCAGACGCGAATCGATATGGGCACGTCAAAAGCTGCGTATTCACCTGAGCGTTCGCTTCGAATGAGCGCCGAACGAGCTCCAAACGAATCTCGGAATGCATGGTCGAATCAGAATTCCTGCGGTGTTCATTCCGAGCAACCGCTCAAATAAACACGCAGCTTTGTCCTTCGCTCGTGATCGATAATCGTAATTTAATTTATTACGAAATGAGTTCGAATCAAATTGAAATTGGATTTTTGTGTAATTTTGGCCACAACTTAACGAGGACAATTAGTGAAACAGAAGACTGTTGGGTTGAGCGGAATATGAAATATCTTGATTTGTGAATAAATGAAAGATTTCATTGAAATTTGAATTTGGCGGACAAACGCGAGCCATTAAATATTTTCCAATTATGGATTATTAGCTAGTCTAAAAGAGAAGAAATTTTCTTAACGCGTATTCAATGCTAAGATGATTTTTATAAATATAGAAATGAATTATTTATCAGTTAATTGTCGTATGATCTTCTTATATGAGATTAGTTTTGGAAAAGGTTGTGAAAATTTCTGGAAACATAAATCTGGTATCTGGAAAAGGTTAAAGATATCATCCACTCAAGTTGAATAATTTTTTAACGCGTATTAATTATCAGAATTATTTTAACAGCAACTGTAAACGAAGATACCATAATAACGAGGTCATTCTAAAATAAAAATTCAAGAATTTTAAAACTGACCATTCTCATAAATGTGGAATAATGAGGGCAATTAATCATTGGAAATGTACATTGAATCATCAAAACACTTCTTTGATTAAATATATGATCTTCTGAAGAAATTACGGTTAAAATCTTATTTAGGAAAATGATATTCCGTGCGCGATTGTACTAATCGAATTACGTTGTACTTTAATTATGTAACTTAATCACATTGTACTTCAGTTACATAGTAATTCAATCACGTTGTAATCGAATCACGTCGTTCAAACTTTTCAATTAATTCAGTTGTTAATTACCGCAATCATGAGAGCAATTGAATTGCAACCTAATTGAAATACAATGTAACTGAATTACAGTTCTGAATTCGGAGCAAGTGAGATATATAAATCTGCACAACTCGTACATGGTACACTAAACTAACACAAGTGTTTCGATTTTTAGAACAATTCAAATGGTAGAAGTCCAGAAAAATTTTGCTGATTCCATGAGTATATTTTGATCGGCTATCACATTGTCGGTATCGTCGAGTATTCGTCGAGTATTCGTCGATCCGAGTTCGTCGATTGTCTGGTAAGGGAAGCTTAGCAGCCCGAAAGTTCAACAAAATTTAAAACTGCACGATTGTAGTCCGTGACGATGCTAATAAAAACGGAACAAGTTTTTTTACTGCTGAAAAAGAGGGTGAAAACAGCCCCCTTTGCCAAAGAAATCTTGACTTTCTATAGCACCGTGAATACTTAAAAAACTACGTAAAATACAGGAAAGAAGTTAGATCGGTACCCGTAGCGATATTCTTTACGGTCTATTCGTGAGAAATTTTCAGAAAGATTTTCCTGTTAAAAGAAACCTTGACTTTTCTTATTACCGTGAATATTTGGAATATTTAGAAACTGTATAGTATAGCGAAAGAAAGTTAAATCGAAAGCTGTAAGTTCTTCGTGGTTTGAAGAAATAGTTTCTTTATGAAAAAGATTTTGATCTTTACATTATTGTGAATATTTAAAACACCAGTTGTTCAATTATAATCTGTTTTTTAACTTCTCACATCCGCGACATAGACCGCGATAAAGAACATCACAACTTTGTACTTTACGTAATCGCTTTGCCTTCGTAAACCACTGCGTACACACCAACTTCAGCCAGGCCAGGATACATACGTGTAATAATGTCGCCATTGGTACGAAATCTTGCGATAGATTCAAACTTCTGTCAACTAGCTGCGCAAATAAAGACGAGCGTCGATGCTACATGGCAGTGCTACAGTCACGAACCGCAGATCTGTGTAATTTGTTCGCCGGATTAGATCTGGCTGGCGTACAACAAAGTTGCACATCTTGCAATGCAATTTGGGCACGGATCTACTCGCGATAACCTTTATGGAATTACCGGAATTGTTTGTCCACCAAACGTACAGATACTTCCACTGTATGTGACTATCAATTTGTTCTGCTTGTCTACAACCAAAGTATTGGATATTATTTACAAGAGATACGCCAATACCTCGAGGCAACCCATTTGCATAAAGAACTTCATGAATGAATTTAATCACGCGAGCCAGGCTTTAACGATTAGAAAACACAGCAAAAATCAAAGAAGTTTTGATATTTATTAGATTGTCCGATTAGGTTGTTTCATTTCATAAGGTGATAATAAACGAACAATTTCTGTTTTCTATTATTTCATTGAATTAGGTATGTTCCATTTCGTTATATTTCTATTATTAACAACAAAATTTTATTTGCAAAATATTATTAACAAAAAACATTGTTCGTCTATTATTCCCTTATAAAACGAAAGAAACTTTTCGGACAACCAAAATAGATCTATTAGGTCATCCCATAAGTTCGTTCCGTTTTTCGAGCGGTTATATATGCTAAGATTGTTTACATACCTTTCAGTTTCATGAAAAAATCTAATCCCCCTCTCGTTGTATAACTTCTTCCCATTTTTCAAGTGCATTGGTCCCTTATCGCCGTATGTTTATAAATCGACACATGAGATGCATACACAAAAGTCGGCACGAACTTATGGGATGACCTAATATAAAGATTTACTTCGTTCGATTATTTCCAGTCAAATTACGTCGACAACTACATTGTATCTCCGTGGTTTCATTCTTCGAATAGGAAGTTGAGGATTAACAGCGAAGTTAACGAGTATTAGACGCGAGGAAAAATTTGCCCCATTTCCTGTGCAAAAATTCTCGTGAAAAATAAACGTAGGAAATGTAGGCTTCGACATAATCTCTCTATTTCCTGACTTTTATAAAAGTAGACTCTGGTAGAATATAATTTCCAAAGAGAAACGAGAGTTCTATAAGATATGATAATTACAGACGTCTGTTTTATTATCACACGACTCATTCGGAAGTCAGATTGAACAACTTCATAAATCGAAGAGCAAAAGAAAACTATAGCGATGCAAATACTACTTTTTAAATTTACCGTGGAATTTCCTACTATTTACGTCTTAGTGGGAGTAAGTCATCCGTTTTTTTTTTAATTAATCATTAATCCCGTACTTTTATAACGAAACTGAGAAAAAGTGAACTTGATCAGTTTGTCTTTTGAGAGGCTCGTATATTATCTTCTCAAAAAGCAATTTAATCGAATTATATAATAGTATACTACTGTACGTAGCAATGATGATTACGAAAAGCCAAATTATTGCAGCTTGACCTGACTGTGGTTCCGTAACTGAAATATGTTCTATTAAAAATATGCAAGTGTCGCGATACTTTTGAATCGCACTGTAGATTAGAGAAAAATGAATCTAGAAAGTCGATACTTTCAGAAAAGACTCACTGGGATAAATTGATCTGGCAAGGGGTCGGATATTTTCCTTCCTACGTTATATCCTCTGGGATATAGCAAAGCTATCGTTCGAAGTCAGAAACAAAATGCTAGTAGCCGGAGTTATTCGAATTATTCGGTAATCTGATCGGAGGTATGCGTGCAATCCAACAACAACGAATCTTGGTTAAAAGCTGAACGACCACCGAGGCACGAATCGTGTTTAAACGTTTTGAATTTGCATCATCTGCCATTTGTCAGGGCGTGCGTTGGCTCGGGCGTTCCACAGGATGAAAGAGGGGCGATCATCCAAACAGAAAGTCGTCCACTCTTATCGTAATGTAATCTTCATTCACGCTCGCAAAGGCAAATCAATCTGACGGCAACCCGATTCCTAGCAAGTACGATTCTTCCCTTTCCTTTTTTGCCCATCTTCGTTACGCGACATTTATCCACTGGTTCGACTTCCCGGATAACAATTTGCACTACAGAAGCCAATCTTGCTTGTACACTCTCGCTCACAAGTACAGTGGATTCCGCTTATTCGAGCCGTTGGTGTATTTAGCACGAAGCTCGAACAGCAGAACCTAATCGAATAAACAGCCCTAGTTTTCTTCGCTTGAAATTGGGACTTGGGTCAGCGCGCCGCTTATTTAGCCCAAATGATTGCAGTACTCTGTTGGAACGAGAAGATAGCGAGCGAGGCAGCACAGGGATAGGAGATAGATTCGCTTCCTCGCTCGCTGTCGTGCGTTGCTATGTGACCTTATTTTTAACGTTACACTTTCGGACAAAATGCCTGTTTATCTGCACGATTGCATCGGATCTATTAGAAAGGACAAGTAACGGATCGGACCTGCATTCCTTTGCTTTGCCATCTTTTCGTAAAGTGCAAACGTATAAGATTACTCTCGAGCCAGTGTGGACGCTTAGGATACAGATATGGTGTTCAGGCAAACAGTTCGAATATTGAAACTCTACAAAGATTGCAATCGAAGACCTTACGAATCATATATAACGTGCCATGGTACATGAACAACGAGGATATATACGGTAGTCTTTCAATGATCCCGATCAGTCAGCAGATAACTGAATACAGCAAACATCCTGCTAAACAACTCACAGAACAGTGTTGGTGACAGAAAACTCACTGACCGCAGAGCTAACGTGCTCCGGAAACCACATGTTCGGATTAAAAAGACATAATCCGCTAGATCAGGCAAATAGATTTCCTCGAAAGGAAAATAAATCATGATCGCAAGAAAATTCAACTTGTCGCTACACACCGTAGATAACACTGCGGATTTACTTAGAACTCCTTAGACGAATTGGTTTTAAATGCTTGGTTTTAAACTTGCTGTAACTTTGTTAATCCGGAACAATCTTCGGCTACTATTTGTTTAGCTTTTTACTTGGCATAATTGAGACAGACGTTTAATAGAACCAAGAGAAGCTAATTCCGGTTGGATTATTAGTATAGTGTTAACTATATACAATATAGTATGGTTTCATTATAATCTAACGTTTCAAACGAAATTGTTCGTAAAGGTTTTGATCATTTTCTAATCATCTTTCAAATTTGCTTAAACATTGGCCGTTTGTAAGCCGATATTATACTGCTGCTTATAAGTTTTATAAGGAAATAATGGATGCACAATATTTTCCGTTTTATATTATTTTATCGAGTTGCGTATGATCGATTTTGTTCTATCAAAATGAAGATCACAACGTTCGACAGATTAGGTTTCATGTTTGTATGGATAATCATTATCGATTACGGGGAATTTTATTTCGTTTAGGCACACCGCGAATTTCAGCGAATACTTGCAAATTCTTTGCATTAATTCTTGACGTGTAAACCGTTTCTTTCAACATACAATAAAAATTCAGTGGAATAATATTCGGTGATCATGTCGATGTTGATAACTCGGCTCGTCCAGTTGAGATTATCAATTTAAACGAAAAGTAATCCTTAACCATTTTATTTCAAAGAAAAATGATAAATAATTTTATGTATTTTTGTTTTAACTTCTAACAAGGCACTTCCGAAAAGTGTCTTTCTTTTACAGACACGTCTCTTACAACAATGCATCTTTCTAAGTGGAAGAATGTTAAGGAATGTTAATTATTAAGCAATAGTATATTAAAATTTGAAACGTGATTCGTTGATGTATCTACTGATTTTATATATTATTATTCCAATTAATCAGGATGTAAGAGAAAAGCCGTTTGCAAAAATCTCTCAGAGACATCTTTTTATCAGATTTGTATTTTAAAGACTGTCCAAAACAAATAAATTGTTGAAAATGTTTTGCTATAAATTTTCTTGAAAAATTGTGACATTAACGTGTTTCATTACTATAAATGCCAATATTTCATTTCGTGTATCTATAACTCACGTTATTTCAATCAATTCTTACCATTTTTACCAATGATAAAATAACAATAGAATTTGTACTCGTTACTTATCAATGTACAATTTTTATTCGTAAGTTTGTATGTTGTGATGCTTTTGAGCTGTGACGAAAGTAACCTAAGTACTTACTTGCTTGGACGTTCGTGGAAATACATGAGATTAGGGGGACATTCGCAAGGGACTATGATTTCGTGGAATTATGTGATAAAAAATACGAAAAGAGTAGAAGAAAGGAGCAAGAACGTCTTCTCAAGTTCTGGACTAAAAGTTAACCACCTGTGTTTTACGATTCGAGAATATAAAAATACGGTTCGTCGTTAATTCGTACGACGATGTAATCTGCAAACACCTTGCGGCTTTTAAATCGTTGCTCGTGTGCAATGTACTTGTATAATTGGTTTAATAAAACTGAGTGGAACCAAGACGAGTCCCGCTACAGAAAACGAAATTATTTTGTCCGCTTAAAACCTGTTTTACATTGCAAGTTTCCTTTATAGATATGCGAGATATTTTCTTGATAATCATCTGCCATTTATCCGTACAAACCATAATTATATTTAACTGTTTGGTTATGCAGGTATAATATTTCTTTATGAATGAAACCTGAATCATTGAATATCGTAATAAACGTGCGATAATTACGCTATAACGAATTAAGAGATAATTCTAATAACGTTTGTCGCTCAGCCAACATCAATCTTACTTAAGGAATAATTTAATTTACGTATCTAGCGTAATTTATAATCTGAATTCCCAGCCTGTTTTTTCATCCATATACAGGGTGGTTGGTAACTGGTGGTACATGCGGAAAGGAGGTGATTCTATGCGAAAAAAGAAGTCGAAAATATAGAACAAAAATTTTTCGTTTAAGCCTTTGTTTTCGAGAAAATCGACTTTGAATTTTCGCTCGGTACGCGTGCACTTTATCACGTCTCGTTATAACGAATCTCACTGTAGATCGTTGTCTCGATAGATATTATCGCAGTTTAAGCTTGTTTTTGCCGTAACGGAAAATTAGGAATACATAATGAAATAATATGAAGTAATCATAAAGATTATTATTTAAAAAATTGCTGAAAATGTTGCCCATTCCGCCGAACACATACTTCTGCTCTTCTAATTAAATTTCTATGAACACTTTCTAAGTCGATTTTCTCGAAAACAAAGCCTCAAACGAAAAATTTTTATTCTATATTTTCGACTTCTTTTTTCGCGTAGAATCACCCCCTTTCCGCTTGTACCACTCTGTATATTTAAAATATACAATCCATAGACCTCTGTGCTGTTGGAAATTACAGTTTCTAATATTCACTAAATTGCTTTCATAAATTATAGCGAACGAAAGAGCAATTAAGATGCAACAAAATATTTTTCACGTAAAAATGAAATGAATGTTACAATGTGAATATAGCATACACACAGTACCGTTCAATTTGTATTAACTCCATACTAATTCAACTACGTACGTAACGTTTAAAATTCCACGTGAAGTATATGCATACGGTGCACGTGTATTTGCGCATTTTTCCAACGCACTTCGCATAGAGATTTCTCGATCTATCAGGTTGTCCGAAAAGTTTCTTTCGTTTCATAAGATAATAGATGAACAAGAATTTCTGTTTTATATTATTTCATTGAATTAGGTATGATCCGTTTCGTTCTATTTCTATTATTATGTTCGTGCATAATTCAATGAACTAATATAAAACAAAGAAACATTATTTCCTTATAAAGGGAAAGAAACTTTTTGGACAACTTAATATTTGAGAGAAAAGTAGAAAAGGATGAAACACCGTTGTATTCATCAAATATCCGACAAATTTCAAATATTAGAAAATTAACTCTCATCAAGTACATACTTATGAATCAGTAACGCACGCTGAATGTGCATTATTAGTGGAAACCATAAATCATCTATATTGCCAGCGATACAGCTTTCTCTCGCGGTAATGGATTTCAGTTGAACGTTTTATTACTGCGGTGTTGAATTTCGATGGTTAACGAATTGTAAATTCGTCCAACTACCCTACGGCTGCGTTACCTGAGATAGTAATAGAACCCAATTGAACTGTGGCAAGGTTATTGGAATTAATTGAGAATTTTTCATGAATAAAGGTTTGAATTTTTTTTTGCATAAAAAACCACATGATTTTTTCATCAAAACAATGCCAACATATTCCATGAGCGAAAGTAAGAGAGAAGGAAAGAAGAGAGTTGTTAGAAGTGAAAACAAAAATACATAAAATTATTTATCATTTTTCCTTGAAATAAAATGGTTAAGGATTAATTTTCGTTCAAATTGATAATATCAACTGGACGAGCCGAGTTATCGTCAACATCGATATGATCACCGAATATTATTCCGCTGAATTTTTATTGTACGTCGAAAGAAACGGTTTACACGTCAAGAATTAATGCAAAGAATTTGCAAGTAAAATTCCCCTTAATCGATAATGATTATCCATACAAATACAATTCCCCTCGTCAATAATGGTTATCAATGACCAAACAAAATTTTCATCAATTATTATTTAAACAAAATTATATAGCGATTTTTCGTAAGCAAAATCATTTAAACAAACATATTAATTCTTATACCGTGACTATTAAAATTTGCCGCGTAACAGTAATAGTCTCCGGTTAATACTCTCGTGGAAATCTTCGCGTAACTCGTGTAACGTAAACCGTTCAATGATTACTTTGCCGTGCGTGCATAAAACATTTGCTAAAGCAATAGCAACAATAGACGATGCACTGTTCCAGAATGGCGAGAATTTGAAGTTAGTCAGTTATATATCGTCCACCCTGTATAAGGTGGACGTCGCATGAACGTGGATGTCATTGGCGGAAGTTCGGATGGAACGAAACTACGCAAGACTTTCCTGTGGATGCAGGAAAACTCCTATTTCAAGGTAACGTCAGGATTGGTTCAGCAGTGCTATCGCTGCCGGAAAATAAATGTACGGTTTTTCAGTTTTATGGTCGGCGATTGCATTGCACGTTTGCATCGGACGCGACATGCCGTATATGTATACCGATATACCGTTACCATTTGACGATTTACGGGGGACACGTCTCTATCGCAGTGTTTTCTTTTGGTAACCACTCGTTCTGCCATTTCAATTACTGGTCGATATTGCATTTGAATATCACCTGATAACCAAGAGAAAGAAAGCTGACAGACGAAGATACATCTCCTTCTCTTTTCATTTTCTCCTTTCTAACCGCATTTTCCTGCTGTACCAATCTTTTTCGCGGCGTAACTTTTTGGTCTGCCTCTCCTTTAACGTACATTCAACTGACACTTTAATTAAGACCTCACCTGGTGCCTACAACAGGTCAAAATGTCCTCTCGTATATCATCGCAATTCTTTTCATTTTAAGACACTGTAGTTTTGGTCCGGCGAGATTAAAGAGCATCCGGATTACGGGATTTTTGCCAGGGACCGCCATCAAATTGAATTTGGTTAGGAATAACCGCTATAAACGATTAAAATCTGATTTGGTTACTGATAACAATTATCGGTAGAGGAATACGAATAATCGTTATCGATTACAGGAATTTTATCTTGATCTTGTTAGCCGATATCGATGACATGTAATAAAATGATTGAAATTTCTTTTGATTCAACCATTGTAGATAAAGGAAACTTTAATCGTTCATTATTTGTTATCAGGAAAGTTCGTGATAGTTGAGATTTTACTGTTTTTAATCGTTTCATTTTTTGAAAATTTTCTTTAAGATCTAGCGACGACTGCCTTCCGTTTAAATAAAAATTAAATAAAAATTGCGTTGGAAATATTTTTCAATAGAGACAGTAAAACGATTTCAAACGATTGTTCTTATCGATTCGTCGTGTATATTATAGCGTTAAAAATTGTAGAAATTTTATTGCAAGGAAGAAGCAACTTCGAAGTTTCATATACCTTTTTATCAACGAAAGGATATTATCGTTTACTCCTATTTATATTTGCAAACATCCATTTGCCCATCAAAACATTTCGATGAAAGCATTTCGATGATATTCGATATCGAGTACGCAGAAGTGTGGAAGAAGCTAAGATCGTAAAGAGGAAAAACTATGACATAACCATAAATAGGAAAGGAAAATGTCTGAAACCGAGCGTCCTAGGAGAATTGAATCTCTGAGACATCAGCAAGGATTCCGCCGTACCTCGTTTGTCGCACATTCAACTCGGGGCAGAATCGCACCCTCGTTTTCATCACACCCTTGCAGCCAATCTTTACCGGTCCTCCAGCATTACGCCCCAGGCAACGGATTTCCAAGATTCTGTTGAGTGCCTTCAGGCACGAAGGGGATGAGGTTTATCGGTGATCAGCCCCTGGGGTGTGGTAAGACGGAGGCGGAGGGGCGGCAACTAGAGTTTCTCGCCTCGCAAATCGAATCGATCGTATCGGTCGGCGGGAGAAGAGCGATTCGGTTAAGCGGTGCTGGTAGTTAACAGAGAAAGAGAGAGAGAGAGAGAGAACAGGAGATAGGGAGAGGAGCCTCGATGTAATTCATCGATCGGCCATCGAGCTGGCACTCGACGTTACTCCGGACAAGAGATATCGATGGTCCTCGGAACGTTGTCCGTGGACAGCGGCTCCACCACTAGCGGACAGCTTTACAACCATCTCGAATACCATTACAAGGTTCACCAACACCAGCGTTGTCGTGGCCGCGTCCTTCTCGTACGCGCGGCCCTCACAGTCGTTGTTGGCCGACCGCGGATTCGCCAGATGAACGGCATGCCGATTCCGTATTCACGGGCCGGGATAATTCCTTGCCCCTAACAATATCAAGTCACCGTGAATTGCTCCATGAATCTCCGCGGCAGCGTTTATTTGTGTGCCGGCCGCGTAACTCTCGCAGATTTAGTGCGTTCGTCGGACACACCTGACCGAGCTGAACGACCGGATGCCAGGCTCCGCGTGCCCGGAACCGGTTGCTGTCGTCCGGCCACCGCGATTCCGCTTTAAACGCTTCTGCCCCCGGGAGAAAATAGATTACGAGACAACAGCGTTTTCGGTCCACGCCGACCCTTAACATCCACTGCCATGAATCCGACGTCCCGTTAACGCGCCAACGTGTCGATCGGCTACTCCTAGCTATCGACACGATCGGACCTCTGGTTGCTCTTCCTTTATCGTCGCGTTTTACCTGCTCTGGGTGTACAACGCTGCTTCAAAGTACGCGGACACACGTTTATTTATCACTTGACAAACTTGTTTGTTATTGCCATTTACGGATTTGCAAATGGGAAGACACAGAATGATTTTATGTTTCATTTGAGTTCTCGCACGATGTTATGACGTAGTAGGATTGTTATTAGCCTCACAAGTTAGCATACAATAAAGGAATTTACATCTGCCAGTGTTATTATTTAAGTATTCACTGTCTTCGATTCGTTCGGTTGTCAAGATACAGAAGGTTCCTCCAAAGACAGGTAAATTTTAAATCGCGATCAATTTTAGCATTGATAATATTACCAATACCATTGACAAGATTTTAGATAAACCATTTATGTTTCATACAACATGCATTTGTTGATCATACGAGAAAGAAATAATTTTGACCATTAATTTTTCATTGATTCGTATATTTCAGTAATACAAATTTTCCAAAATGTTGTACATGTTCAGGAGCGGCAGTGTACTTGCTCTTTTCGACAAATTTTCAAAAAATATTGTTACTAACACATAACGACCATTGACACCACCGAGAACAGTATCGATCGATCGTGGCAATCACGTACGGTTTGCAAATATCGACGAAAGCAATGACAGATATTAGTTGAATTAAAGAAAAGAGTAGTAAGCTGAATTGGATCGAAGCTGGTGCTGTTGAGACACCTGGGTTAAGCGTTGAAAGTTTACAGATCTTGGACGTAGAAAATGAAACGAGCGCGGGATCTAATTTTCAAAAAACCTCTGCTAACTATGTTGGCACGAGAACGTAGAAATCCGTATAATAAAAACCACGATATAAATAACGCTGCTTATGTCAGATTCCACGCAACAGATGGCTAAGCTCCTTACTCTAGTTAGATGTGATTAATAGTTTCACGGTGTTGGATATTTTATTTAATCTTGATATTGTATACAACATGGCAGTAATAATAGCGCATTAGAGATTAATTCACGTACTTACTTGCATCGATGTACTTACCTCAGCAACACGCATATCATTCGCTAGACTAATGTCCATAATGTTTAGATTTTATCGCGTAACTAATTACTAATTACCGAGGAGTATTATTACGTAAATAAAATTATGGAATAACAAATCAGAATTTACAAATAACGAAGTCTTCGATCGATGTGATCAACATCTTTAACGACGTGTATACGTAACTTATGTTCAAGGATAAACATCAAGTAAATAAGTATAGTGCCTGATGTGGAATTATAAATGGCTATTTAACCTCGTCGCATGTCAGTGTATTATTAAAATGATACAGTGACGTCGCACCGATATGCAAATCAAATACCAAAATCGATACGCGATATTCGAACCAATGAAAAAGAGAATCTTATATGTCCATGGTAGTTATATGGCACATAATACCATAATAATAAAAACACACTTAAACATGGTCTTGGAAGATCGATGGTTCGCTACGTATGGTTCAATCCATTTGACCAGATCACTCATAGGACATAAATCATTCAGACATTTATCTCCGGAGATATTTACAGTCAATAAATTACGAAACACGTATCGATGGTACTGAATATCTTCAAGTGCAAATAACATAAGCGTGCAGAAATATACGTACAAATGTGAACCTTAGTATACAAGATATTAACTTTAAACGTTATTAAAGTACTCGCGAGAAGCATTTCGTTAATATCTGTTTCAAAATTGAAAATCGATCGTAAAGAGATACACGACAATTACAGGTTGGCTGGACACTTTTGGCAGCTGTAAATCTTCTACTAATGAAACTGGCACGAACATACCGTAATAATTATGCCACGTGTCGATGCATGTACTCGGTGTAGCGAGGAATCAATATACCAAGGTCGTAAATTACAGTGTCAAGTGACGATATTAGAGAGTCGCGTAGAAGCCTTTTGAATCTTGGGCTGCAAAAGCCCCTCGTAGAAACTCGATAGTCTTCGTTCAAAGAAGCTTCTACTGGGATAAACTTGGTCGAAGTTTAAACAATGGCCATTAACCTCGATTTAATTGATTTAGTCTGGTATTGTTGATTAGTTAACAATCAACCGTAGAGCGTAGAATGTTTCTCATTGGCCTGACGCATGAGACAGACACGCACGTGCGTCGATAGTCATACGACGAAAATTGGTGCAATTTACATGAGACGTTCTGCCATATTCCGTGGATGTTGCACGCTCAGGCTATCATTTGGAAGACCGCAAAAGCGAATTGGAACGTTTCTTTTCTCAGAAGACTGTGCGATTCTACACCGATGGAACAACCAAGTTACCGCAAAGGTGGCGAAAAGTCATCGGAAGGAACGCAGCGCAGATTGAAAACAACGCGCGTGAAGGAGAAAACGCATGCTTCAGCGGGGCCGTAAAAACGGAACGAGCTTTCCCTATGATATTTAACGCTATAGTTCGTGCAACTAGTCGAGTTGGTAGAGGTAAACAAAGGATTCGCCTGCTAGGCACGTGATAGATGCGAAGAATTCGAGGTTCGGTTCAAAAGCGAATTTACATTGGCTATTGTTAGAGCTTGCTTTCACTTTATGACAAAGTATCTGAAGATTGTGAATACGCTCCCAATCACGTGCGTTTGTTTAACCTCTAGCGACTCGACTCGTTGCATGGAGTATAGAACTTGCAATCTTTGACATAAAGGCTGAGTCAGAGCACGCGAAGACTACGCCAGGAGCTGATTCAGCACGCTAAAGTAAGAAGAAGGATCGTATAAACACATGCTCGATATGGCCTCTTCTTCGAGTTACAGCTTATTTTGTGACGCTAGACGCTGCTTAGATCAACGATTTCCTGGCAAATGAATAGATCGCGCTGCCCTTATTTCCTCGCCAGCTCTCCGGACCAGAATCCATTCGATTGTTATTTACAGCGGCATTTAAAATCTGTTCTTCATAAAACGTAAAAGTGTCGCAACGTGACGACCAAAGTTTCCGGACAATTAGTAGAAGCTGTGCAAACAAGTTGAACGATCTACGACGCGATAGATTCACGGTTCTGTAGAACCTGCTGAACCTGGTCACTTGGAACAATTTCTCTGAAGGTAGGCAAACAATTATTATAATGCAAAAGACCTGTTAGTCGAAAACAATGCATTCCTTATTTTAATGTGCTGAATTGCTCCTAATTCTCGCATATTCTGATTTATTCTACACGGTAGAATCAACGCATTGAGGACCAAGCGGTGAAATAACGTATAAAAGTTACGTAAATGGAATTGTATCAAATGTAAGTAACGTCAGTCAAAAATTAAAGGCAAAGGAAGAAGTTCTATAATTTGAAGAAACGAATAGTTCGTTGCTATAAGATACGTCATCGCTATGAAGTATTTCGATTTCTTCAAACTTCATAAAATAGTAGAATTTATGTCGAAGGAAGAATGCCGGTGAAAAGAATACTAAGTAAGTCCTTGCGCTTCCTTTTCATAATCATAATATCAATTTAATAAAAATCAGCAACGTGAATTGTCTGAAAAGAAATTGCAAACGAAATGTTGCGTTAACGTAAGCAACATAAACAACGAATAGATATAAAGAAAAGACAAATGAATAAATATATTGAAGTTTCTGTCTCGCTAAAAGTAAGCATTGCTGTTATCAAAAACAGTCGCACGTTTTCTCTAATTGCGGAAACAAGAAGTTTAGTACCAGTCATTTTTAATGATTTCGTACTCCTTGCGTTAAGTAATTAAATACCAAATATTGAAAATAATTATGATATTTATTATACTTATAGTTTTTTTTCCATCACCAAGGATATTTTTCAAAGACTGAAATAATTTATGGTCTAAAATAAACATGCCAGCTGTAATGCCACTTTATGGTCAGCTTTTGTGTAATATATATTGCTTATAATTGATTGGTTACTAACCAAACTTACTATCTCTCACAATCCGTTAATCTCGAAGGCAAATTACGAAAGTAGAGGCATTAATTCTCCAATTCTGATAGTTTCTAAACGTGGGTAATACCTTTGGGAATGCAAACGGAACAGCATGACCATTTCCATTACGAAAGCTCTATGTAAAATATGACTAAATTATCTGCAATAAATATTACACTTGTTAATCATTCTAAACGGTGTGTGCATCGTGTTACGGAAAAAACGTGTAAATAATATTCTATGGAATATTATTTAAATGGTAGTATCCTTAATTATCTGATCTGATTTCAACGATATATATAAATATATTTCATCTGAACGCTTTCGAGATATTAATAACACTTTGCAACAATTATCTTTTCAATGTTGCATATGTATTATTATATTTGCACATTGAATTGTAACATATAAAAAAAAGAAGCATGCAAAACATGCATCGTATTTATATATTAATACAAATAATTGAATACAAAAATTTACAAATTACACAGTGTTATGTATATAGCATAGTACAATTATATAAGAACATTTGTTCGTGTCTTGAGCACATATACATTGAAATACTTACCAAGCACGCGAGAATATATTATTAATTTAAAGAATAAGATACGATCGTCCTTGGTTCTTCACCTTTTGACATTTCAGTTGTAAAAATATCTGTCGCGATATTCGATTTATCTTAGAGCATAAGGGATAAAAGATAGGTAAATACAAAGAAAATAAAGTGGAACAATCGATCACTATGCTACTATCACTTCGTTCTATTCCGTTATCGTTTCTTTTTTATTTTTTTGTAAAAATGTTTCAGTACTATATTTAAATGCTATATTATTAAAATCGATGTATAACAACAATAGTATATATTAGGTTGTCCGGAAAGTCTTTTTCGTTTTATAAGGAAATAATAGACGCACAATGTTCCTTGTTTTATATTAGTTTATTGAATTATGCACGTGCATAGTAATAGAAATATAACGAAATGGGTCATACCTAATTTAATAAAATAATATAAAACAGAAATTGTCGTTCATCTATTATCATCTTATGAAACGAAAGAAACTTTCCGGACGACCGGAATAATATAAAGGAAATGTTACTTATATAACGATAATAAAATCTCGTAAAATAATACGAATAATAATACGAAAAAGAAAAGTGCAGAAGCTACGTTGCAGAAGGAACTTTGAATCTCTTAGTACGTGAATTGAATCTTTGATTCTCGTATTTCAGTAACCTATGCATATCAAGAGAACTTAATAAGCATACGCAGTTGGGTTCACGGCGTGGCGGTGCACTTTAGTACAGCACAAAAACGAAAACATTGCAAGACCCTAAAGGGAATACCGCATGTGCTACGACTAATTGACTATGGTTCGCCATCGTGACTTATTACCAGATGCCAACATGCTCTTTCTTTATGTGTGCTGCGCTAGCTGCAAGTGTATACACTACTGTACATTGGTCACGAACTGCTTTCTGCATATGTAAACGTAATGGTAAACCCTCCAGCAGCTAATGTTAGCATCAATCTTCATTCGTATGTACTATATGTAAGATCATATTATGTACTACGTACTAAAAGAAATCTGAAAAGACATTTGTAAATGCACAAGACAGAAATAATTAATCTAACACTAAACAATTCATTTTTAACGTATAAGCTATTATTATATATTATGAAGAAAAAGTAAATATTGAAATTACAATGTAGTTGTGATTAATTAATTAATTAATTAATTGATCATTTTGTTCGTTCCACGTAAAAATTCGTGAAATCCAAAAGAATATAATATAAGTAGAATAAACCAGTCTGCTTTCTAAGCATACAGAGGAAACAAAAAGTTTTAATGAAAAAAGTTTGCGAGGGGATAGAGCAATTGACCTCTTATCGATCATATTTTTAATCAATAACTAAATGCATAAAAAATATGTGGTTATCTGCCCTCGATTTTTCTATCAATCGCTTAATAAGCTTTTTTCCTTTTTCTAATTATAAACATTGCATTAGTAGTTTATGAAATACTGATTACATTGCTGTATGCATTTACATTTAAAGCAATGATCACAAATTCAGAATAAAGTTCAAAATTGGCGTAAAATTAGAATAAAATTATAAATAATATTCTTAATTATTACACGTGAATCTTCTTCTTATAAATAGTTAAATAGAGGAGAAGGAAATAGAGGAAAACTTCACTAGCAAATTTTTATGATTAAAGGCAATGCACATTCTTCTATAATTTTTATTTTGTTTCTAATAAATCCCTTTTTTCTCTTTTTTTATATTCACCAAAACCAATTTAAGCATATCATATTATATATATTTTTGAAGAAATATATTCTTTGCTCATACTGTTTGCGTTGAACTTCATTATGGGAGGAGGGATGTCCTACGTAACCAGGACAAGAAATGGAAGAAAATGTTATAGAGCAAAATTATAATCAAAAGTAATAAAAAACATAATGTCAAAATAATAGGATCTCAAACTAAAATAGATCTGACAGTACGATGGAATTTTTCCACGGCAAGACAACATTTGTCAAAAAATAAATAAATAAATAAAATACTAGATATCGGTAATTTGTAATAACAAACTAATCATCATAGATCAGATACGATTATCCTTTCTAAGGGATTTTCTTTCTGAGAGAAACTCTAAACTGAACCACAGCCATGACATGACACAAACCGTGTTAGCGGTGGTCGCTAACACTTAGAAAAGATTCGGATCTCGTCGTGCACCGACGCACAAATTTACAAATTAATTATATCATTAACAATACGAACGACGCGATCACTCTTCTCCCGAGCCTGTGTCCTGTGCGTTGCTGAAAAGGAGCGCAACGCGATCGCACAAAGACGAAAGAGACACGCGTTGCTGTATTGCTTTATTCCTAAAAGTGACACTTGCGGCCAATATGCGTTTATCTTCACGATTGTGATAAGTCTATACGAAACAATCTTCCTTCCAGCAGCGCTCTCTACTTACCCAACTGTTGTCACTTCAAACCATTTTGTTCGAAACCATCGCTGACCACTGCACGCCCAACCTAGTTTAAGGATATAAAAGGAGCGCAGCAAAGGGCATTTATTCATTGCAAACTGATACAAGTGCATCGTACAAGCATCGACAAGCTGTTGCAGAATTCAAGAATAACTATACGAATGTTCACCGAACTGACATACGCCTTGATTTTACTCTACCTTCCATGATCATTCCAAACCGAGAGAAATTCACGAAAGCCAACAAATCCAGTCGGACAATGTTCCAATCTACTTGCGACGTATTTCAGCCCATCACTAGCAATAACACAGCATAGAGCGGTACGTCATAGTTGCTGGTATTGTAAGTTAACAAGCATCCTTCGAGGGGCGGTTGAGCGGCAGGAAGGTCGAAGGTTTCGTTGGTTAGTCAGTTGGTTGGTCATTCGGTTGGTCGGCCGAGCTGAATCTACGAGTACTATACATACATATAAATGTGTACTATATACAAATAGCGAACAGTTTCGAAACGTACCAGCAACCGCGTGCCGCGCTCATCCTTCCTTCCTGTATGGCTTTCCATCTGTCTTCCCAGTTTGGTTATCCCTTTTGATTCCTCTGGCTCTAGTGATTGCGCTTTGTCTTGCGCGTGAATAACCCGTTAACCACCATTCGTTGCGACAAATCCGACATAGATTTCGAATTTCGAATGGAAATGCACGGCCTGACCTTATTCGCTGATGTATTAGGTTGTCTGCAAAGTGCCTTTCTTTCGCAAACGTGTTTTTTACAACAATGCGGCTTCATACAAACGTGAAACCGAGTCTGTGAAAATGTCGCGGTGTTTATCTCAACAGAAGAAAATGGATCGTACGTAATTCGACGAAATAATATAAAACAAAAAACGTCTATTAAAACGAAAGAAACTTTTCGGACAACCCAATAAAATTTATTGGAGCTTCCCTCTAATCTATCGCATCTTGACATTCGAAATTGAGAATGACTGAAATTCTCAGGAGTTGAGGGATTATTTCGTTCCCTGAAATTTCACAAATTTTGCAACTTTAAAGGGATTGAAATTTTCAGGATTCGAAGATATTACTGCACAATAAACACGACGAAACAATCTTGTCTTTTTCTAAATATAATATTAGATAACATGTCGTACCCTGAAGATTCTAATCGCCTCTCGTTCGAAGTGGAAGAGTGCGATATAAATTACAGAAAGCAAAGATTTATGCGAAGAAATTACGTTTGATAATACCGCGCGCTATTAAACCGACGCGTATTGAACCAATTTTGCTTCTTTTCTGCGATAACATCTTCATAACAATTCCGTAACATGCCAAATCCTGAAAATTGTAGCCGTCTTTGATCTAAAGTGGTAAGATACGTTATAAACTACAGAGGAGAAAATTTAAACGCGCTATGCAATTAATGCGAAGAAATTATGCAGAGATTCCATTGCGTCGGATATCCGACTAAGAATGTATCCGAGCGGCATTTCAGATTCAGCTGAAACAAGCTGCACGTTGAAATTCTTTTCCAATTCTATTGGCTTGCCCAGTATGCAATGCATCAGTCCGCCTCTCTCTAACATCCGTATCGTTGGTCCGTGCGATAACGATAGATTTTATTGCAGCTCGTAATACGTTCTCATTACAGAACGTGCTTCGAAGGTTGAATGGCGCATCTTCAGCGTGTGTCGGCCTCTTAGGTAGGTCACTACTCTCTTAACGAGTCGCTGTTTCCCATGCAAAGCGGAATGAAAAGAAGATAAATTCGATCGATAAGAATGCCCCTCTTTGAGAGGGAAAAGGATTTAATAAAGCAAAGAGATTTAGACATGATGTGAAAACTGGTCTTCCTCGTATAATTACTTTCTCGAGCATTTCCATTGGATATTTAACAACACACCGCCACGTACGTCAATCCTTTTCTCGATTTCTCGATTATCAGATAAAACTTTCAATTAAATGATACGTTCGTGGGTGATAAGGATCTATATAACCTAAATCGATCATCGAATTTAACCGCATTACTCCTGTGATTTATTTTAAACGTGTTGCATTATGTGTCGTGTTATACCATCCAGCTTTTGTGCAGTGTCGTACGCAGATTCAATGGATTTTATTTCGACAATTAGAGATGTACGAGGTAGTGAAATATGATGGAAAAATTAATTTTATATAGAAACGAATAATTATTCGTTCTTTTGTACGAAACTTCTTTTTAGTGTCCCAGTTAACATTTTTAATTTGTTTAGAAAAAATATTCGGCGAATTGCTTTAACACGTAGGTATTTTCCTACCGACCAGCTTTTCAAACGTTCTCGTTTACGAGCAAACAAACTGTCGAATAAATAAAATTGTTTAATGATTAATTAATTAATTAATTTTCTCGAGATGATTATGTACGACATAAACAAATTATTTGAGTGGCTTTCATCTTACTAATTACGAACTAATAATTTCATGGTGTAAAGTAATATGCAACGTGATTTCTAATATTTGTGTGAAAATCAAATTAATTGTCTTTTTATTCTCGCGTCTCGATTAATCCTGTGTAGGATTATTTTAATTTAAAATCAGATTGGTTTTTAACAAGCGAATTCCTAAAGCAAAGTTTAGCAAGCCAAATCAGCTAGCAATTAGCAATTAACAACTCAGTTTAATTTAAATAACAAGTAGTTGAAATATTTTCTAGACATTGGATCGCTTAATTTATTTTTAACAAGTCAATTTCCAAACCAAAGTTTAGCAAACTAAGTCAATTGTTTAATTAACCCATTAAAGGCCAACGTTGCTTTAATGAAGTTTAATGCAACGTTTCATTTGCAATCTTTCTCGGTCGATTTACATTATCGAATTTTCTGTTATGTTATGTTCTATTCACGAGCACAGACAACCAACCATTTTTCTACTGATACACAATCACGTTCTCGTATCTGGAAAACACTTGCTTCCTTTCACCAGCTACTTTCTCTTTTGTATTAGGTTGTCCCAAAAGTTCCTTTCGTTTTATAAGGAAGTAGTAGATGCACAACATATTTTGTTTTATATTATTTTATTGAATTACGTTTGATCCATTTTATTCTATTATTACAAAATGAATCATACATAAATCTATAAAATAATATAAAATAAAAAATGTTGCATCTATTATTAATTAATTATTCATTATTAATTTAATTATATTAAAATGTGCATCTATTATTTCACTTAAACTTTTGGGACAACCTAGTATTTTAATTTACTTTATTATCATTTATTTATTATTAGTAGCTTCTATATATTAATAGTTAAAAACGTTAAAATAAAGTGGTGGAATTAAAAAATATTTTTATATCTACTTTATAAATATTCCTAATTGTTTAGTATAATTAAGTTTAACTTAACGAAGGATTTAACTTTGTCGTTTCTCAATAATATACTGCCCAATCCAAATGTACAAATGGATCATTCATGTTATCTATTCATATTGCCATGATCATTGATATTATCATATATGATCACTATATCATATTTAGTTTCGTTTGCACGATCTTTTTTCTCCAAAATGTATCGACCCTTCCCAGTCTCCCCATTTTCTGCATCGTGAAATTTCACGTCTGTGTCTGGAATGATTTATCGCGAACTTTCTAATAATTTTTAATTCGCATTCAAGGCCACGCATAATCTAACAGGTACGTAATAGCTGGAATACGCGCCGTTGACTGTATTTTCCAAATTTCCTAACGCGAATTATATATAGGGGCAAATCGATCGATTCTAGTCGGCGGTCTATTCGAAATCGGTGCTCGTTACGTAATCGAAATTACCTCGACGGAGGAGCAAACTGAATTAGATTATGCGTAGAGAATACGTGTCCACAGTCGACTGAATTCCACCCTTCGATCAGGCGTCCGGTTGCCTACAGTCGGTGTAACCACATCAGTATACAGTAGCTGATTAAGCTGCTTCGAAACGTTTACAATGTCCACGAGCTGCCACTCGGCGCGCGTTTCAATCGAATGAGCCGAGCGACCGGATCGACCGGTTGCATCGCCCGCACCGTCACTCCGTGACGAGCCGTGTAAACACCTACGCCCGAATATGTACTCACAACGGCGACATGTGTTTCAACTAATTCGGCTCTTTTTGTCCAGCTTTTTAATCAGTTTTTCGACGAAAATTAATCATTGCTTGTTGTTCATTAGCTCAGCTACTAGACTTTGAATCCTACTTTTAACGTGTCGTAAATATGCATTTTTGAAATTTATTTTTTGCATAACAATCGAATTACAGTATTTATTTTAAGATTGTAATTTGTACATATCACTTTATTAGTTGCAAGGAGAATCTGAGTTAATTAACCCTTCGTCTGTGTACCGAGTCGTTTTCGATCGGATAAAGTGATTTTTCATTTCTTTCATTACAGCTTTATCTAAATTTTTCTTTGCTTGAAAGAATCAAGGTAACACGTTGCAAGAAAAACTATCGAACAAAATCCTATTGTAGAAACTAGAAGCTTGGAAGTATGCAAGAATGTTAGGAGATAATCTTGCAACGCTAAGACCTGAAAAACCTGCATGGACATAATGGATCCAGTATGCAGACGAGTAGTAAATTTTATGGCCATAAGAATACTTTTATTCTACTGCGAATTCAATAATTTTATACTTCGTCCTGCAGCTTTATGAAGATTATAAAGAATTATAATTAATCTTTATGGAGATAAAAGCGTCAAGCTCTTAACTGAAGAGAGCAGATAGAGGACACTTAAACATCTCCGGCACTTGTGCACTGCATAAAAAAGCTTCCGAGGATTACAAAGTTACATATTGTTCGAAGGGCCACATATAATGGGAAGAAAAATTTGTTTTCCCGGAATTAAAGATTCTATTGATGAAAACATCAACCTGTGAAATTTGTTGGAAAACATTAGAGATGATCTCTTGCAGGTCCAATTATGTTTACATCGAATCTTCTATTAATATCGTTATTGCTAATAATATTGTTAATCCTACGATTATCAATAGTAATTTTCTTTATGTCGACAAATTTTTCACCAATGACTTTCCTGAGGTACGCTAAATTTTAGGCTGACAAGTTCTAAGCTTTTGGTTCGTATGAGATACACAGTGACTTCAAACTGTGTACGATGCGTTACTCGAAGGAAGAAAGATTTATCGACCTTTATATTTCAACGTCGAGATTTCACGAAACCTGATCAGTATCTGCCCAAACAAAACTGTCTTATTTCACTGGATCTCTTCCTGTGTGAAACGCTCAAAGACGATATTTATGCGAGCCGTTCACATGTCAAAATTAATTAATTCTACTAATAGGAATTTCTGAAATTTTAGCACCGAAGCGCTTGATCGACGTTCATCTTACACGATTTTATCGATGTTCTCGCATACGCTGCCGATTGGCCGCAAGCACATGGCAGAAGACATATTCGTGCATTTATAGGAAACTTGTAGCAAATTCGTCTTTATTTAATACTTTACATCGTAAGGTAGATATTTTATTCAGGACCAGGTGCGGTAATCTGAAAGAGGCAAGTAAGTTGCGTGGAAAGGGAGAAGACTCGTTGAGGCATTGGAAGGAGGAATGTGAAGCGATAGACAGAATGAATTTGAGCGGAAGAGGATGAATTTCAATGAAATCCTGCATGGAGATGGAAATATGGGAGTAATAAGCTGGTTGCAGGGAATGGAAAGTAAGGAGGAGGAGGACAGGAAAAAGGAGAAGAAATCGGGAACCGAAGTACAAGTGCGATAATAGAACGAATGGCGGAACGAATGAACGGATGAATGAACTGTAATGGGGAGAATGTGCGTAGAAAGATAGTCTTTAGAGATAAAGAGGAACGATAACCAAAGAACTGATATGGTTTATGTTAGCGTAATTACCCGTAAGCTTATTCTTAATTTTGTCTCTACTTGTTTATCAGGTTTGTAAGTATGAAACCGGAATTTGCCTATAGATGGCCCTAGTTGATAATGTAATTATCACTAAACTGCGTCATTGATGCCAAAAGTCGTTGTTGACATCTTACAAACATTTTCGACTTAGAACAATACAAGTTTCATACAACAGCATAGTTTGTAATAGCGTTGAACATGTCGAATTTTGTGCCTGGAAACTACGATTTGCGGACAGCATTGATTTTCTGTTACTATTTGAAGAAAACTGCCGCAGAATCGCATCGAATGCTTGACGAAGCTTACGGTGAGCATGCTCTTGGTAAATCACAGTGCTTTGAGTGGTTTAAAAAATTCAGAAGTGGCAATTTTGACGTGAGGAACGAAGAACGTGGAACGTGAAACGTGATCTATTATGAGCTGTTAAAACCTGGCGAAACCGTTAATACTGAGCGCTATCGACAACAAATGATCGATCTGAATCAAGCTTTGCATGAAAAACGATCAGAATTTCAAAAAAGGCAACACAAAGTAATTTTGCTTCATGGTAATGCACCATCACATACAGCAAAACCGGTCAAAGAAACGATCGAAGCGTTCAGTTGGGAAATACTTTCGCACGCGGCTTACTCACCAGACTTGGCTCCGTCCGATTACTATTTATTTGCATCGATGGGACACGCACTTTCTGACCAGCACTTCACTTCTTACGAAAATGTACGAAAATGGCTCGATGATTGGTTTGCCTCAAAAGAGCGACAGTTCTTTTGACGTGGCATCCACCAATTACCAGACAGGTGGGAAAAATGTATAGCTAGCGATGGGCAATACTTCGAATAAAATATTTTTAATCATTTTCATACAATAAAAGTGTATTTTCTATACAAAAATTCCGGTTTCATATTTACATACCTGGTACGGTTTACTGTAAAACCAAGTCCAATTTCTTGGCCAATAGGCTGAAATAAATAAATACACGGACATATTATAAGATACATATGATGCGAATACAATTACAGATTTACCATAAAATAAGTAAGAAATACAAGTAGCGGAAAGTATTGAATTTCAATTAAATATCGTATCCTTATACTTATGGTCGGTAGCATGAAACGAACATTTGACGAATATCTTGGTAATATTTAAACAAATACTTAGTCGCATCACGATAACTCGTAAACGCAGTTTGATTCTGCAATTGATCTCTTGCAAGACGATAGTCCCGCTCATTAAGTATGAACAAATGTCAACTCCTTTCGGTTTGTTCATGGCAGAAACAAAGGTCTGGCCGAAAAGTCGAGAGATATAGGAGAGAATGCGTTCAAAAAGGATTTCATCCAGCTGTCTCGGACGATTCGTGTCCAGCGGATAATTAAATTCAGCTAAAATAATAGCCGGTGAGGGTGTTGTAGAGAGAGGAAATTCGCAGCGCGTCGACTAGCCGGCAAGGCCAGCATCGGATGAGAAAAATACGGAATGCTGGAGAAGATAAACGGCAGAGTGAGGTACAGAAAGAATCAGCGGAAAGAGATAAAGGGTCGAAAGGCCTTGTTTTGTGCACGCAGCGGAGAATGAGAGGGGCGGACAAAGATGACCCGGTGCAGCGCGACGCAAGAACAATGCGATCCGTGGCAATGGATTAAATACCTGAGCATCGTACCAATGGTATTTACGAGATCTCCGTGTTGGAATTACTTCTGTGATAGACACAAAGCGGCTTTCACGTAGTCTATAGCTGAACGCGTATTGTCATTTCTACGCGTGCGTAGAAAACTGACGAGAATTAATTTTCTATAAATTTAATTCGTTGAACGTCGTAATTGTACTTTGTGTACGGACGTGTCTATGACTGTTAATCCTTTGATGTCGATACGAACGATGCGTACTGAATAACTTTCCCACATACTTGTTAATTCAATAACAACAAGCAATAAAAGTTAGGACTGTACTAGAAACACGTGAGAATGAATAGAGTACGTATTGAATACGCGTAAGTTTCCTCGTAATGGAGTTGAAAAATGTCCATAGTGCTCGAAGGTTGAACAATGCCTGCAGTGTTCGAAGGTTGAATAACGTCTCTACCGTTTGAAGGTTCAATAATGTTTGCAGTAGAAAGTTGAACAATGTTCGTGTCGTACGAGACTTGAAGAATATAGTTAGTGTTCGAAGGTTGAATAATGTCTATAATGTTGAAAGGTTGAACAATGTTTGTAATGTTCGGAGGCTGAACAATGTCTATAATATTGGAACGTTGAACAATGTCTTTGATATGGGAAGGTTAAACAATATTGATATTAAACAATATCTTTAATGTTGGAAGGTTGGACAATGTCTTTAATATGGGAAGGTTAAACAATGTCTATAATGTTGGAAGCTTGAACAATGTCTATAATGTTGGAAGGTTGAACAATGTTTATAATGTTGGAAGGTTGAACAGTATCTGTAGTGTTCGGAGGTTGAACAATGTTGACATTGTTGGAAGGTTGAACAATGTCTTTAATGTTCGGAGGTTGAACAATGTCTTTGTTATGGGAAGGTTAAACAACGTCCAACAATATTGGAAGGTTAAACAATGTCTATAATGTTGGAAGGTTGAACAGTGTCTGTAGTGTTCAGAGGTTGAACAATGTTGACATTGTTGGAAGGTTGATCAATGTTTGTAGTGTTCGTAACGATGTCTGTAACGATCGAAGGTTAAACTATAATAATACGAATTTAATGTTTTCTGAACAAACACATGACGAATATGACTGTGGCAATACATTTTTAAAAGGTCTATTTATTTAAACAGTATTTATTTATTTAAAATATTTATGAATCTTCGCTAAATTCGTTTGTGCAAACTACGCATTTGGACTGAAAATATAATAAAACAGAATTTTGATTGGTTGCAAATTGATGAAAATAATTGCTCTCGAAATTTGCTTATACAAGTGTATAAATCAGTTTTAGATGTTCTGAATATAAAATGCTTATCAGCTTGTTCTTGAGTGGTACCAACAGCTGTTTGCGAACACCTCAAAAACTAAAAGAGTCTCAGCGGTAACGTGTACAAGAAAAAGTTGTTCAAAATGTTACTTTCTACGACATATCTGAAAATCATCAAAATCGAGAATACCATTTCTTTGTATGAAATCAGTAAATAATGAGATTATAATCAGTAAAAATCAGTATGAATGGAAAACTCGAAGAGCCAATAAAATTCGATCGTAATGCGACTTCTCGTAATGCGAATTGTCGGAGAGTCGCGAAATGTAAGTCAACGGATAAATGCGGTAGGAGAGGGAATGCGACGCGAGGACAAATGTCCCAGCCACGATACTTATGGACGATAAGGCGAGATTAATAAATAATCATTAAGCGACAATAAATAGCCGAGATGTCCGAGGGACCAACCGCGTACGGGGCTCTGTAATTATTAATGGAGAGAAGTCACGCTGTACGTTGAAGACCGCACGTGGGGAACATCAGGAGTCGGTTGAGGTATTCGTGATCACCGTGGACATCGAGCTTTGAGCTGACCGAGAATTTATGATTTTACTCTCAGTTTAACTTGCAGCTGCATCGCGGCTTATTCACAGTTTGTTCTGCTTTATATCTGTACACAGGATGTATCATAACATGTAGCATCCACTTCAGCAGTGGACAGGAGGAACAAAAACAATGAAGAAAATTCATATAAACACGTAATGTTCTATTTGATAATAAATTTTATAATAAACATTCTATCAACAGTACATATTGATCCTTTTAGTTGATAAGCTAAAAGTATTGACAATATGCAGAGTGTATTATAACATGCGAGAACTATTTCAAGAATGAATAGAAGCAACTTTGCTTTGGCAAGGAAGAAAATTCATACGAACATGTATTCTATCCTATCTGACCATTTTTAGAGAAGTAGTCGAATATCTGTTGCTTCGTCCATACTCAAAGCGTAGCTAGAAGCAACACATCCGTTAAAAAATTGAGCAAATTAAAGCCAGAAGAAGATGCACCGGTTAACAAGTCGTGAAAACGGTTTCCTAATACACAAGTCCATAATGAAAATCAAACGTATCTGAACCCATGGTATACGGTTGTGGGGAACAGAGCACATTTCAAAGATGGAAACAGCACAATCGATAATTCTTTGTACTACAATCGAATAAACTTTATTCGCGTGATAAATAATTCCTTAATCTGATTATTCGTTTACAGTTAAAAAATGTCCAACTTCGTCTCTCATCTTACAGTAATCATTGAAAGAATCAATTTTGTCCACGTAATAAACAGTTCATTAATATGGTTATTCATTGTGTCAGTGAATTAATAAATATGTCTTCTTCGAAAGTAGAAGATGATTCGCAGAAAACAAATCAACAAAATTTATGAAAACCATTAGTCGATAATATAAGCCAGTAAGGAAAGGACATAATATGCACGGAAGGTAAAACCGCCAGTACATTGCCAACAATAAATGAATAAAAATGACGTCAGATGTCTACCAAAAATAATTCACAGAAGACAAAGCAACAAAAAGTATCGAAATCATTAGCAGAGAATGCAAGCTAGTAATGAAAGGATGTAGAGAGGGCAAAATTCAAGTCAGTGTATACCCTATCTACAGGTTGAATCTGCTTCACATTACGTCTATGCATAGACGTAGCGTTCAAACATTTCCTACGTGCAACCAGTCTGAACCTCCTACGTTGATGAGGTCAATAACCTCGTGCAGCAGGTCAGTCGGAAATCCTGTCTGTGGTTTCCTTTCGATCCTCGATCTGGTTATTTACATTTAAGTTAGAGAAGCCTGGCGTTCTGCCTGACGTTTAAGGAAAATGTCTCTGGGTCAATGGTACCTCGAGAAATTCGCTACGTGTGGTGAACGTGAAATAATGGAATCTCTTTCTGCAAAGTCGGTACATTTGGAAAATGCGATTGCATCTATTTCTTAAATAACCTGCCATTAGTTCGAAAGCTATTTCAGTATGTTGAACTTTGTCCAGTTCCTTCAATAGGTGTAGGTTTATTTATATCAGCGAATTTACGTTCACGCTGTTGCGGATGTATTTCTGCGAACATGTTCGCTTTGTTTTTGTTCATTTTTTAGTTTTTGTTACGGATATCGTACCATATTCTAGCAATAGTCATTCTTTAGCCGCAAGGCAAGAGAAGCATAAAATAAAAAATATTTGTCTTTATAAATACGAATCAGTAAATACTTTAAAAAGTACTTTAAAACAATATCTTTCCATGAAATACCTACGCTGCAAGGTGTATCGAAACTGATCTACTACATCGGTATATCGAAATCTGTGCAAAAACAAAACAGTATTCGTTTGTTCATGATTTTTCTACATTTAGCCAACCAAAAATTTCATTCCACTGCTCTTGAAAAAAAAGTATCATGAAATAAAAAGTTAAATAAAATTTCATATCAGCGTACCATGATCTTTTTCATTGATATTTGAGTTGGATATAATCGCCCACGATTTGCCCGCCCAAAATTTCTGTGTATCGTACCCTTTAAGGAAAATTATCATGAATTAAAAAAGAAAAAGAAAGCGACATCAGCAACCCATGAACTTTTTCATTCATTCGAGACAACGAATATCTGATAATTCAACCGACGCATTAAAAGAGTCACACAAACGCGAATAGTTCAGTATTTGATAATATCAAAACCTCGGTTCCATGCGTTGTTATCGATACAATTGCGATTGTCCTAACGCCTTTACAATAGTTTGACTGTGGCAATTCAGTTTGTGCTTAAGCACGGTTCGTATTAAGGTCGGGACCGCGTAATTTCTGCGACTGATGACTGCTGGAAGTAACAGGCGGCAGTTCGTAGGTATAGGCATTCTGTAGCATAAGAGACTAGCCATTGTGAGGCCAAGAACTTGGCATAATTCTGTTGGGGTAGGCCCGTTAATGGACGTTCGAAACGTGAACAAGTGTCGAGGCTCAACGTGACGGAAAGCTCACTTGACCGAAGTCCGCAACCGCGACGTCCTCGTAGTGCTTTTCCCCTCGTTCAAGTGCTTGCATGCTATGTGGGTTAATTGCAAACTCGAGTTTCTGTTGCATGAAATCGTATAGTGTCGCGATATCGGTCGGCAATTCACACGCGGAAGGTCCAACTGCAAATGTTTGACCATTGAATCTTGGAAACATAACCGAATTGAATAGTAGTAGATCCATACGTGTCTGTTCGTCGATCTAATCTACTTCGCTCTAGCTGTGGCTAGTCGCACAAGACACATACGACATGTAGATGGTAATTAATTATACTTGTTTTTCTGAACATTTGTACACTTGCCCTTATTTTCATAAAGAAACGATTTAGATAAAATTAGGTTGCGAGTATTTTAGTGGTTTGAACTTTTGTAGGTCAGTACCTTGATCTATCTATGAAGCTACACACAGGTGGATTTAACTGCAAATGTTTGACTGTTAAATCTTGGAAACATATCCCAACAGTGGCTATACATGCGAAACAATCTAACGTAATTCGCTTTCTGATTAGTCATACAAGGCATAGTAGTTCATTTTACTCGCTGTACAAAATTTATAAACTTGTCTTCATCTTCGTAAGAATATGTTTTTGATAAAATTAGTAAAATTAGTATTTTAGTGAGTTCCAGTTTTATAGATCGGTATTGTTCTAAATGTATTAATATGCGCCTAAATGCGAATTGTCTAAATACAAGTGTTTGGTCATTGAATCTTAAAAACATAACTAAATTGAATGGTGTCTACGCACGTCTGGTCGTCAGCCTAATCTACTTCGCTTTAGCTGTGGTTAGTCGTACGAAATGTAGTAATAAATTGTACGTATGGTAGAAACTTTGCAGACTTTCCTTTATCTTCATGAAGGAACGTTTTAGGTAGTATTAGATTACGAGTATTTTAGTGTAAACTTGTATCTTTTTTTGGATATTATCCATAAAAGTATGGAAAATGTTACAGTGGTACATTACACCTTTCTTTACAAGTATTATTTAAAATAAATAATTATTTTTTAATAAATTCAAACATCAAGCAGCAGTGAACTCAATCTGCAAACATCAAACACAGTTCAAACATGTGTACGTTATGAAAAAAAATTAAATTTTATTCAGCTTATGGGGATGAAGGATAAAGGAACGTGTAACTATTTATTTAATATGTAACTAGAGAGGAAAATTACCACAAATGAATTAAATAAACGCCAAACTCAATCAACTCAACCTTGAAACATTGAACTCAATTAAAACATGTATACGTTATGAAAAGAAATTAAATTTTATTCTACTTATATGACAATGCGAAACATGGAATGAAAAATGAAGGAAAGTGTAAATATTTATATTTAATTTATAACTAGAAAGATAAAATATCGCAGATGAATTAAATTAATTCAAACATCAAACTCAATCAACTCAATTTTCAAACATGTGTACGGTATAAAAAGAAACGAAATTTTATTCAACTTATATGACGATGCAAAACATAGAATGGAAAATGGAAAAAAATGTAAATATTTATATTTAATTTATACCAGGCGGATAAAATATCACATTGCAAATCGATAATTTTTGAAACATACACTTCGCAGTAAATTTTAATTAGCGTCGTTAATCTCTATTCGAAAAATAGACTGCTTTAACTTGATGAGAAAAGATCAGTCTGCGTGGACTCGTTTCAAAACACAAAACTTCGACTTCCTTATCTCCAAATTGAATTTCCCCAATGACGACTTTGTACTCAAAAGCGAAACAACAAAGTGAGAATGATCTTTTATTTCGAAAATTTTGCAAACTCAAATGACTACGAAATTTAGTAAAATCTCTGCAGTTCGAAGTTTTATGATGACAAAGACAAAGGTTTACAAAATCAACGTTTTACAATGAGATTGGAGATTGAAGCTTTCCCTTTACAAACACCTTTTAGAACTCGTCTTCCGTTGCACTTTGAATAAAAAGTATGCCGTGGACATTAGAGTAATCAAAAATACACAACGAGATAGGACGACTGGACTTGTACCTTTGGCGCGTGTGTTTACTGGGTGTGTGTTTCGCATGCATATTCAATGTGTTTAGCGTGTGTTGTTGGCACACACGCTCGATAAAACATCTTGAAAAATTTATAAACTAATCAAACCGTAGATAGGAAACGGAATAATAGAAAACATCTAAAAGTTAATTTCTAAATTGAACGTAATAAAAAAGTATATTTTCTATTTTTTAAAAAATCAATAACGCACTACGTATCTCAAAATTTTTTTAATTCGATCATTTTGTAGTGGGCAGACTGTAGATTTTTCTCTATTTATGGAAAATTTGAAGATACAAAAATGCTTGCAATGCACATAGTATGCAGAAATATCTGAAATCATCAAAGTACCCTTAACAACATTTTACAAATAAAACATTTGTCTACCTAAATTGCATTTTGTAAATTATATTTACAAAATTTTCATAACAGATTTTATTTATTACGCAGACTGACGTAAGAGATATGATACGAAATTTTTACTTCATAAACTTGTAATTATAAAATATAAGAATTCAGTGTCGTAACAGTATTTTCCTCGACTGTGTATCCTGTTCCTGCGTTTAATTGCCTTTGCTCTAACACAGAGAATCGTAATTTGAGGCGATTCAAAGTTTTTACGAACGATAAAATCAGTTCACTCTTGGTCGACGAATGGCAAATGGACGGAAAGTTTAAAAGGGGTAGATAAGAAATTTCTTGTACAGTTTAACCTTTAAACTACAGCCAGCGACCGGAACGATTCCCTTCGGTCGAAGTTCGTAACCGCAGTAAAAAATATTAAAGGAAGTTGTAGATTGCCGATAAAAGAACATTTTTACCATGTCCTTAGCGTAAAGTCTTACTCTACGTTTCTACTTTCTAGATAAAAATATGTAGCTTTGATCTAACATTATCCACCAAGGGATGAAATTGTCGGTTCCATCAGATTCGATTTACTATAATATTTTCATAAAAAATAAATGCACCTCATGACGTCTGAAAAATATCATAAATATAGTTTTCCATACTGTACTATTTTACAAATATTATAATATCATAAAACGATACAGACAATATTAATCGACAAATAATATCGATAAAAGTGGTCCAACTAAAATTAGAATTTCACTGTACGATGAACTGAAAGTTAAGCGTATAAAATTCTATAGCTATGTATTTATTTTTTAACTATCTGCTTGCTGCTCTATCCACGTTAAAGTTTACTTAAAATGCTTATCTCCGATTAAACGAGCATTTTATTCGCTCGATAATGTTAAGTTCGAGCTTGGCAATTATAAATGTAAAAGCAAGACGTAATTATTAAATTATTACACGTTCATTTGATTTTTATTACACGTTATTTATATTTTTATAAAGGCAAATAAAAAATAACTAACATAAGTAGAGGTTTGTTTTACTAAATATTAATAGTAAGCGCTAAACTTTATGTATTTTACATATCTCTGCATGTTATGCTCATTCTACGTAATTTTCCCCTTCTAAGCTTTCCCTAAATACATAATGATTCGTCTAGTTCTCTAAATAAATAACTAAAATTTGCTAATATCAGTAGATTCAAATTCCTTTTTCTTTTTTATCTGACAGACGTAACAGATCGTGTGAAAAAGTTAATTTTCCGGAAAAGGAATTTTTCTCTAGCTGTGAAATAATGTTACACCGGTTGAAAGCTTCCTGTCTACAATATATGCGAACGATCGAACGAACTATTAAAAATTTGGAGGCTTAAATTTCCTTAATATGGCCGATTTTATGAAATTTAAACATCCTACCATAATCCCGGCTTTAAATATCCCATATTCTATATAATTCCTCTGGCGCTGTAATTTTTGATGGCAGAGGAATTCAAGCTGGTTCACCGAGGACCATCGATTATCGACATAGTCGAGCAGTTGGTGAAAATTTTACGCTGAACAATGCAACTCCGAGGAAACTTCACTCCTCTCGGATGATCCACCTTTGTCCTTAATCGGCGGAAAATCGAATTGGAACACCGTGGGGCCATCGCAAAATAAATCCACCTTTGTACAAGCTGGCTCACATAACAGCAAACAGTTCAATATCTGAAGATACGACCACGAGAGTAATTATAATCCTTCTGATTATTATAATTACGTGCTTACATTGTAAAGGAACGTGCAGACGATCCACGTTATCGTCCATCCTATCGTCGTTATTCAGAGTTCTCAAAACTGTATCGACAATATACAGGCTGAGTCAGGACACGTGGAAAGTGCAGTAGCAGTTGATTCAGCACATTAAAATAAAAAGAGAAGTTCGTATAAATACGTAACATATACCTCACTTATACTTGCAATTGGTAGTATCAGACAAAGCATATCAGAATGAAAATTTAGATTTAGCACGTGTATTCATTGCATTCATTGATAATAAGAAGCATAACCAAAGTTCATTTCTCTTCTCAATAATATGTGCAATTAATAAGAATATTTTTACCTGTTTCAGGTAAGCAAACCAATTCTACTGCCATTGGAAGATGTCTCCAATTTTCATCGCTCAAAGTGTATGTACGTATATTTTACATTTTATCTTGTATGAAAAGTAGGGTCTGCTCGTTATACGCGAACCATAAAAATTACAATATCAAATAATTTATTATATATACAAACGAATGAGCCACATTTTTCAGTGGAACTCAATGCTCGTTTGTTCAAATTGTTCGATCAAAATATTTACCGTTGCTTTTTATAACTTCGTGCCATCTATCAGACAAGCGACGAATTCCATCGTGGCGAAATGCTACGTCTTCAGACAAGATCCAATCGTCAAGTCATTTTTGTATCCGATCCACTAATTGGAAATATGTATCGGATAAGGCGTGTTGCATCGATCGGAATTAATGTTGTAATCCGAAGGAGTAACGTGTAGTGAATAAGTTGGCTGCTGCAGAACGTCCCAGCCAAGCCTCATTATGGTGTCTTTTATCGCAGAAGCAGTGTGTGGTCTCATCTTGTCATGCAGCAATTTCACGGAACGTCCTCCTTTGTCAGCGTCCTGACGATTGCATCCTGTCTAAAGGCACGACATTTTTCCGTAATGGAAATCATCTCGTGCCTGACAGGTGGCTTAAAGTTAAGCTGAGTTCACATTAATCCAATCGCTGGATCAGGTGACTACATTTCGATTGTTTGACTGGAAATCATTCAATGTCTACATTATTCCAGTCTTTTTTGAACTGTTGAATTGTGATAGACTGCTGTGGCAATGGATTTACGGGAAAAAACGGGTAAAACACCTGCGCGCTTCAGCCACCGCTGGATATCGTGCCATCTAAACTATTTCACTAACACTGGGATATTGGTTCTCAATAGTGGGATTAAAAGTCGGATTTTCTCTTTTTATTAATACTTTGTGAGATTTATACAGTTTACACGTGCAACTAGCACGCGTTGCTAATTAGTAATTGTACATCGTTATGAAAATTGTTCGATATCTCAGCCGCTGGAGTACGTGACACATCGAGAAAGAGAATTTTAAGGAAACAGAAATTGCATAACGCAATTTACGCGTATGAACTTGATCACTGGTTGGCTGGCGCAGAATTTGTTGCTGTTGAATAAAACTGCTACTTAATAGCTAGCTAATCCTTGTTTACTGCAACTGAATTATAGGCCTAAACTAAGTTTAGCATTAAGAAAGGCTGAATTGAAAAAGTAGTTTTTCGATCGTCGTTTGGATTACTTGCTGCGATGATGCCACTGTACCGCGATAAAATTATGTTCGTATTATTTCAGTTACCATCCAGTGTTGCATTGGATCAGTGGGCTGCGATGCTACTGATCAAATGCAATCCCAGCTCTATAGAAAGCAAAGACTGTGATCAAAATACTTTGCTCAAGCAACTTGCGATATTTTTTCCTTTTAAAGAAGCTTTGACTTTTTTCACCGAAAGATTTCGAGTATTCACTCGTGCGCCTAATATTTGATGACCATTCTATGTACGAAATTCCGCTGGTGAAATGGCTGCGATTCTATGTGTAGCATGCAAATGCCCTCCAAGTCCCTGAAGTCAACGCGAGTAGAGTTGTTATTTCCGCAACGAGGAACGTTAACCAGCGTTTCCGCGTTCTATGTGCGTACCACCCGCGGTCGTGGACTTGTTTCGGCTTCACCCCAACTAACCTCTATCCATTAGATTACGTCAAGCCAGGATATAACACCTGACGCACCTCCTTTTCCCTCTTTTTCCTCCTTTCCTTCTGATCTTCCCTTCCTGCCCTCTCTCTCATTTTCTCTCGCTCTTCGTTTTCCTAACGTTCGAGCAGAATCCACTGCCCGTTCGGCACATTCGCCAGGCTCCTCATTTAAAGTCTCGAAGTACGACCGTCTCGTGCACATTAGCACCATCGACTTTCTCAGCTTCCCTCAAGTGTCCGCGATACAAAATAAGCTCGGAAGTAATTTCTTTGCAGATTGAATATGCTAATAGCCGACCAACAAAGACTATTAAAATTAGATTATAAGCTATTCATAACGAGACGCAAGTAATATGTACTTTATCGGTGAAGGACGACGCTGCACGCTCAAAGTGCCATTGCAAAGCATCGAAAGAGCCCCTCATGACCAACGCAATTATCTTCTTACGCACTGTCGACTTTGCATGCTATCCAACAATTTTCCCGTAAATTAAGAGGAGATTAATAGCAGAATTATCTTTAACGACTTCTAATTGTTAGGATTAATTCCTCAACGTATGGCGCACGTATCCTCGCGTTTATGAGTATTAGGAAATCTGCACGTTTCTTATACGAAAGCTGACAATTAGTTTGAAGCATCGAGGAAGCGATTAATGGATGGGAATCTCGCGAAGAATCTTAAGAGACCAGAGATTAGAATAAAAATCCGTGAAAGAAGCTAGGAAGAATGTTGAAAGATTGACAATTAGAGTAGAGATTCACGAAAGAATTTAGCAAAGAATCTTCAGGGATTAGAGATTAGAATAGAGATTCATCTCAGGAATCTTGCAAAGTTACCTTATGACCTTGATTGGTACTTTGTATTACAAGTCTTTGTATTCCTTGCCTTATGACCTTGACTGGTACTTTGTATTACAAGTCTTTGTATTCCTTGCCTTATGACCTTTATTGATACTTTGTATTACAAGTCTCTGTATTCCTTGCCTTATGACCTTTATTGATACTTTGTATTACAAGTCTTTGTATTCCTTGCCTTATGACCTTTATTGATACTTTCTATTACAAGTCTTTGTATTCCTTGCCTTATGACCTTGATTGGTACTTTGTATTACAAGTCTTTGTATTCCTTGCCTTATGACCTTTATTGGTACTTTGTATTACAAGTCTTTGTATTCCCTGCCTTATGACCTTGATTGGTACTTTGTATTACAAGTCTTTGTATTCCTTGGAGTGTCCATCAGTTGACAAACGTAAAAATTGTATGTCGTAGAAAAAGATAATATTCTTAAGCAACTCTGCCTACAAAGAGAACTGTGGCGGCACTCGACCACGGAAATTTTCAATAGCTTCGCGACACAAAGCGCTATACCTTCAAAGGGTAAGGACGACAGGTCTAATGTACCATCGATATCCCTACGATTCTTTCGCCGAATATTCGGAAGAATGCAACAAAGGAAAGAATCTGTTTGTCTCTTGTCTGAATCTTCTGCAAAGTGCGAAAAGTTAAGCGAAGCCGACATAACCAGAGAAACGGGTTACTGACTCTTGATAGTGCAGTGTTAATCGTTATTTGTTGTTAATTGTCAAGAGTTTAGTAAACGTTATTGTTGAAAATCAAGAGTATTTCTTGCGGGCACCTTCACCGACGATCACATCAAAACTATATTCTTTTTTATGCCAAATATCTTTCATCCAAAGTTCCAGAGATATTCAAGATGATAATTCTTATTGCTCTACCTTGCACGCGAAAAAAAATTTATTTACATTTGTTTACATTACACCTAAAAACGATGCAAAATTTTCGTATAAACATCTATCTGTTTACGAGGTACAACTCTTCGCTTTGTGAGGAATTTTCTGTTTCGATTTTGTCTTGTCTAATTTACAGGAGATGCTAACAATGATCAGCTACATCTCGAAGCAAGCTCATAGACGATTCGTCGTAGATCCGGTTGCTCTCTGGATGATTTCTGGTGTTTCTCGAATTTAGTATCTCAACATTTTCCCTAAGTTTGCTCTGTTACGTCTCATAAGCGAAAACAGACAGAACATACGATCGAGTGTTTTCTTCTGAATCTTCTGGATTGATCGAATGAGCAGAGTCTCTTGGCTGCAGCATTGGGATGATAATTTAATCTGGTTTCGTAATTCCTACATAGCCTCTTTATTTTTTCAGAGATCAGTGTCATGTTCAAGTTACTTCATCTTAATCCACCGTCTTAATCTACTGTCAGCATAGATGTACGTACATCAGTTGATTCTTCCCAATTCTTAGAATGTGTGTGTTTGATAAAGCATCGTTGAACAGCTATAGGTGTGATAAGTTTATGCGTAGTTAGAAGCATAGTTATATACTTATAATTATGCTATAAACATAGTTAGAATAAATAAAAGACATACGTATCTATGAAAAGAAAAATACTTTGACAAATTTCCTGACAGGCTGCAGTCTTTCCTCGTCTTAATCTACTGTCAGCATAGATTTAGGTAAATCGGTGAACTCTTTCTTTAGACGAAAACGACGACACTAAATCCTTTTCGATTTAGTATGAAGACGAGAGGTTTCTCGTGCGACAGGCATAAGCCACACCTCTTTCGGTAAAATCATTAGCAATTTAATGGAAAGTGCTTTGCGTCCACGTCACGTCCCAGTTTCACAGGATCTACCTGTGGAAACCGGCTACTGCTCAGTTAGACAAGAGTAAAAGAAATTCGCTGCCTCATAATGAGAAGCTATCCAGCCACGGTGTTCCTGCTCTTGATCGAAAATCGAAAGAAACCAGATCAGTTTGCAAGAATAATTGAATAGCCCTAGTAAACTTTGTTAATAATATTATGCACTCATAAATAAGATAAGATAAACCATCTTGCTCCACATAAAATTGGAAAATCACTGAGTAATACTTAACTTGCTGCATATTTATACAATCGAAACTTGTTTGGAAAGAGTAACACTAAGTGCGTTCAGCTTCTTTTTCTTCGTTTCATTTATCTTCCCTCGCGTTTCACATTATTCTATCGAATGAAATATAAAATTATATACCACGTCTAATTACATTTATTCATTTAGTACCAGCCGTTGCATTCTGATAATCGATGCACCATAGACATTTCGAATTTGATATTCAAAATTTTAATGCTAGAAAAAGTCCCTCTCTTTCTCTCCTGCCTCTCTAGCACAATTTTCCTGAATGAGAACATAAAAATTAAATGTTTAATTAATAGCAAAATATATTAGTAACTAATTAATGAATTAATATCCGCTATGAATTTATCTAGGAAAATAAATACCACGCGAATATCATATTAAGTGTAAAAATAATGAAATGTTGTATTATGACGATCTCATGCTAATCTGAAAAGCTTGCATAGAAATATTTGTAAAAGGAATACATTGCACTCTCTTAATATGTTTCATCTGTATTTTTTCAAACATGATAAAATGTTTAATGAAAATTGTAAATACCAGTTTTCTATGCCGTGGTACGACAAAGAAAAATGGTAATCTCTAAAGGGGAAAAATACAAGTACTACAATCGTAATGTATAAAACGTGTCGTTAAGAGAATTGAAATAAATTTCTGCTCGTGATAAAACAACTTAAAACTGCATCGAATTGCAAACAATAAAAATATGATACGATCTTGATTAAATGTACAGGAGGACGATTAAAATGTTTTTCTAAATAGCTCGTGGCAAGCCCGAGCAGACGCGAGAGCAAAGTATGCGCGGTTCTGCTAGTATATAGCGGTCGTGCCAGGTCTGAAGAACGATTTATGTGCGATCAAGAGAATGATCCTTTACAGAGGCAACTCGTTTCTCACGCGCAATTATCAGCAAGATAATGCTTAATGACCATGTGGCACGCAGTATGTTTAACACGTACGCAATTTATAAAGGCGCAGCTGAAACCGCATAGCCGGCCAACTCCCTTTCTTCTTCCTTTATTCTCCCTTTCGTTTCATCGCATAGCTGAAAATAGAAGCACGACATTGTAACAACACGATAAAAAAATATTTCCGTGAGAAATATTTTTACTGGCCTACATAAGGTAGATAATTAAAAAGAAAGATAATTACAAGTTCTAATCTTTCAGTGTATTACGTATGTACAGTCGACCATAAAAATGTGCATAGGTGCGCAGCCCTCAAATGTGTGGCTTGCTGGAAAAAAATTCCAATAAAGCAGAGAAAAAGCGAGTATTTGTCAAGTTGAGATATCAGCAGTCGAAGAGATATTAGGTTGCCCGAAAAGTGTCTTTCTTTCGCAGACGTGTTTTTTTTACAACAGTGCACATTTATACAAACGTGAAACCAAGTCTGTGAAATGTCGCGGTGTTTATCTTAACAGAAGAAAATGGATCGTAATTCGACAAAATAATGTAAAACAAAAAGCGTTGTGCGTCTATTATTTCCTCATAATACGAAAGAAACTTTTCGGACAACGAAAATGCATGTTCGAACAATTTTTGGCATCGAGGTTTCTATTGCTTCAAATTTCTTTTCTTACAGAAAGAAAGAAACGAAGCTTATTCTATTCGCGTTTTATATTTATGTTGACTACTCTGGTATTTTTCGTGGAAACTTTGTTTTATGAAAAATTTCCCTTTGATATGTACAAATGTCGCATTAGTCGTTTTTGGTATTATTTATAAAACAATTATTATTTATTATTAATTATAAAACTGTCGTTAGAGACTATACAATTTTTTACAGACAGACATTTTGGGAAAAATACGACGCTGACATTTCTTGCGCTAAGCGACAGAGTTATAAAATGGTTAAGTAGAAATTAGTGTGAATTTTTTTGACACAGTAAGATACGTGTTAAAGTGTGATATAATTCATTCGTGAAAGACATTGGAAGGGAATTATGAGAATAAGCAATGATCAGTTATATTGATTGGAATGCTTGCTACTGTTTTTATTCTCTTGCTGTTTTATTATGAATTTGTTAATTCGTTTTTATAATGTAAAATACAAGATGGTATATAAATTATTTTACTATTTAACGCGTTGACTACTACGCAAATTTGATATATTTTTCTCTGCAAGTCACAACGGATTGAAATATGCTATGATATACAGGGCGGTTGGTAACTGGTGGTACAAGCGGAAAGGGAATGATTCTACGCGAAAAAAGAAGTCGGAAATATAGAATAACAACTTTTCGTTTGAGGCTTTGTTTTCGAGAAAATCGACTTTGAATTTTTGCTCGGTACGCGTGCACTTTATGGCGTAGAACCATATTAATTCAATTGTCTATTCTGAAGAAATCGCAAGTTGCGAGCAATTGAAAGAAAAGATTATTGTAGCCTTTCATACTTTAAAACGATCGAATAGATTAGAAAGTGTTCATAGAAATTTAATTAGAAGAGCAGAAGTATGTGTTCGACAGAATGGGTAACATTTTCAGCAATTTTTGTAATAATAAACTTTATGATTACTTCATATTATTTCATTATGTATTCCTAATTTTCCGTTATGGCAAAAACAAGCTTAAACTGCCATAATATCCATCGAGACAACGATCTACAGTGAGATCCGTTATAACGAGATGTGATAAAGTGCACGCGTACCGAGCGAAAATTCAAAGTCGATTTTCTCGAAAACAAAGCCTCAAACGAAAAATTGTTATTCTATATTTTCGACTTCTTTTTTCGCGTAGAATCACCCCCTTTCCGCTTGTACCACCAATTACCAACCACCCTGTATATTTCAATTTTGCAAAATATTATACTTGCGCACTTTTTCTCTGATAATATTATCTAAGCATTCCATGCAATAAAGAACAAATGCCTCCTTAATACGAGTGATCTATTAATAGCCGGAAATTATGTGCAAAGTCTCAACCTCAAGAAAGTCGTTTTTCATTACTTTTTCATACATTTCGAAAGCTACGTTTACTATCTTCTTCTTTTCTTCGCTAAGCTTCTCGAATATCATCTTCTAACTGCTCAATCGCGATTGGTTTATCGTCATACGCTTTACGTTTAAGAAAAGTCCGTAAGGAAAAGTCCGGTGCAGTTAAATCAGGCGACAAAATGGGGCAGATGATGTGGCTAGCAGATAATACGTGGATATACAGAAACACGAAGTCAGAGACACGATATGGTACCTGACACAGCCTTAGCGTCGCAAGACTACGCATCAAACGCGTTAAATTTCTTCAAAGAAATAAATATATACTAAATAATAGCAAAAATCAAAACGATATAGCTTTTTATGCATTTCTAGTATTCTTTTTGTTCTTCTTGAAAGAACAAAATTGCACAAAACACGGATGATATAAAAAGGCATATAAAATGTCCAAAGTATAAACAATGATACATTTTTGCAAATGTCTTTTCCAATCCTCAAAACAGTTTGACATTTCACTTTATTGTGTGCATCTTGATTCGTTCAACGTTCTTAGTGTTTCCTTTAATACTTTCCTATCGATCTTCTACCTTTTTAACTATATCACCAACAATATAAATTTGCATAAAAGTCTGCAGTCTACTACTAATCGGTCTAAGCTTAACGTCGTCGCTAATGAGCCTGCAGTCGATGCGACGTTAAACGCACGTTAAAAAAGAAAAAGAAGAATCATAAAGCTGAAAGAAATTTCAGCGAACATAATAAAACAATGAGAAATAGTTTGAACCGTTGCTCGATCAAAGGTAAATTCATCTTATACGAACAACCTGGACTGCAAGTTTCTCCTTGTTTCATTAACTGACCAGTAACATTAAATGATCGTGCGACACGGTACTGCCGACGCAGTCATTTACATTTTCGCTGATATATTTTTGTAGCCGCTCGATTACGATAGCGTGTGCTGAATCGTAAGGCCGGTAGCCAGTGTTCGTGTATGTAATGAAAACGTTTTCTCACGTGCACGTGATTCGTTCTCATGATTAAAACGTCGCCAGCCGTGCGTAGTATACCTGCCTCCATATAAATCATCGTAATTTTGTAATTTCGTATCGCCTGTTTGCGAGTCTGAAATATAATCATGGAAATTATCAATTGAATAGCGGTTACAGTTTAGAAACAATAGGTCATCTAAATTCTGGTAAATTGTACGGGATTGTCGCAACACTTGTAACACGATCGACAATATGGGCATTCTACGTTTCTTCCTCTTTTTTTCTTTTTTTTTTTTTTATTATTTAATTTGTACTTTACAATTTTTCCAGCTGATAAAATTTGTACATGTGGTAAAATTTTCTTACTTAATTGCTAAATAACATGTGGATTGGTACCCCCAACGGAGTACCACCTTCAAGTTTGACTATTTTATTTCTTCAGTCAGATCTGTTTTCAGGAACAAAAGCTTCTTTTTAATTTAATTTTATTTGTACTTTACAATTTGTCCAGTTGGACATTTGGTAAATTTTTCTAAATTAATTGCTAAATAACATGTGGATGGCTACTCCCAGCAGGATACCACCTTCAAGTTTGACTATTTTATTTCTTCAGTCAGATCTGTTTTCAGGAACAAAAGCTTTTTTTTAATTTAATTTTATTTGTAGTTTACAATTTGTCCAGTTGGACATTTGCTAAATTTTTCTTACTTAATTGCTTAATAACATGTGGATGGCACCCTCAGCGGGATACCATCTTCGAATTTGACTATTTTATTTCTTTAGTGAGGTGAGTGGGGTGTTTTCTTTTTAGTTTTCTTTCTACGAGTTTTGCTCGCTTTAGCAGCCAGCTGGTTTGGATGTGTTGCTGTTCTTTCCTTGTATTTTTTACGTACCTGCCGATTTCTTCTTTAACCGTTGCTACAGGGGATTCTACGTGAAAAAACAAATCGAAAATGTAGAACAACATTTTTTCGTTTAAGTCTCCTCTTTCAATAAAATAGAGTTTCAACGTGTTTAGTCAAAAACTGGCTTGGTACACCCGCATGATTTAATTTAATTTAATTTAATTTCAATATATGAGAGGGGCCCATTGAATTATAAACGCAAAGTGTAGACAAAGAATTACCAAATTGGTACTTAAACGCACCAAAAAGAAAACCCGAATAAATCTCCACTATGAAACAGTAATTATTATCAGCAATTGATTACGTTCTACGGGCGGAGTTGGAGTTTTTAAATTTAGCCGTAATTCTACGCGGTAAAAATATATCTACTTTTCTCAATGTCACCACAGGAGCGTAAAAATTTGGTAATTTTAACTGTAATGGACAGTACACAACGATACATTTTCAAATTTATTTCTCTCCCAGATAAAGCGTCTTATGAACAATTTTTCTTCCACATCTTTGACTTAATTTTACACGTGCAATAGCCCGTAGTCGACTATCTTATTTCCCGTACTATTCCCGAAGTAGCCAAGTTCAACCATACCTGACCAATTTCTAAACTTGATTTTCTCGAAAACGAAGTGTCACATGGAAAAATCGTATTCTACGTTTTCGACTTGCTTTTACACGTAGAATCACCCTGTTGCTGATAACAGAGACATACTGCATAAAAAGTATAATAAGAATTACGATTACGTTTTATCAAATATTGATATTGGAAAGAAAAGGCGCTACAATTGTGCGGCTGTTGGCGATTACGAGTTTGCGTGAAGTTGGAAACTTTTCTCGAGACCGTACCGGGATCCTAAAAGTTTCTAATCGCATAAATATGTTCGGCTACGCGAAAGTAAATTCCGAACATGACTTCTTAGTCGTGTTTCGTACTTAAACTTCCAAGCTTCGAGAAAAGAAGACACAGTTTTGTTATTTTCGGTCTTCGTCCTGTTTTAGTCCATAGACTCTCCTTCGCTTCACCTACATCGGAAATTACGGCCCACCGTGTATGTGAACATTTAGCTGTCTACAATACGATAAAATATTACAAAACAATTGAATTAACTTTTAAGTAAGAAATAATGAAATTCCTGTTTGCCATCGTCAAACCATGTAAAGATATTTTATCACTAAACCAGTGGAAAGAATAACATTAATGCAAGCCGTAATATTTAAATAATAAACATTATATTATGTACAACAAATAGTAAAGTACAAAGTACGATGAAAAAGTTGGTGCAATTTTTGCTTTTTTAACGTAATATATTTATTTTGTCCCCTTCAAAGTAATAGCCATAAAAAATGATACATTTTTGCCAATGTCTTTTCCAATCCTCGGAACAGTTTAGCAATTCACTTTATCGTGTGCCTCTTGGTTCGTTTTCAGTTTTATATCTTCAGTGTTTTAAAGCAGTTGTCCTTTCATAGCTTTTTCCATCCTGAGAATTAAAAAAAATCGCATGATGTCATATCTGGTGATCGTGAAATCAGAACTGTATCATTTTTCACCAAAAAGTTCCTAACGAGCAATGATGCGTGAGCAGGTTTCTCCATTTCAAGTGTTCGTAAAATCACAGAAACGCAACATACACAATGGACAACCAAATCTGGAGTTATCGACCGATCTCAATAAAGAAACCGATGTATGTAATAAACAAGCAAGACAAGCAAGTGAATCAACGTTTTCCCAATCGGCTCTTTCTATACCAGGAAATTACAAAATTGCTCGTATGTTATCGTTGTCATTTAACAAGCAATTTAAATCTTATTATATTCGGCTAAACAATTAGCTAAACTATCGGTCACTGTTGTTATCTGTTAATACCGTGGTCGGTCAAAGTTGTAGCCGATCGAGTGTGGCGTCAGTAAATCGTCGTCGGTAAAAAGAATGTCGGTAAAATCCACGTCGGTGATTTCAATGGGTAATTAACATCTACTTTACTATTGCACGCTGTATAAAAGGAACAAAAGGAACGTACTGGACGTTTAATATTCATTCGGCAAATACCTCTACGAGGCTTGGCTGCTTCGTTGCAACCAAACATAAAAGAGTATAACGCAGCGCGTCAATTATGGTTTACAAGTTAAGAGCAATAGCCGTATTTAAAGCTGTTTTGCCAAGATGTACCGTGATTGAATACCATGCGTGGTCGCTAGAGAGCGGTTGCACGTAGAATGTTCACCTGCCCGTGATAGAAGATCGATATTCCTACTTGAATAAACTCAATTTTCTACGGTGCTTATAATCTGCGCGATGTAATCACGGGGAACCGCCGGCCGGCAAAACGATTCATCATACACACATTTAAGAGACGTTGCTCGTATGTGCGCGCCAAGAGTTTGAATGTGTGCCGGCTAGTAATAGCTGCCGTGATCGAAGTAGCTATAATTGCAAAGTAGTAGGAAAAGAAAATGGTAAAGCAGCGGAGAGAAGAAGATGGGTAAAATTATATCAATCGGCGATATTAGGACATGCAGTATGTGCTGTTTAAACGGATACGTTCAAATATCTGGAAAAATTCGAATGATACACAAAACTGTTGGGACACTTGCTCATTTTTCACAAGACATATTTTGATTGCGAAATTATAGTGAGATAAAATTGAAATTATTTGGTTCTTGGTAATCAGCATAGTTACGTAGGATAGTATATTATAATTCTGGCTCTGAAGATAAAGCGATCGAGGTTTCTTGTCAATTTCTCAATTTCGTTATAGAAACCATTAATGTTTAATTTTCGGAAAACAGATGACTCTCCTCCGTGAGTTTATTTATTACAGGAAGACAATATAGGTAACAAGAAATTCCAAGCTAAATTTAAAAAATAGCGTTTGTAACATCATTATCTTCTTCTTTTTACTTTTCGATTTATGGAGTTAGTCACTGCGGCTTCTAAATGATCGTCTGATAGTAACACAGGCGTCTGTAATTGCTATATCTCGTAAAACTATTTTGTCACTTGACAAACTCTTTATCTTCAGATTCTCCAAATTTTAATTTGTAGAACAGATTGAGAAGAACGTTTTAAACGGCCAAACAGTCTCCTAACGTTAAACAGCAAACGTATACGCTATTATATACAGTAAATACTAAAATGAATCGTTGCTGTGTTCTTTAATATGCAATACAGATTTGTATTCTGGTGATTTCATAGAAAGATAGTAAATGCTGTTTCCAATTATTAATTTATCATCGGTTGGTACAGTTTGGTTGTTTACTGTTACTACAAATCGACCAAAATTTCCCTAGAGATACTTACGAAGTGTAGTGTATACATATGGACAAGCAAACACACAAACTGTCCTTGGAAAGAGGACTAAAAAGAAAACACCACACTGACCTCACTAAAGAAATAAATTAGTCAAACTCGAAGATGGTATCCCACTGGGGGTAGCCATCCACATGTTATTTAGCAATTAAGTTAGAAAAATTTACCAAATGTCCGGCTGGACAAATTGTAAAGTACAAATTAAATAATAATAGAGAAAAATACTGTTATTACGTAAGAAGTTACTATATATATTATCAATTATATCAATGAAAGGAATAATTCTAAATACCCATGAAATGCTCAAAAACTTTCTTTTCTTAATCTTAATACACATAATACTAAATAATAACGTAGGATTGGCAATTTGCTAATTCATACTTACTATATTTACTTTACCAGTCTCAATTGCACCGGGAATTTTTTAATTATCTGTTCAATTATATACCGAATATTAATATTGTATTAATTTTTTTTATATTAATTACGTAACTTCCTACGAATTTGTAAATTTTCAGGGTGCAAATGTGTCGATATTAAACGAGTCATTATCACGATACATTTAAGATATTAAAAACTAATTCTGTCTCGTGTAACGTGTCCTCTTGCGCATTCCTTGTCATAAAATTATATCCACGTATAAAATATTTAAATGCAACGTGTCATGTTAATAAATTAAGAAATGCGTAAGTACCTTTTTGATTTTTAACCGAAGGAATGTCGCTCGTTAAGCGCAACCTGCTGCTTTATAAAGACAGACATTCGTTTGATGTTCAGGAATGCGTCTCGTATATGTAGAATATTCAAATACTGAAACATTGTTTATGCGACGTGCAGGACGCAAAAGAATTCGATGCTTATGAATACAATAGCGGTGGGTACATGGTTTTCATCAAGTTTTCCTGCTGCATCCTGTCTGAAAGTATGCATACATATATCGCACACGCTGTACAAATAAAAAGTTGTACCATTACCTTAAATGGTGCATTCACAGTGCAATACGGTTTTTAAACTCTTATTCTATTTTTACAAACATAATTACACCTATGTAGGTATAATACGTACATGTACTGTGAAACATGGATCGGGAGAGAGCCAATAAACATGATGAAATATACAAAAGAAGATAATTTTCGTAACATGATGGAAAAGTAATTAATTTAAAATATATGATACTTGAAGTTTAATTTTGTGCAATTTGCCACGTTGCTCGTTTGCTGGGACAATGGCGTAAATCAAAATTTTTAGTTGTTTGGGTTATTGGTAAATTTATTGAGAAAAGACAGTTAGTAGAAAAAATTATAAGCTAACTTCAAAAATTCAGCATGTGAGAGAGTTGTGCTGTCATTGTAATGCTATTGTCTCGCTACGAAGCTACAAACAGTCCAGAACTTTCAAACTTGTCTACCCTAAAATCGTGACTTTTTAATTACGTTATTGTTCCAGCAAATGTTCGATAGATACGTCACTCCTTGTTCTTCATATGATATTCTACAAAATTGATGTTAAAATATCTTCTAAACTAATCAATATTAATCATATTACCTCGATATTTTTTTTTTTTTGTTTTTTGTTTTTTGTTTTTTGACGGGAGGATTCAATATATGCAAAAAGAAGTTGTCATTTAAAAATAAAAATAGATGGTGTAACTGTCTCAAATGCATATGCATTTTTGCACTTTCGAAGAGTTAGAAAATATTTTCGCGAAGATATAGTTCACTTCGATCCATTCATCTTTCTCCGCATACTTATCGCTCTGTAACAAATTCAAGTTACCAAGACGTAATAAATTGTGATGTAGTAAGTGAAAAATTTCCTTCAGGAATTGAACATTTCCTCGTAAATATCGTAGAATGAATAAAAAATAAAAGTCTTATCGTTAATAGGAAAGACCTACTCGAAGATGGTATTCGCTGGGGCTAGCCATCCACATGTTATTTAGCAATTAACTTAAAAAAATTTAACAAACGTCCAGCTGGACAAATTGTAAAGTGCAAATTAAATAAAAAAGAAGACCTTTGTTCGAGAAAATACCCCACTGACCTGACTGAAGAAATAAAATAGTCAAACTCGAAGATGTATCCTGCTGGAAGTAGTCTTCCACAAATTATTTATCAATTAAGTAAGACAATTTTACCAAATGTCCAACTGGACAAATTTTAAAGTACAAATTAAATAGGAAAAAAGACTTTTGTTCGAGAAAACACCCCACAGACCTGACTACAGAAATAAAATAAAATAGTCAAACTTGAAGATGGTATCCGCTGGGGTAGCCACCCACGTATTATTTAGCAATTAACTTAGAAAAATTTGCCGAAGGTCCAGCTGGACAAATTGTAAACTACAAGTTAAATAACAAAAAAAAATAAAGGCTAGTAAATCCGCAAACAGACCGTATAGTGCACTGTATAACAAAGGTTGGCATACAAATATAGGAAAGTGAAGCTGGAATGCAAAGGGCATATAAAGGTGTGTGTGCCTCGTTCAGATTTGAAGCATAGCACTCGTGAGATTTTCAGGGGTATTGTTGGTGAAATGGGCCGACTAAGATGCGCGTCCGTGAACACTTTCACACGTACGAGAGGCTCGCGCCTGTGGATGCGCAAAACTGTGAAAGGTTCGTACCACACGAAACACTTGGGGCCGGTGTCAAGGGGTCCCTGGAACAATATAACGACACTGCGTGAAGGAAACCACCCTCTGCCTGCTTCTCAATACTTCGATGCAAATGCTTCGCTCCGGACCCACTTTCTACCAACACGTGCTCTCTTTCAACCCTTCAAGATTTTCGATTTATCGCGCCAGCGAACTCTTCAAAGTCGAAAAAATTCCAGGTCGAGGCTGAAATCTAAAATTTATGCGAAAGCGAGTTGATAGTCACCCTATGTTCTATTTATCGCTATTCGAGGTTCGACGACTGTCATCGATCGACCTCGAACTGCAGTCGAAACTCGGCAACTCGAACCCCAAGGGAAGAGTCTAAGGTCTTTGAATTCTAAAAGAATTTTGGCTTATCGAAATTTCCGGGTAAAAGAGCTTTGACAAACGAAAATTCACCGCACAGAAGCTTCGCACGAAGGCGTAATTGCAATCACCTTCTCAGAGAGTGCAATTATTTTAAGCTTCCTCTTACAACTCGTTCTATTCAACGTGCATAAATGCGAAAGTTAAAGACGCGATAGATAATGGCAATTATGCGTTCGACTGACGAAAAACGATTAGCTTCCATTAATAGATACAATGGTCGAAGGGCGAAGAGGTAGGGACATTATGATTTACGTTGTCTTGTGTTGCTTGGAATAATCCTAACAGTTGGAAGAAGCGAGATAATATCGAATAATTGGCTTCTCTTGCATATTGCCACACATAGTGTAGCTATAGTCGTACTTCGAGTTGCAGACACAAGCGGCGATAGAAGTTCGACTCATAAAGGTAAACTTCGACTTGCAGAGTTTAAACTCGAGTTATAGAAATAAAATAAAGTACCTGGACAGATGGCGAATAATTCGAGTTTAAATAAGTTTTATTTCGACTTCTAGAGGTTTTCGCAGCTGATCGGAAGAGAACGAACAAAAGCTTTTTTTATTTAATTTAATTTGTACTTTACAATTTGTCCAGTTGGACATTTGGTAAATTCTTCTAAATTAATTGCTAAATAACAAGTGGATGGCACCCTCAGCGGGATACCATTTTCAAGTTTGACTATTTTATTTCTTTAGCGAGGTAAGTGGGGTGTTTTCTCCAACAAAAGTTTATTATTTAATTTGTACTTTATAATTTGCCCAGTTGGACATTTGGTAAATTTTTTTTTACTTAATTGCTAAATAACATGTGGATGGCTACCCCCAGCGGGCTACCATTTTCGAGTTTGACTATTTTATTTCTTCAGTGAGGTGAGTGGGATGTTTTCTCCAACAAAAGTTTGTTTATTATTTAATTTGTACTTTACAATTTGCGCAGTTAGACGTTTGGTAAATTTTTCTTACTTAATTGCTAAATAACATGTGGATGGCTACCCCCAGCGGGATACCATCTTCAAGTTTGACTATTTTATTTATTCAGTCAGGTCTATAGAGTGTTTTCTCGAACAAAAGCCTTTTTTCTATTTAATTTGTACTTTACAATTTGTCCAGCTGGGCATTTGGTAAATTTTTCTAAGTTAATTGCTAATTAACATGTGGATGGCTACCCCTAGCGGGGTACCACCTTCGAGTTTGACTATTTTATTTCTTTAGTCAGGTCTGTTTTTACAAACAAAAGTTTTTTTTTATTTAATTTAATTTGTACTTTACAATTTGCCCAGTTGGACATTTGGTAAATTTTTTTTTACTTAATTGCTAAATAACATGTGGATGGTTACCCCTAGCGGGGTACCATCTTCGAGTTTGATTATTTTATTTCTTTAGTCAGGTCTGTTTTCACAAACAAAAGTTTTTTTTTATTTAATTTAATTTGTACTTTACAATTTGTCCAGTTGGACATTTGGTAAGTTTTTCTAAGTTAATTGCTAAATAACATGTGGATGGCTACCCCCAGCGGGCTACCATTTTCGAGTTTGACTATTTTATTTCTTCGGTGAGGTGAGTGGGATGTTTTCTCCAACAAAAGTTTGTTTATTATTTAATTTGTACTTTACAATTTGTCCAGTTAGACGTTTGGTAAATTTTTCTTACTTAATTGCTAAATAACATGTGGATGGCTACCCCCAGCGAGATACCATCTTCAGGTTTGACTATTTTATTTCTTCAGTCAGGTCTGTTTTCACAAACAAAAGTTTTTTTTAATTTAATTTTATTTATAGTATACAATTTGTCCAGTTGGACATTTGGTAAATATTTCTTACTTAATTGCTAAATAACATGTGGATGGCACCCTCAGCGGGATACCATCTTCAAGTTTGACTATTTTATTTATTCAGTCAGGTCTATAGAGTGTTTTCTCGGACAAAAGTCTTTTTTTCTATTTAATTTGTACTTTACAATTTGTCCGGCTGGGCATTTGGTAAATTTTTCTAAGTTAATTGCTAAATAACATGTATTCAGTAATAGATATAACATAAGAATTAACAACCACCAAAACCCACTAGTTACTCAATTACTTGACACGACGGATCAGATCCGCAGACTAAAAAGACATTACCCTCTAGATTTAAACATTAGATTCAGCTAGAATCAAACATACGATAATCATTTATTATTATTCACGTTATAGTACCACGTCAGAACAATTTACTTATAATTCTCAATGAGAATTGATTGTAAATTACTTCCAAATAAAAAAAAAAAGAGAATAACATGTGAATCTTCGAGTTTGATTATTTTATTTCTTTAGTCAAATCAGTGGGGTGTTTTCCTTTTAGTCTTCTTTCTATCAGAATTTCTCGACCAAAAGTGTAGTCTTATAGACGTATTCGAGTCATAGTTCGACTGTACTACCATCAGTTGACCTCAGAACCTGGATTAAACGTCTGAAACATATTTAGCATATTTTGGAAGAACTGTTGTTTCTTTAAGTTACACTGTATTCGGTAAATTCTACCCAATTTCTCCTGTACTTAGATAGGTGTAAACCCTTATACAGTAGAGTCTCGGTTATTGGAGTCTTCTTTAACACAAATTTCGTATTATCCCAGGTGCTACGAACTTTATTACAACTTCACTTTCTTCGAAATTTTAACACGGAAAATAGAAAACTGTAAATAGCCAGGTACTGTGGAAGCAGTTAATCAAACTTTTAACAGAGTCAATAAAGAAATTAACTCGAGTATTAATACTACGTTACGTTACCAAAATGTTTCCTATGATTTTATTGTTCGATTTATGAATGTTGAAGTTGAGGTTGACCGATTGAAGAACGAGTGGATGAATTTGTAATAGAAAGGTATATTGAAATAATTAAAGGTATAACTATAAGTTTATGCTAATTCAGACCCTTATATTCTTAGTGTTACTAATGTGTTAGACAATAGAATGATAAGGAACAGGTTCATATATTTATAGCAAAAGGACATTACCAAAAAAGTTAAGCTTATAGCTTTGGCCAGAGGCTACAGGGAACATAAATAGAAATTTGTTTATTAGTTCCTTTGTTCCTAGACCTTGCAACCTAAAACATAATGTACATTCAAGTGTACAATAATTGCACCGCTCCTTATTTAGAATATTTCTGCGTAATAGCAGTCTCCAGGTCAGGGATATACACAAATAAAGTTGTAGAGTTTTTCTTGAAGTATTTACTTCAACAATGAACACTGATACACCTTTCCGTATTATCCGACTTTTCACGTCGGATAATCGAGGCTCTACTCTACCGAATAAATTAAATTTCGGCAAACGTAAACGCGGAATGTTCGCAACATTAAATCCCTCTACTCGCAAACTACACTTCAGATCTTTCTTTGCTAACTTTCAAACACCTAACTTGCTTCTCGCGTTGAGCATTACGTCGCCTTCTGACGAAATATCTGCAACCCGTGTGTGCCAAAACGAGTATAAGATACAGTTCTACAGGGACTGCAGAAGTTGTTCGTTGTTAATGAACCAAATTATACGAATGTAATTCAACCTTATTTGGGTTAAGTTCTGTACAATTTCACATTTTTATACTTTCGTTTATCAAAGTAACAGAACTTTGCGTTCATTTTCGTCTTTACGATTGGTATACTTTCCACTGTTAATTTCGAGTTTCTCGATTGACATCGTAGCAGTTTCTGACAATTTTAAAACCTACGAGCATGTTGACAAGTAATTGCGGTTGGTGTGTCCCAACACCATCCGTGAAATTTTAAGTAAAATAAAAATCATCAAGAAGAAGGAAAAAAGCGTGCTGCAAAATTGTAAATTGATTCGCTGCTGTTAAACTGAATTTGCCGATGAACTGTTTGGTTGAACAATTAGTTGGCCGTCGTTGTTTCGTCACAGGACAAATGCATCTTAAAGGAGCAAACGTTTTCCACGAGAAAAATGCCCCTGCCTTGTCATTTTTAAATTACAGTCCGTGTACATCGCAATGAATCCAAATTTCGATTGTATAATAGTTGGTCCCCGAGAAAAAAGTCACGAAACAAAGTTTCCAACATTCGCGGGTCACGATAATATGTTTTTAAAGGATCCTTGAGCCGCTTTCCTTTCTTCAGGCATAATCAAGCGGCAATAATGCCCGTCAGACAATAATCGGTCGGCTTACCGTCGCGGTTAGTAGCTAAATCGGAAAAGTTTCCGCCGTCCTTACGTCAAACGAAGAACGACGAATCTTTCTTCGCTGAAACTGTCGGCAACTAGGATTAGTTTTAAAGTAAGAGCATGCTCTCGTCTTTTCATCTTTCTTTCTTCGTCCCGCAAGCCGTTCATCGACAGATATACTCACGATGCCTTGATAAACTTCTTACAGTCGCCAACTTCTTTTTTGTTTCCACGAGTCCGTTCTTCTATGAGATAGGAAGGTCGAACGATTTTTTCGCGAAATTCCGACTTTCTTTAAACTTTCAAGTAATCTAACTTGAAATAAGTTGTAAGTCTTATAAACTGGATATACATCGGGCCACGAAAGTATTTTAACGCTCCTGGAAACTTTTCATGTGTACAATGTGTATCATAATTAGCGGGATCCACTTCAGCAGCGACAGGAGGCCCAAAAAGTTCACGCGCTCCATCTGACCTTGTTTCAAAGTTGTAGCCATTTTCGTGTTTCAACAATCCGCGGCTCCTTACCTTTCGTCCTGAAAGATGTACCGTAGTATGTGTGGATAACGTGTGTAATATACCAGGTATGTAAATATGAAACCGGAATTTTTGTATAGAAAATACACGTTTATTGTATGAAAATGATTAAAAATATTTTATTCGAAGTATTGCCCATCGCTAGCTATACATTTTTCCCACCTGTCTGACAATTGGTGGATACCACGCCAAAAAAACTGTCGCTCTTTTGAGGCAAACCAGTCATCGAGGCATTTTCGTACATTTTCGTAAGAAGTGAAGTGCTGGTCAGAAAGTGCGTGTCCCATCGATGCAAATAAATAGTAATCGGACGGAGCCAAGTCCGGTGAGTAAGCCGCGTGCGAAAGTATTTCCCAACTGAACGCTTCAATCGTTTTCTTGACCGGTTTTTCTGTATGCGATGGTGCATTATCACGAAGCAAAATTACTTTGTGTTGCCTTTTTTGAAATTCTGGTCGTTTTTCACGCAAAGCTTGATTCAGATCGATCATTTGTTGTCGATAGCGCTCAGTATTAACGGTTTCGCCAGGTTTTAACAGCTCATAATAGATCACGTTTCACGTTCCACGTTCTTCGTTCCTCGCGTCAAAATTGCCACTTCTGAATTTTTTAAACCACTCAAAGCACTGTGATTTACCAAGAGCATGCCCACCGTAAGCTTCGACAAGCATTCGATACGATTCTGCGGCAGTTTTCTTCAAATGGTAACAGAAAATCAATGCTGTCCGCAAATCGTAGTTTCCAGGCACAAAATTCGACATGTTCAACGCTATTACAAACTATGCTGTTGTATGAAACTTGTATTGTTGTAAGTCGAAAATGTTTGTAAGATGTCAACAACGACTTTTGGCATCAATGACGCAGTTTAGTGATAACTACATTATCAGCTAGGGCCATCTATAGGCAAATTCCGGTTTCATACTTACAGACCTGATATGTACAAGCCATTGTAGAAGTGAACAGGAGGCACAAAAGCAACGAGAAAGGTTCATACTCGCGTATATTCTATTCGACTTTGTTTAAAAGTTACGAGCATTTTTTTGTGATTCGCCAATCCAATTTCAGCAACTGCTCGGCCTCATAAAAGATGCTCGAAATGGCCAGCCTCGATCTGTATGAAAGCTTGCACTCATCGCGTCAAAGAATTTCGCAATGTTTCAAAAATTCCAGATATTTGTTGAATCTGTTGGCAACCTTGTTGTATACGTACACGAAGTACTTCAACGCTGGTACAATTGCTTTCAGGTGGGCCTAAAATAAAAATCTAATGGATTTAAATGTGAGGAGGTCCTGCACGACGTATCCTATTAGGAGGAAATAGTAAAGGTAAGCAGTTGGACTATCGAAGCACAAAGATGACTATAGCTTTGAAACAAGGTCCAATAAGATGTATGTTCGTATGAACGTTTCTCATTGTTTTTGTGCCACACTTGTCCTCTCCTGAAGTGGATCCTACACATTACGACACAGCTTTTATTAACAAGCCGTTTAGATATTTAGCGAGTCTCTACGTTCTTTTTTTTTATTATTATTATTTAATTTGTATTTTACAAGTTGTCCAGTTGGACATTTGGTAAATTTAGTTGCTAAGTGTAGCACTAATTCTATGTTTAAGATTACTATTCGTGTTGTATACTAATCTCCCACGAAGCGTATATTTGCAATAAATGTCTTGCGACAACGTATTAAACGTAGCGTCAGCTTCGGATACTTACAGTTGATTAAGTTTCAATACATCAACAGGTACTCGATTCTTTTTGGAAAAAAAGGGATAGCGTGTAAGGTTGAAGAGAAAGATCAATAAAAAAGGCACACCTATATAACCGGAAAGAGTTACATCCTTCTATCTAGAGACACCTTGGGTCTTCAGATAATAAGGTACTTTGGTATGCCATAGAGCTGGTTCTGAAAGTGGATCGACCCTTTCAAGAGTAATCTCATAAATACGAAGTTTTACGTATCCGTACGAGTGCTTTATAAAACAAAAAGGAAAAGGAAACACAAAAATAAAAAGAAATTGGACAGCAAAATATGTATTGTATCGATTCAGTTGCAAACGCCTTTTCGATACTCTATGTGTTTATGGTCAACTGTTTGAAATTCAGATCTTCTCCTCTCTAAACAAGGGAACTCGCTACATAATTAATAAAATAAAAAGTATTTTTTAAGATAAATGTTGCAATTTTGAAACAATCTTATAAAACAACAAAAATAAAGAAAGTAGTTGCTCGAATTTAATGTTCTTTTCATCTTTGTCAAAGAAACTTACCTCTAACTTTGATAAAACTTTCATAATTGTTAATTGAACATTTGGAATCTTCGTTTATCAAGGTTCTATATATTACGTACTATAATAAAAATCTGACAAATAGTGGAAATCAATCCTTTTTTTAATCGCTCATTTAACTTTCGTATTTGTATCATTAAATTTTTTCTTGTGTTTCTTATTATTTGGTTTCTGGCGGATTTTCTAATTAATTCATCTAAAACTCTCTTATCGAGGTTTAGATAAAAAATTGAAATATATATCATTGTCAATTTGCTACTTGTCTATATATCTTGAACACCAGACCTGTGGCAAATCGCGTTAGCGATGATCGCTGACAATTAGTCCTGTAGCTTTCACAACTAGATTCTCACGATTCACACGGTTACGCTTCGCACTGATACATTTAACACTGTTTCCCCTAACTCTGAAGCTTCCAGGAAGCCGTGTCTAGAAAGAAAAAAATTCCGACGTTTCTCCAGCTTTGCAACTGGCTTCGTCAGTGTGTCGCACTAATACAAGGTGTACGCGTTGAAAAGCACTCTTCCCAGACTTTCTTTTTTAAGACAGTGTTCCCAGACTTCCTTTCGTGGAACAGTGTTTTTTTCACACGCACACCGGTATCACTATGACATCCTGATAAAGTCAACCGCGATACTTTCGCGTAACTAATTCTTTTCCTTCTAAACACGTCCGTTTCCCGGAAGCCTCAAACAGTGTTATACGAGACAGTGTTAAACATAGCATTGCTGAGTGTGAATAGCGAAATTTCTGGGAGTGTTCGAATGCGTTCGTGAGCCGCCTCGTTGAATGCGCATATTTGTGTGTGCAGCTTTAGGTATTAACGACCTAGTATATGGGCGACGTAGACCTTGAATATTATTCTGAAATATGATGCCAAATGCTGTTCGCCTCAGGTTACACCATAGCTTGCTCCAACGTTCGCGAATTACGATTTCGCACAAGCTGACACCACAATTCCGTACCTGCGTGTTGCGACTGGAAGTAAATAAAAAAAACAAAAAAAAAAAAAAAAAACAACGACTGCCATGGCAGGAACGGTGAACGTGTTGTATAGAGAATGAAAAATTATTCGAGTCAGCTTGACTATTTCCTTTTTTCTAACATTCTAAAATGAATACAATTGCGCTGTTCTTCGGTGAAATTGTCCATGGTTTCGTACAAAAGTTTTAATTCGCAATACTATTACTTTTTTCAATTTTTCTCGTCAGTAACATGATGATCGTTATTGATTAAATTATCCCATTGTTTCGTATAAAAATTTTAACTAGTGTGTGCAATACCACTACATTTTTCAACTTTTCTTCTCAGCAGTACGATGCGTGTTGTTAGTTACGTTGCTTGCTAGCCTGTGCGTTTTTTGAGTTCAGTTTCTATGGCTTTTGTATGGAGATTTTGTCTTTCTTTTTTCACTAAAAGAATTTTTATTTTCTAACAAATTTTGCAATAATTGCAAGATGTACACTGCGTACTTAAATATTGCTTTCATCGCAACTCGATGTTTATAATTTAATATAATTGATATATAATGAATATTGTAATGAATTTTCATAATATATTCTTATTTGAAAATAAATTACCCATATTTTGAATAACTTCTCGTTGCCTATTTCATATATGAAACATTATAATATAAAAGCACTGTAATTTAATTTTTGTATGCAAAAACAGTTGCAGATTGCAGTTCCTTCGACAGTATGATTTCTTTGCGTGTCCTATAATGCCTTTAAAATAAAACCGAGAATCGTCTGCAGTAAGATTGGATTTTCTCGTCCATTAGAAGCAACGTGAAGAGAAGTAACAAAACTTAAATTTGTTTCAGAAGATTTCAACAAGAAGTAAACACGAGACTATTTACATATCAATATAGTTTTTATACTGTACATATCCATTTCGATGTAAAGAAGCGAATTGATTGAAGATTTACAATTTTTTGTGAAATGGAACCTGTTTTATCGTTTAAGGCTCTTACATCGTCTGAAATGCAAGAAACAGCTGCATTTACAGATACGCATAGATTTTTATTTCACTATCTTTGAACATAGTAGGAAACATGAATTTGCGAGCGATTTGTATATTAACAAATGGACCACGGATGTCGATGCAAAATGCAAATAGAAAAATTAAATCTAGATATGAATCGATTATGCGATTAAAATATAATCTTAGGAATAGATGGATTTGTATTGTGTTCTTTATTGCAGTATAGATTATCATCTATTGCAATTTGCCAACTATATGCTGTATCAGTGGATGATTTACATTTTCTCTCATCTTACTTTTCTTTGTTTTCTATGCTTACAGACTCCTTAGCCTAAATTCATATAGTTCATTAAGTTTACCTTTGTTCTACAGTGTTGTTTTTTAAGTTTACCTTTAGTTAAGGTAAGTTTACCTTTAGTTATATTAAGTTTACCTTTGTTCTACAGTGTTTGTTTTTTAAGTTTACCTTAATTCTACATTTACTTAACCAAATTTTCACTTACCTAGCTTAAATGTCTATTAATGGACATTTACATCATAGAACATTTATTTATTTATTTATTTATTTACATTTACAGAACACTTATATATTGGAATGCTATACTTACTTCTTGCACTTGTTAAAATCATTACAAAATAGTACTCTTGTAATCCATGGTTTAGATTTACAGCTGTTTGATACTATATGTGCGTGTAAACAAAAGTTCTGTTTGCTCCTGTATCCCTGAATTCCTTTTATTTATCTCTATAGAATCCTTTTATTTTCACTGTTTCTTGTATGTAGTAAAATATTCTTCTTGTATAGTCCTTTAGTTTGTATTACCAGTAATTCTTCCATTGTTTCCTTTCCCTTCAAGTACAGTATTCTTATTTGTTCATATAAAGGGCATTCCAATAATATGTGCTCTATGTTTTCTTCTTTGCACCTGTTGCACAATGTGCATAGTTGCTCTTTCTTTATTCTTTGGTTGTATCCTTCTTCCTTGCAATAGAACGTTTTCTTCCTAGCTAGTCTCCACCAAACTGTTGTTCTTGTTGGTATTTTAACATTTAAGTACTCTTCTTCCCTTTCTACATTCCCTTCCTTTAATTTCTCATACCTTTTACCATATGATGACTCAGCCACTCTTTCAATGTCTATTCTCTTCTTTTCTTTTTTTATTATCTTCCATATATTAGGTTGTCCCAAAAGTTTCTTTCCTTTTATAAGGAAATAATAGACGCACAATTTTTTTGTTTTATATTAGTTTATTGAATTATGCACGAACGTAATGATAGAAATATAACGAAATGGATCATACCTAATTCAATAATATATAAGTATAAATATATAAAATATATAATAAATATAAATATAGATATATAATAATAATAAATATATAGATATATAAAATATATATAATAAATATATAAAATATGTATAATAAATATATAATATATAAATATATACATAAATATACAAGTATACAAATATAATATAATATAATATAAATATAAAAGAGAAATTGTTGTTCATCTATTATCACCTTATGAAACGAAAGAAACGTTTCGGACAACCCAATACTTTCTGTATTTGTTTCAAGCTATCCTGCATTTTGCACTTTCTACGGCCTTCCACGTTCTGCTTTATTCAATAATTCCTCGAGTTTCGTACACCAGTTGTATTTCCTACTTCTTGAATAAATACATTATAGTCGACCTCGTAGTCTCTTATCCGATACTATACTCTAACACCTACGCAGTTTCGTTCTCACTGTTTCAGAGTCTCTTTCGTTCAAATTGGACAACCTACATAGGCATTCCGAGGACACATTTTGATTACGTTCATTCGAAATTTTGAGCAGCTTGCAGCCTCCTAATATCAAGTGTTTAATTCTCTCACGTATCTCACAGCCTCCGTTCGAAACTTTGTACAAACACTCGGACTAAATTCCCGTTTCCGTGTACAGGGCAGCTCGTATAATTGCGGAGATAATCGCGTTTAATTTAATTCATATTTAAATTAAATAAAATTAATAATTTTAAAAAATCTAAAGTACATAAGAAGTGAGTACGTTGTACTTTTTACAAATTTATTACCAGGGCGCAATTTTTTCGGCAATTTTTTATTTTTATGGCCACAATTAGGCGAATGCAAGTTAGATACAGGTTCGTTTTGTTTATTACAAATTATAAGTATATCATATATTATCATATATTTTATATCACGATTGCCTACTCTACTCCAATTCCATACACTGCCCTACTTTTTCTTTTTTTCTGGAAGAAAATAAACAACCCCATTCTTGTAATATTCCACTTTTGTTATTCAAATATTTTTCCAATACTTCCACAATTTAATTCTTGCAATTGGTAATAAGTTTCCTCCTCTCCCAGGAAGTCCGTAAAAATCAACAAATTGGTCGGTTCAACGTCAAATTCACATGGAGAATGACTTCGTTTCTCATTAATTTTCGATCATGATGATAAATTTGTAAAATTCATGTTCGGAATTTTAAGTGGACGGGCTCATTCCCTTCTTTAGGAAATTCTGAATTACATGTCCTCCACGAGCTGTAAACCTAATGACTCCGAGGTCAAATAAAAAACCTCTGGAAAGAACCAGCTGAAAGGGGACGATGGACAGACAAAACCCAACGGCTGGTAGGGAAAATCAGCAACGTAGGAGGACAGTTCATCAACAGACATCGTACCACACGGTTGAAAGACTTCACTCCCAACAAGATCTTACCACAGCCGTGCATCACATCACGCGTTACGTTTATACAACAAGTTCAACACAGTGCTGGATTACTCTAACACTCGATATATTAAACCTCATCCATCTTGAACGTTAATTCATTCTAGGTACGCGATATCGACCGATCGGTTTGACCTGATCGGTTGCTCTGTAGTCGAGAATTCGCAACGCATCGTCTTTGTACGTGTGGATAGGCTATTCGATATTGTTTACAAGACAACAATTTTTGGTTATCCCTGTCGCAAGTTGCTCTATCAGTCTATCCGAGGCTCTTAAAAGTCGCAATTTTACAAAAGATCCTCGGCAATATATAATTTTATAGCCTCCCATATGATAATCACGTGTGCTCAACATGTGCAAGTTTCCCTGTATATTATCGTTACATTCAACTATTGAATGATATCTGATTAAGAAGATTACTTTTCCCTTCCTGATGTTCTTTTAAGTAAGAACCATCCTCTGTAATTTTTGAAATTATATATCTAACGATTAAAATTTTGTTTCACCTACTGCGTACTTCAATTACTTTCACACTCGAGTTTCTATTTCACCTTAAAGTGCAGTTTCATGAAATAGTTGAGCAGAAAGAAGCAGAGAGCTTATTCACAAACTTCAGAAGCCAATGGGTGCTACACCTTAAGGCTTATTCGCACATAGCTACAGTGGTTTCACTTTCATAAAGGTAGCCGCTGGACACACTGGAATGCAACGGTACTTGAAGTAACAGCAGCAACAGCAGTAGTAGTAGTAGCAGTAGTAGTAGTATACCGCTCACTCCTCTTCAGAATTAGCATTGTACATTAAAAACTGGCTACCGTGTCGTGCAGTATATGCTAAGTGCACGCGTGATGTCTCACTGGAGTGTTATGTACATTCAAAGAATGTTAACGCTCTGGCAGAATATATGTAAATGCAGCAACCGCTAATTGCAAGTCTCAGTACTTCTACTTGTAAACGATCGGGCAGAGGAAGAGAGAGAGAGAATTACATATTCTTTTTGCGTATAAAAAGTGATATTATTTTAACTGCACCATTCCTTGCAATGATCGCAGATTATTGGAAAAAGCTAATGGTCGGTACGTCGCTTGAGAAATATTTAAATTAGATCAGTAAAATGTTTCTCTCTTTATTGAATAAGAGTATTAAACATCGAATGACTCCGAAAATTTAACAAAACGATATGCATTCCGATAATCGTACAAGCAGTAACGATAGGAATATTCATTTTCATACCGTTTCAATTTAATGCTCTCTTTGATATCTTGTTTAGCCGATGTATCGGTTTAATTTTAATCGAGTAAGTGGCTTAGCTCGTTAAGTTACTAACCAATGGTTTATGATAATATTAGTACATTATTTGTTGCACATTAATGTTAATGCATCTATTTCTTTGGGTTTAAAATCGTAAAGCCTAGATGGAGGAAATAATCAGGATAAAAATACCAGGAGAATCTTAATAATTTTCTTTCGTTTCAAAGTTCATATCTCGACGACAGGTAATGCAAAAGACACGAGTACCCAGAGATGTGAAAACGTCTGGATGTCAGCTACAGGAGTATCTAATAAAAAATAGAATAAAAACCCCGTTTAAAGATTTTAACGTCACCTTTACAGAACGTTTTAGGGTCATCGCCAGGTGAAACAGATTTTTCTTCTTTTATTTACAAGTACTTTACAATCAATTCTCGCATTGAGAATTTTGAGTTTGAGTAATAAGTCTATTAACTTATTATAAATATAGATAAGTATGATTTATAAATAATAATATTATAAATAAGTAAATATTACTTATTAGAAATATCTAGTTGAATCTAGCGCTTAGGTCTAACGGATAGTGTTTTCTTAGCCTGCGGATCTGGTCCGACGTATTAAGTAATTTAGTAATTAGGGGGTTTCGATGTTTGTTCACTCTTTTGGTATATCTATTACTACATTTTGTTAATTCTTCTTTGACTGTGGGTATCTTGAGGTCGCGATGTATCGCTTCGTTGGTAACATACCAGGGTGCATTTATTAGGGATCTTAGCGTCTTCAATTTTGTCTATTTCAATGTTGGGATTACTTGCTGTTCCCCATAGTTGGATTAAAGGTGAAACGGATAAAGCACAGTATGTTTCCCTCGATACCATGAAACATTTTTTTCTATCATCACGAATAAGAGAGTAATTAAAAGCGACAAGGTTATAGTCTATAATTATAATTATAAGCTATACTTCCGTATAAAAATAATTATTATACGTGTAGTATCTAAATAGTCTAAAGCAAGGACAAGAAAGGATGTTTTATTTGATGTTAAGCTTAGTTTCAGTTTAACAAGCAATACCCAATACAAATACTGATTACAATATCTTCGTACGTCTCATTCTAACACTCGGCCCTCAACTTCTGTCTTCTCAGGTCAAAAGATGCTAAATTCTACCAAATGTCCAAATTGGACAAATTGAAAATGAAAAGAATTAAATAAAAAAAAAAAAATGCTGACCCTCAACCCTCGCATCCTTCTCCCACTCCTTTACTCATTTAGCTTTGACGTCACCAAGGCATACACTCTTACTTACACACATTCTCTCTCTCTCTCTTTCTCTCTTCCCCAACACTCTTACGATTCTCAGTTTATACCTTAAATTTACAACTTATACTATCCCGAGAAACTCGAACTTAAATATATAATAAACCAAGCATATACCCCTCCCTTCTTTTATACTACATACAATTATAAGTTATATTTCAAAGTAAGTTGTGCATACAAGTTGAACGAATGAATGCTACAACATCATGGTATTTATGTAGGTACCCAGGAAGAATGTTAATATATCAACTGACCAGATGCAGCGTTCACTGGTTGTGAACACAAGTTGCAGCAACAAAATACACGTTAACCACGACTGAAATGCGGTCCATGGTTAACCAAAGAATCTTTTTGCGGTAAATCAACCTACGAAATTCGTTCCATCATTGACAATATATCCGCGTGGTTAATATCTACGGTTCCTGACAAATTCTCAAACCGAAATTGATATCCGACTGGAAGAACGTAAATCGCCTTGTTTAATCAATCAATGGCCTAGTCAGACCCAGTTCGTATTTTTCATTCGTAGTTTATACAGATTTTGATTAGGTGTCATTTTATCCAACCGATACTGACGCATACGCTGTCAGGAACGTACAATCATAGGGAAAATTCACTGTAGTGGTACCGGCAGATTTTTGCGAGTATTTCGCAAACTAAAGCCGAGCGACGATAGCACGTATAGGAAAAAATTATTCAGAATCATGGCAACGTATTGCAAATCTTCGAAATCGGCAAGATGATTGAAATATGGATAATTAGCAAATGAATAATATTTATTCTACACGACATATATACGTATTACAACACGAGTATAAAAGTACGTAATATAATACACAGACCTGCTTGAAATAAATATGATTTTCACATACTACGTGGCGTTGACAAGGTTCACGTTGCTGTCACATCAAGATAAACACGTCACGGTTGTCCACAGCCCCTCCGAAACCAAAAAGACTAACGAACTGTCCTATTTTTGCGACCAGGTTTTCAGGATAGAGATAGGAAGAAAGAAAGAATATCGTATATAAGCACCGCTCCACAGCGACTTAAATCTAAATTAAAAATAGCAAGCTAACAAATGTAATTTCGACACACGAAACATTGTGTGGCTATGTCGTACCGTCAAGTATCGGTACTTTTGCCTAAACTACACCACAACCGAAGCTCATTGTTTATTGTGAACAACATACCAATGTAATACTCATCTACTGGTCAATAAACGTTATAAAAAAAAAAACGTCATGGTTGTCCGAGAGTTAATGAATTAATTAGAGCAAAAATGCTAGCGGTTGAGACGAGGATGAAAGCAGCGTTCATCCGCCGGATTTCCTCAATCTGAAGCAGTGTAAAATCGGCTTAGGTTTCGATTGACCTTATTGATACTTTAGTGCACAGCTCGCGATCCAATAAACAATCGATACGTTATCGAGGAGGAAAGCGTGGGCGTGCGTTGAAATTGTCAGCTTCTAAATCACACGTGGCAAAAGGTGGCGTGGCACGGTTACCATAACCCTGTTATCGTAATTATTGATTTCACCATGACTGCAGCCTGTCATTATACGCGATGCCATTAACCTCGGTGGCATGACACGCTCGCGTGTACCTGTTTGCGTGCCGCGTCATTACATAGCTCGGCGGCCACGGCTCAAATTAAGGATATGATATTTCTTATTAAATATTATTTAACATTCGATGAATAACAAAATAGATTCGTCCGCTTCCTCGTTTAATTAACCGCATTAACTGACCACGGTAGTTCGCTAAATTGGAATTCGCTTCGTACCGATCAGCATTAATTAGAATGCTGTTTTTCGCAGCTTCTTCGGGGCCGTACGAGACGTGGATTCTCAGGAATGAGCTACGCCGAGGCTCCAATGGCTCTCTATAAAAACCGTTCGACGCGATATACGAACATAATAAAACAGTTAAATGCTATATACCGAGAATCACAGCGGTCGTCGCTTTCTTCTTTTATGCGTGTTCGTGGCTGCCCTTTACTTGGCGGATAGCGTTAAACCAGTCCACAACGAAAGATCTTAATTAGGTTTGCAAGATTTCACGGAATGCGAACGATGTATGGAGAATCGTCGTTACACCTATACTCGGCTACGTTACCATATCTTTGCATGTCAGATCGTACCTGCTTAGTTAATTCGCATAGAAATGACTTTTTAGCATTTCTATATGAAATATTGTTGTATTTCATTGGAGTTCGAAGTATTGGGTCGTCCGAAAAGTTTCTTTCGCTTTATAAGGAAATAATGGATGCACAACATTTTTCGTTTTATATTATTTTATCGAATTACGTATGATCCATTTTGTTCTATCAAGATATAAAGATTACAACGTTCGACAGATTAGGTTTCATATTGTGTCTGTAAAGGAAAGACACTTTTCGGACAATTTAATAATTTGGTAGAGCTCGTAGTAGAGTTTATTATGAGCATCAGATGATACTTCAGCTTCTTTCGTTTTATAAGGAAATAATGGATGCACAACATTTTTCGTTTTATATTATTTTATCGAATTACGTATGATCCATTTTATTCTACCAAGATAAAGATCACAACGTTCGACAGATTAGGTTTCATGTTTGTATAAAGATATCTTGTTGTAAAAGACGTGTCTGTAAAGGAAAGACACTTTTCGGACAACTTAATAATTTGGTAGAGCTCGTAGTAGAGTTTATTATGAGCATCAGATGATACTTCAGTTCATATAAAAATGATCCTTGGCGATCGTTTTGACGATCCTTTGTCGTGAAACACTGGAAACACTGTACCGAATATAGAGGTGTTTAAGCAAACGTTTGAAACTAAAATTGCAGAGTAGTTTTTTATAATTTCCACGTTCGTTCGCCTCCTCTTATACATAACAATAAGCAAACGTTTTAGCATAGGAGGACAATCGTGAGTAACTGTTAGATATTGAGCTGATTGGTTCGTATCTTCTGTATTGTCTACAACATGGTTATAATATTCGTTGCAGACCATTAGAATTTAATTTTCCTATCTAATAGACACTGATCGTGAACGTAGAATTGTAGAATGATTATAATTCATCGTGTATTTATTCGATTGGAAATAATTGAATACGCAGAGGTTTGCAGATAGCATCCGCTAAAGAAGAAATTACCCACGCAAGCAGACACGAGAACAAACTCTCATCTTTTAATCAATTGGCAAAAACGCTTTGGGTAGAAAGTGGAGTAAAGAGGAAACTCAAGAGATTCCAACCAACAGACCTCCTAACGCGATTTAGCTAGTTGAGTTTAACTCAGCACTCGGTAAACATAAATAGCTAACAATAATCAAGTACTAAGTATGGCTATGAGCTACCGAGCAAGTACCTGCGTATCAACGTTCCACGCAAGATTTATTTATTGTCGTAACAGTATATAAACAACCTGGGAATTAAAAAAGAGAAGAAGAAATATTTCACGATACGTTACCATTGCCATTGCTTTAAATTCCACTTAAATTGACCGTAACAAAGTTCGTAATTATTTCCTGAAAAACATACGAGTCTTGTCATTCTTCTTAATTCTTATCAGCTGTATTATTCTATCAGTAGTCTCGTTAAAGCTATCGCTGCTTTCTCTGACACCTCCAACGAAGCGAAATAGAATATTACGATCTTGAGATGGCCTTGGATTCCAAAATATGGAATGGATCATCGGAATATTAAAGTGGAAAAATGATATCCTTCAGGCTTATATTTTTTAAATGAATGCAATAGATGACTGCAATATTTATCATAGCAAATTTAATGACCATAAACGCGTTACAAACGGAATGTACATATGAGGAACGTAACTTGCGCAGGGTCTGGATTACATCAAGGCATTCAGAAACAACGTATATTTCCTCATACACTTTTAGAAAATGGGAACATTCACGTTGCGAAATAACGATAAACAAATGCATTGCTCGCGCTGCTAAAACTGTTTCAGTGTCTCGCTTTGCCCTTAGATAACGAAAAATGTATTCGTATAATAAAAAGATTGATACACTCTTCATGTTCGTTGAACGTAACGTTGCAATTGTGTGTGCGCACTGCGAGATATCCAGTGAGACGTAAAAGATATTTTATAACATTGAAAAGACTTTAAGAACTCATGGGAAGATTGCAGGAAGAAAAGAAATAGATCTAATCTGATTGCAAATGCTGACGATGCTTTTTTAGTGTTTATTCATTTTGAAAAAAATCCACTCACTTATATTCACGTTGTTACTGTTGGCACTGGATTATCTCGAGGTTCTGTTAATAGGATTACAAAGGAGAATTGTGAGCATTCTTTACAAAATGTCTATAGTACAACATTTATAGCATGATGGCTAGTTCTTGTTTCCTATGAGCGTTTATTACCAGAAGAAATAAATTACAAATACATTGAATGTTCAGTTGCTGCAACACTCGTCCAATTCATATTAAATTATATAGTGAATCTGCAGGCTTATGAAAGGCCATTCAAGACGTCGAACGTAAGAGAATACGATGAAACAAACTACTTGTATCAAACTATATGAAACGAACTACAATGAATACGAATGGACATAAATTGCATTACAAATCACAGGTGACAACTGTGAACTAAACGTGTCAGAACAAATAAATAAAATAGAACAAACAGTAATATAAAAGCAAGTTGGACAGTGTACAGCTCGGAGTAGGGGATTAAAGAATTAAACCGAAAATCAAAGACGAAAACTAGGATGGAAAGGGTCTGGCATGGTTAGTTGATGCACATGAAAGTACTTTGCAAACGTTAAACAACATTCTGTAACTTTTATGGAAACGAACAATTAACACCTGAAAAATTGAGGCAGCAGAATTTCCATTTTTTATTTCTCCTCCTGCAAGGAATTTGTTATGCCCCAAATAATTAACTGTGGTATCCCATTTAATTAAAAAAAGCAAGTCTACAGCAGTTTCAGAAAAGGTAGTTTGCAATGCTTTGTGTGGTTCATCTTGTGTATTCGTTTCTATGCACATGGAATTTCAAATTGAAAAAGCCATAAAAAAGTCACGCATCAGTTACTGTTTCTCTATCTTATCTGGTTATTGTTGTTATTTATTATGTAATCCTAAGCTCTAGGTGTCACAGGGTGGGACTTGGCTTTTCATTAAATTAGGTTGTCATATATTTTGTTGTGTAGGTATTATTTCTAAATTTTCTTTCTAAAATTTCTTTTATTTATAAAACGAAAGAAACTTTTGGGACAATATAATATATCAAATATAATATATCATATAATACATCATACCTCTTTGACCTGACACTCTTAATTCGTATACTGCACATTAGTGTCCTATTAGTGTGGATGTCATTTTGGTACTCGATATCTACTCTTATCGCTAACATCCGTCTACTTGTGTTGGCTAAACCTACTTATTCGATCCTAATGTAAACTACTCCAAACTAAAGTACCTCGATCTAGAAACTATAGATTAGGCACCTTTCTTCCCAATTTTTATTCACGGTTTTCTTAACCAGTTCACAGGCGCTTCTTTTCCTTCTTTACTTGGTAATTCGCATCTAATTCTTATCTTTATCTTATCTAGTTATTCGTTTATGTTTATTTTATCAAGATTAGCCAATTGACTAAACAATAGTTTGGGCACAGTAAGATAAGACGAAGTTGATCATTCTTCGACTCTGTACAATTTTCTCACTCAAATTTTACTTAACACGCAATTAGAAGTTTCAGAATTGTGCAATTTATCTCACACTGATTATCGGAAAATTATCAAAATTGCCATTGACGTAATTTATTCCCATTCAAAGATACGACGAACGATTGTACTTACGTTACACTTTGCGTCAAATATTTCTCTGCATAGAATTCGTTCAAGAATGAAACAGGATAGCGTTTAGTAGACGCCCGTGCGTCTAATACAGAACGAAACATTTTTTCCCCGTCCTACGTTTGCGCGACTGACGAGAAAGCTAAAGTTGTCGAAAGTTTCTTGACGAGCGCGTTCTCTAACGTTCGCCAGGCCTTCCGCAATTGATCCTGCTACATACTTGTGAACTTCTGGAACTGGCTGCGAAAACTAAATAGAAAGTTAAGTTCAATTTCCGGTTCGGCGTTCTCCAACTTGGAATTCTGTCGAGGACAGCGGTACGTCGTGACATGACGTAGGGCAAATTTAGCAAATGAATTGCGTCGAATGGCAACACGAACAAATTACGAGTCGAGAGTTCCAGCTTCTCTATGTTGGAGGAATTTCGTTAGAACTGGTCTTCAACTGGAAGATTACTACCCGAACTCTGTCTGTCAACTAGCTGGTTGGTTACGGATATAAGGAGACGAAGGCAAGAGCACTCTTGCCGAGTCTTCAACACGTTCTACGACTAGTACGACGTCAGAGGCTTTGAATTGTTAATTTTGATTACCTTCGCGCCTCGTCGTACTTTGCTCCTGCCACTTGTCTAATGTACCGCCATTTGTGCCAGAGTTGAGTCACGTCTCTGGGTTTCAAGGTTGTTACCGCCATTTCCGGAGAGTCGTTAACGCTCTCCGCTATGTACCTCTTCATATATTCCGATTCCTGACTCACCCTCTTTCTCTCTGTTTTACTGCTCCGCTTTTAAAGCTTCTGCGAGAAGTGGGTCATTTTACGGTACTATAAAACGTAACCTATATATCAGCCACTTATTTGGCAAATCGGTTCACGTAGCTCTTGTTCAACTATGTTAGCCAAATTGGGGTTCGTTAATGCATCATAAATATACAGCTGGTATGACGCTATGGAAATAATGATAATCATTTTTAATAGCATTTATATTTCTTTCAAAAAGTTACGCGTTAATACAAATAATTTCGATACGGAAGCAGGCTAAGAACTACTTCAAGTAGACAAAATTGATGAGATTATGTATACTTTGATATATCGATGGAATTATACAGAGTGATTGGTAATTAGTGGTACAAGCGGAAAGGGGGTGATTCTACGCGAAAAAAGAAGTCGAAAATATAGAATAACAATTTTTCGTTTGAGGCTTTGTTTTCGAGAAAATCGACTTTGAATTTTCGCTCGGTACGCCTGCACTTTATCACGTCTCGTTATAACGGATCTCACTGTAGATCGTTGTCTCGATGGATATTATCGCAGTTTAAGTTTGTCTTTGCCGTAACGGAAAATTAGGAATACATAATGAAATAATATGAAGTAATCATAAAGTTTATTATTACAAAAATTGCTGAGAATGTTGCCCATTCTGCCAAACACATACTTCTGCTCTTCTAATTAAACTTCTATGAACACTTTCTAACACATTGGAAGTGTTTATCAACATAACGTCAATCGAGACAACGATCTACAGTGAGATCGTTATAGCGAGACGTGATAAAGTGCACGCGTACCGAGCGAAAATTCAAAGTCGATTTTCTCGAAAACAAAGCCTCAAACGAAAAATTGTTATTCTATATTTTCGACTTCTTTTTTCGCGTAGAATCACCCCCTTTCCGCTTGTACCACCAATCGTTACCAACCATCCTGTATATCGATCAAGTGTTTTAGCACTAAATTTTAAAAAATTCCAAAAATTGAACACTTTGGTCTGTGAATACATTCTTACTCTAACTCCAAACTACCTCTTTTATTATTTATTCTATTATTATTATCTATTATTATTTATTAAACTCTACCATCTCTTATCGAGTACTTGGAATTTTTTAATTATTTTTCTCTAATTTAATAACGGTTCTTGTTTTCGAAAATATATCGCAAAATACTGTTAATAATTAAAATATCACTTCGTATTGTATGCAATTGTTGTAAATTGGGAGTATGCTATGTTTAACTCGATGGTACTTAAGTTGACAGCATACACCTGTAACTAATTGCTGTGCATGGATTTGATACTTGTTTGGTACTCATACAGATTCATCTTAATTACGTAATAAACATTGTAAATATTTCAGTGAATAACTACAGAAAATTTAATCGCACACATTAAATGCACTCATTATTTGCACAATATTAAAATGGCTTTCAATTTTCAAAATGATTACAAATGACTTGCTGATTTTTCACTTTATACAAATAAATAAATAAAATAAGCCTTCCAAAAATACACGTGTATAATATACATATATATAATTTGATAAATGCGTAAATTAATTTATAAATATGTAATCGTTATTAATTACGTTTTATAATTTGGCGCTGCCTTTATTAATTAACACAAACTTCTTGTTTCAGTTACTGCAAATCATCCACCTCAAAGACCATGGATTCCATTGACGAGACCGAATAGGACAAGGCCAACATGTAAGTTACATAAATTTATTACATATGGAAATTAATCTGAGAAATATAAATGATTTTCTTAAGAAACTTGATCATTTCCAAGATCAAACCTAATTTGTTGGAAGTACTAAATATTATTTGAAATGCACATGTGCTATTTAGAAAGATGGCGATATTAATTTGTTAGCAAGTTTCTTCCTGTAACAATTTTGTCTATTAAAACTGTCTATTAAAACTAATAGAGAAAATTTGAATTGAATATTCGTTTCGTAAGTACTTATAAAGATACGATATTGAAAAATGTCGCAATTAAAACATCACAGTATGTTTCTGTAAAATTCATTAAAGCAATTTCAATTATTATTGAAAGTCCAGTTTTATTTCAATTATTAAGATAAAATTGCAAAGTCAATAAATCATCGTTCTGTATTTCGCGATACCTTTAATAATGTATATGATATGCATGTTTGAACAATAATTTAAAATATAATTAAAATACTTGTTGCATTGACTAAATGTAATGAAATGAAGTTTATTCTTTTGCTTCTCCACATTTTCCATATTTATAAATCACTAAAGAACACGTAGTATCTGAAAATATGAGAATTTAACAATGAGTAGCGATTAAGTGATATCATATGTATCTTAATTAATATGGTTCATGCTACGTGAGCCACAGGTGGCCCATGCTGTATTTTCTATTTAAAATCTTGATGTTTGGAGCACAAACAGCTATAGTAAAACTGTAGTTTTACCACAGATACATGTAAACATACGACAAAACAAAACCATCGCTTTTTTGGAGTTTATTAGAGACTTTACGGTATGGTGTACTACTTAACACTAATATTTCTGACGTTTTTAATACATAATACAAATAACATAGACTCCACTTTTTTCCTATTTGATATCCTACGCTTTTTACAGTAAATGCAGCTTTGTAGGATTTTACGTAGTAATTATGTCATTGCATATAAGCTTCCTATAAATTTCGGTCGAAAAAACAAACTTCACATTTAGCCAATGCAACAAATATTTTAGCTACATTTGAAATTATTGTCCGAACATGCACATCATTGTTGAACGCAACTCAAAATACATAGCAATTTGTTAATTTTCCAATTTTATCTTGTAGTAACCAAAATAAACCACTGCTGTCTTTTTTAATGATTTTTAAGCAAACATTTTCCGATACTTTAGTTGCAACGTTTTCCATGACTGTTTTTATATGTAGCTATAAAACGAAAATTTATTTCAAACGAATTTCACGCAGACGAGTTGCTCTCAAGATTAGTTTCTTGCTTTTCTTTTCATTGCTAAATCCATTATCCATCGTCTCCGTGTTATCCAATTTAAAACTTAGCATAAACATTTATAAAGACACCGGAAATTGCTGTTCGTACATCGATCATATTCTTCACGTCCCATTCATATCGTTGAATACATCGTGAAATGTGTAATAAATTGATGATAATAGGATAATTTTAAAAAAATACATTGCTATTGATATCTCTGTATATAACAATTTATAACAACATTGATTGATTGAAATAACAATAACGATTTCAATAGATAATGAAATAATGGATAACATATATGCGTTTAAAGTGGTCATTCTGTATGATATAACATAAAACATGAAATGGAGAATTTCTATTGTTCATAGTTACCAATACGTAATTACACGCATAATTAATCGCTAATTATCCGTAAATATTTGAAATATTTTACAATAATAAACTATCTGTTTATTCTGCAAACATGAACCGTGTAAACAGAAAATATAGTACATGTAGGCCACCTGTGGCTCACACAGCATGGCACGTTAGTTAAGAAACATACGTATAATATTATTCATCCACTGTTTACTGTTAGCAGCTCATCATCTTCTTTTCCTACTTATATTAAATAGAATACAAGCATCAGCCACATGTCTAGTACTATACGTCATCCTTCTTTTTTATTCTGTGTTTAAGATGTGTGTGTAACTCCTAAGATTATTAATGACCACGGTGAGAATGCTCAGTGAGACAGAACACATAATTATTATAAAGCAATATCTTTCAAAAAATCTGGAGCTTTTTTGTCGCAGTCTTCTTTTGATAGCGTGTTGTTCAATTTTATGGTTTGTTAGGTCATGTTGTACCCTTCTAATATTCTAATTAAGGTAGGCGATTAGGATACCTTCGATGAAGTTCAATATACCTTAACTATCACAAATATTTAGCTCGGTTTTGATAACAAGGTAGAGTTGTGTCTTATTCTTAATCGAGTTAATGTTACTTGATCTTATCTATACAACAGTAAAGCCAGGTTGTCATCATTCATATTGTTACAGACTTTGCATAGCTTGATAAGTCTCTATTCTTCGTTCCATTACTCTATTATTCCTCTAATGAAGTACTTTTGACAATCTTTGTAGAATGTAAGTTCATGATTTGTTGTAGGTGTACTGGAGCTATTGGGTTGGCATTAGGTTATCACCTAATGTCACAAAATCTGTACTTACTTAGTTGCCAAACCCAATAGCCAGGTATGCTGTTGAGTACATCTTTGTTTACGTATATCAAAACACGATGATGCCTCTCAGTGCAATCATTTCCATAAAACTGTATTGCACACAAGTCACATTACAAAGCTTCAAATAGTTGAACTTTGTCCTGACAAGAAAATACTCTCATACACCCAGAAATAAGGCAGATATTTAGCTGAACTCATTTAACTAAGACACCCTATCATTATATGTAAGAATGGTATTTAAAACAGAAAAATATGAAAAATAGTAACAGCATTTGTCACTAACAGACGTTCTGTTTAAATAACTCAATATTGGGATGGTAGCTGCTCTAAATATTAGGCCATTCTAATAATGGAGATCTAATGGAGAGGTTTGAATTAAAAGATTATTAAACATTGTATAGTACGAAGTAGAAAATTGTTTTAACAAAAGCACGTTGTAACGATAATAAATGGTACCTTGTGACCAGATGACGTGGTCTAATCCAACGACGAATACCTTGGCCGTCAATCAACATCGAATCACAGCATCAGTGAGTTTCGTAGCATCGAAACGTCTGCCGATTGTCATATCGCACCACACCACAGATTTATTGCAAACGTTGCCACGGTATTGTGAAAGAGCTAGAGAAACCCAGTGCCAGAAAGACACAGCGCGAACAACCGTTCTTCTGCCGATACCACTGTCACTACCGTCGCTATTGCCATCGCTCCCATCGCCACTGTTGTGGTCAACTAAAAGGAATCCATTGTCTGATTGACTATGGAATAAATGAGATAAATCATTTCATTATGAGTCATGCTATTCATTACTTATAATAATAGGCCGCTGTTATTACATCCAATGACCCGATTGTACTGTCAATCTCTTCTCTTCCCTTAGCTTCGTCTATCTCTTCTTTGATCTGTTTATTTAATTACAGCCTTTTAAACGCTTCGTTATAAACGTTCCATTATTCTTCAGCTTTTCTGCACTGCAATATACAGGGTGTCCCGTATACGCAGTTCGATCAAGAAATTCCGGGACCAACGTTATTAAGAACACAGCTTTTCAGATAAATGAAATTTCATTATCTATTAGTCTTAAAAGACTTATTGGACTTAAAAGACTCTTATTGAACTTAAAAGAACTGTCCTGTTCTTGTGTATTGTTTCTACATCTTCCAAACACTCTGTCCTTGCAGTGCCACTTTCAGCTTTGGAAACAGAAACAAGTCAGCGGGCGCCAAACCCAGGCAGTAGAAGATGGAAGAGTGAAAGATCAATCGCTGCAACCGATTTTCCAGCAAAAGGTTGCTGATGGAAACGAATGATAGAACGAAGGTAATCAACGACGAGTATACTGAACCACTGCCATGCAGGAGAAACCATTCTCGTAATTGGTACGTGCTCCGGTTGACCCTACGAATGCTTTTCAAAAGACGATCAAGTTGGTCTGCGTAAAGTGATCCAGTTACAGTCTGATGATCAACTATAGTCTGGCCGGGAGGCACGAATTCGGCGAATCAGTCGCCTTGGCTACAAAAATGCGATCAACGTCGTTTTCATTCTTGATTTTGTGTTGTTTTGAATGATAGATGATAAAATTTCATGCGCCTCAAAAATTGTGTTCTCAATAATACGGAACCTGCTGAATGCACTGTGCAGCTACTGCACGGGGAACCGCTTCGGCGGTGGATTCTGAACACGAGAGGACAATGAAAAACGTTTCGACGTGGTTTTCCATTTTGTAATTTCTACTGCATGGTTTCAACGAAAATTCATTTGATACAATTAGAAAGCATAGGTCGATCGAGTCCTGAAATTTCTAGTATAGGCCACTAGTATACCGCTGACTACTCTTTTTCCTGTCTTGCATTGTGGTCTCGAAACACGTGGAATTATTTGAAATCTGTTGGTCGTGATAAGTCCGTACGTGCAGCAACGCGGAATGCGACTAACGACTATGCCAGCAGGACCGTGCAAATTACTTCTTGCACTTCTCGTGACGACCCTGACAATCATGATCATTATGGGCCGCTCACGAACGTATTCTTTGGAAGACAGCAATTATGCGTCATTATCATTCCCACGTTTATAACGATACAATTAGACTTTTATTGGAATTATTGTTGTTTCAGTATATATAATCGTTGCTCTAGTCGTTTCCATCTTTGTTACAGCCATTTCGATGTACAGCACGTCTGTACCGTCGAAAATTGAATTTATGAATTTTCCTTTGTCCGAAGAAATTAGTTTTTTTCCAAAAGTCTAATGTTTTATTTATGTGAACTATGACTTCGAACTGTAGCTTCTTTTCTCTATTTATCTTACTAAACAGACATGACTATTATAAGGCAAATTTTAGACGTTACGACATAAAAATTAATATTTTTAATTAAGAAATCTTGGTTAGTCATTGTCGATAACGAGAATTTCTTTTTGTTTACAAATGGTCATTATCGATAAGGGAAATTTAATTTTGTTTACTAAATTTAATTTTTGTCGTTACCATTAATCGTTATCAATGACGAGAATTTTATTTTCGTTACTGATAACCATTATCAACGACAATAAATTTTTCTGCCTACATTCGATTATCGTCAGCTGTTATTAACATTACTGATAATTCATACATATTCATTGACAAAGTAAAAAAATACTAATTATAAGACTTATGGTAGTCGAACGTAACAAAAGGTTTTTCGCCATTGATAATGATTATCGGTAACCAAAATAAAATTCGGGCCATCGATAACGATTATTGATAAGTTTCAAAAAATTAAATCTTCGTCATCGATAACGTTTACTGACAGCCAAACAAAAATTGAATCGTTCATAATGGGTCAATTAAAAATTAATATCTTTTAATAATTTCATTTTTTGAGAAACTTTTTCGAGCTCTATTGATAACTGGCTTCCATTGAAATAAAAATCTAGTTTTCTTCAATAAGTCTTTTCCAAAGAACGTTTAAAGCACACGGTAGAATCTTCAATAAGCGAAACAAATCTTAACACCAGAACTACAACACCAATCAAATTGACTGGTTTTACAATTTTATTTTAAAATTCCTTCTTCATGTTATATCTTTTTCCACAATGATGTAATGACTTTTACAACGATAACTAAAAGAATAATATAATGAATTTTATTTTGCTTTTTATATATTCAAACTGAAAATAATATTGTTTCAAGGCTACTTATACCAATACCAGTCAAAATGACTGGTACTTGTCAAAGTGTAAAAGAGTCCTGTAATCTGTTTGTCGAACCCTAATTAACCAATTTCCTCGTTTTGTACAACTTCCAATATTCCAATATTTTAAAACTTCTACTGCATATCATTCAATATGATGATATCAAATATCAGGAAAATTCCGGATTGATCGCTAAGATGCTAACATTAGAAATACCACAGCAGTCGAAACGACTGGTTCTACAATTTTATAAATGTGTCAACCCTCGTTTAGGGATCATGGTCCCAGATGGATTAATAATAGCAAAAATGTACTACATAAAATTGCTTTTGTAAGAAAGTAATAAATCAATAAATATAAAAATATTCTATTATTACGTATTTTTTAAAGACCAGTCACTTTGTCTGATTTTGGTAGAATAGCTCCGTGTTAACTATCGGTAGTTCTAGTGTTAAACTATGAATTTGTATAATCATTCGAAGTCTAGTCACAAGCAGACAACTTTTGATTCTTCTAAAAGTGAATATTATTAATGCGTTCCACGTTACGAAATAGCTAATATTTCTTCGGCTTAGAAAAGTTCTATTCAAATAAACGATTCTTGCTAATTATGCTGTTTCGTATCAATTTACACGGTATACGTGCTAATGATAAGTATAAGTACGTATATTTGCTGATCGATCGTTTGTCTTGATAATGACTTCATTAACGATGGAAACCACGTTTGACGTTTCAAATTTATTATTTAATTTTATCTTGATCTGTGTTATTCAAATTTTTACTGCTTCTCGCTGTTCGAGGACCGGATATCATCTCTTCTCTTCGGTACTGTTAATAACATTGGTGGCTTCGTGCTAGCGAAGGTAAATTAAGTAACCTGTTCGGATTTCCTGAGACTGGTTTGACGACTATTGAGCCAGGTCATGGCATCGATGACCTCGGAAATGCCGTGCCTAACCATGAATGAAGCTGGAAGCAACACTTTCATAGCTTACGTTGCCATTGACAATCACTTTCTTATTACAACTCGCATAAGGAAACAGCCATTCATCGTGTATCAGATGAAAGTAATTTATTAACAAAGTCGACAATTTATTAACAAAGCTATTCAGAGGATTATGATCAATTAATAATACGATAAAGGGAGACTGAGAGGGAATGAGTTAATTGGCAACAATTAAATAGGCAATGTTTCATCTATGCTTGACGATGTCTTCGATATTTATAATTAGCTTCACATCGAATGAACTTTCTTCCTACGAAATATCGTTTAAAATATTGTAGATATTACCAAAGCATTGCCAAGAATTCTTTAGACTAAACACGTGCTTGATACAAAGCTGATTCGAAATCCATGAAAGTTGAGATCTTCGACCAATATCTACGCTGGACTGTACATTTTTATTGGATTAATTTTAAACACTAAAAACATTTCTTACCAAAAACGGTACATTCAAAGACACAATTAATATTTACCATTTTCCAACCAAGATAATGGCACAGTAGATACATCTAGCGCGTTAAACAGCAATTTACCTTGAAGATACACGACGACTGTTTAATTTCCAACGTTCCAATTTAGTGTCCGATGTTAATTATTGTTTGAAGATAAGAAAACGGGAAAGTCGTACGCTGGATGATATCTGCTTGGTAAAAAACGTACTCTCAAAGTCTTCTTCCACCGTCCTCGTAGTCTCCTTCGTATATATTATTACTGCAAGTCCGAAGAGACCTGCACTCGCTGTTCAATAAGGGATGTTGCAAAGTTACGTGCAGCAGCGTGAATACGAGTAAACGCGAACGAGCGAGTATTAAAGACAAACGCGACCGGTAAGACCAGATGCGCTTAACACGAACTCTCGTCGTCTGGCAGCCGCTTAAATCTTGAAGCAAAGATACGTAGTTTATTGTGGCGCGTCCTTTTATCGGAAACCGGCCGCAATTGTGGCGCTACGAAATAGATCGAATGGAGCAACGTGCCGGAATAATAAAGTAGGCTTTCGAAATCTTCCTTCCTGGTCTGTTAATCCGTTTGCGTGGAACCAACGTAACGTAATGAACGCCAACAGCGAAGAGAGTTCAGTCTTAATCGCTCGAGCCTTGTTCCGCCAGAGCAAAGCTAGAAGAGGCAGTCGAGTTATCCATTACAGATAATTACGGATGGTACGTTGGGCTCTGTTATCTGCAGGAAAAGGTGGCAGGGATTCTGTATCCAAAGAGGATGCTATATCTTCGATTCATAGGCATGAAAACATTCGCCGTTTGATATATCTAATTGCGAGCAAACTATTCTGTTTCTTGGCCTGTTGCCAGTTATCCTGCTCAGACCAATGTTACGGTGTACGAATTGTCGAAGTGATTCTCACTTCTAGGAGAACTCTACATCTTCTCTAGTGTTTAGTTTTCTTAGTCCTCGAAGCTATTAAGTATTGTTTAGCTTTAAATCAATTTGAAGGACTTCTTAGCCTCGCAGCTTTTTCTAGGAGCAAACGATGATGCAAAGATGGTGCAGCGGAATATAGACGGGTCAATCTTCGTAATTGTATTAATACACCATAAGGCCCATTGCTTTGGAGCTCTCTCGTAAAGCAACATTGACAGTGTGAGGATCTGGACTAGTATACACATTGTACTTAAACTTACTTAAATATGTTTTTATCATACATTTATTCACGCGTTTCCTTTCTTTATTCCAAGATAAAACCTCAACATGAATGAATAATCCAAATCTTTCAGAGAGACACAAAGTTTATTTGAATAGGATATAATACTCTGTTCGGTTATCGGCTGGTACGCAGAAAAATACAAGGAAAGAGCAGCAATATATCCAAACCAGCTGGCTGCTGAAGCGAGCAAAACTCTCATAGACAGAAGACTAAAAAGAAAACAACTCATAGACCTGACTGAAGAAATAAAACAGTCAAACTCGAGGATGTATCCACATGCTATTTAGCAATTAAGTTAGAAAAATTTACCGAATGTCCAGCTAGACAAATTGTAAAGTACAAATTAAATAGAAAAGAGAACTTTTGTTCGAGAAAACACCCCACAGACCTGACTGAAGAAATAAAATAGTCAAACTCGAAGATGTATCCTGCTGGGAGTAGCCATTCACATGTTATTTAACAATTAAGTAAGAAAAATTTACCAAACGTCCAGCTGGACAATTTGTACAGTACAAATTAAATAGAAAAGAAAACTTTTGTTCGAGAAAATACCCCACAGATCTGACTGAAGAAATAAAATAGTCAAACTCGAAGATGTATCCTGCTGGGAGTAGCCATCCACAAGTTATTTAGCAATTAAGTAAGAAAAATTTATCAAATGTCCAACTGGACAAATTGTAAAGTACAAATTAAATAGAAAAGAAAACTTTTGTTCGAGAAAACACCCCACAGACCTGACTGAAGAAATAAAATAGTCAAACTCGAAGATGTATCCTGCTGGGAGTAGCCATCCACAAGTTATTTAGCAATTAAGTAAGAAAAATTTATCAAATGTCCAACTGGACAAATTGTAAAGTACAAATTAAATAGAAAAGAAAACTTTTGTTCGAGAAAACACCCCACAGACCTGACTGAAGAAATAAAATAGTCAAACTCGAGGATGTATCCTGCTGGGAGTAGCCATCCACATATTATTTAACAATTAAGTAAGAAAAATTTATCAAATGTCCAACTGGACAAATTGTAAAGTACAAATTAAATAGAAAAGAAAACTTTTGTTCGAGAAAATACCCCACAGATCTGACTGAAGAAATAAAATAGTCAAACTCGAAGATGTATCCTGCTGGGAGTAGCCATCCACAAGTTATTTAGCAATTAAGTAAGAAAAATTTATCAAATGTCCAACTGGACAAATTGTAAAGTACAAATTAAATAGAAAAGAAAACTTTTGTTCGAGAGAACACCCCACAGACCTGACTGAAGAAATAAAATAGTCAAACTCGAAGATGTATCCTGCTGGGAGTAGCCATCCACATGCTATTTAGCAATTAAGTTAGAAACATTTACCAAACATCCAGCTGGACAAATTGTAAAGTACAAATTAAGTAATAAACAAAAAATTTTGATGGACAACAATTTCTGTTTTATATTATTTTACTGAATTAGGTATGACCTATTTCGTTATATTTCTATTATGTTCGTGCATAATTCAATAAACTAATATAAAATAAAAAACATTATACGTCTATTGTTTCCTTATAAAACGAAAGAAACTTTTCAAACAACCTAATAGATAAGAAAATCGTCTGCCTGGTTTATACTTCTTTAATTAGATTCTCGAAAACATAAATTCGCATAAAAACTCTCCGCCTACTAATTATCACGTTTCCTATGAAACTCAACAGATATGCTGATAATTATGAATGAACGTGTATGTGCTTCGAACACGTTTGCTCTTTACGTATCTTAAGTGAATCATCTAGGACTTCCTGAACATGGTCCTGAAGAAAGAACCTTTTGGAAAATAACTATAGAAGAATTCCCTTTTGTCTCATTTTCTCAGTCGTTATCGTCTATCCGCGTTAAGATAAGCTCGGGTCTCTATACGTACTTACACTGCCTCTATCTTCCAACTTGGATTTGGATAAGGAAATCTAAAGGAAAACCGGAACACGACAGCCATTAACGGCGCTTATCTCACGGCACATCGTGTTCAAACAATGTGCATTTGACATGATAACGTCGATGAATTCGAAATAACTATTAAACTCTCGTTAACCTTTGACGAGAATTTTTATGTAAATCACACGTCTACGAACAATATGTAAAATAATTATTCCTTTTTCATTCACCTTCGCATCCTATGATTTTGTTGATTATATTCGATGAATTATTTGTTCTAAGTAGACCGCGGATGTTCATGGGTTTTTTGGAAATTTAACATTCCAAAAATCCTACAAAGTACACATAATATGTAAAAATGTTTTTTTTTTTCATTTGTTAGAATATTTACAATCAATTCCCGTTGAGAATTTTCAGTAACTTCATTTGGCGTGATACAATGACATGGTTTATAATAGTTTATATCGTTGGTTCTAGTAGGATCTAAGGATTTAATCGAAAGGGTATTTTCTTTTTAATCTGCGGATCTGGTCCGTCGTGTCAAGTAGTTGGCTGACTAATGGGTTGTGGTGGTTGTTGACTCTTGCGTTATATCTGCTTCTGGACTTGTATATTTCATCTTTGACTGTGGGTATCTTGAGGTCACGGTGGATTATTTCGTTGGTAACATACCAGGGTGCATTTATTAGGGATCTTAGCGTTTTCTATTGGAAGCGTTGGAGTATTTCAATGTTGGAATTACTTGCTGTTCCCCATAGTTGGAATCCGTAGGTTCAGACAGGTTTTATTACGGTCTTATAGAGCGTAATTTCGTTCTGCGTGCTTAGGTTGGAGCGACGGCCAATGAGCCAATAAAATTTTTTGAGTTTGTCCCTGAGTTGCTTCGATTTGTCTATGATGCGTTGTTCTATGTTAATCTCCTGTCCAGAGTCGTACCCAGGTATCTGAATATGTAAAAATGTGTACGGTATTTAAAATAGAGCACTAACGTGTTGTATTTAGCAGACGAGGCAAATTTCTATTTAGATTTCATTTCTGTAATTACGTTGTTACGTCGTTACGTCTATGTATAAGCAGTAGAACTTTTAATTCATCACGTTAAACAGTTCGATGAATATTTTAAAATACAGTGATGGTATTTATTCGTATTTCAGGCTCACAGGCCATTACAAAGAAGATTTTTGCCATTCACTATATATATCGTACACATATATAAACATTTACATACGTCACATACAATCATACACGTACCCAACACACGAACATACACACAACTTAATTTTTATCATCGTCAGTTCGACTAGCATTAATTTTGTTATCTTTATAATCTCTTGCACAAAGGGAAATACGTTTCTTACTCGCTGAACACTTCGAAACAAAATAATTTTACGAAATAATTTAAACGTTAAGAAATAGAGAAAATTTTGGCAAACGAAATTAAATGAGTAGTGAAATTTTGAACAAATTTCTACCTTACAGAGATACTCTCTCCCTTCCAATTAAATTTTATATTTCAATTTATGTATTATCGATCTTTCTTATCAGTCGATGTGTCTTTTTAATCTTTATAAAAAAAAGAAAAATATTAAAGTATCCGTTCGCGAGAGCGATTATTCTAAAAGATGTTTTGACTTTAATTTAGTAAAATTTAGTAAAAAATTGTAAGTGGTTCTGTTCTGTCTTTGTTCCAGGTATATTCACAGTGATGTGTTACAATGTATTATGTGACAAGTACGCGACTCGACAAATGTACGGTTATTGTCCGAGTTGGGCGCTCGATTGGGAGTATCGGAAAAAGGGAATCCTCGATGAGATACGACATTATGCCGCGGACATAATTAGCCTGCAGGAGGTCGAAACGGACCAATTCTACAACTTCTTCCTGCCAGAACTTAAACACGATGGCTACGATGGCATATTTTCTCCAAAATCTCGGGCGAAGACGATGGCGGAGAATGATCGTAAATACGTAGATGGCTGTGCCATATTTTATAGAACAGCGAAGTAAGTACGACACTATTTAAGATCCATCCATTTTTATGTAGAAAACTAACGAGTAAATCCATAAAAAATTACACTGTTCGACGAGTTTGTACTTTTCTCCAATTTTGCAACACTCGGTAGGTAATTCTTCGTGAGCTAAACACGAACCTGCAAACTGCTTTTCCCGGAACCCACAGTTTTCGAAGAAATCAATTTTCAACAAAATTGCAAAATTTCCATCTTGCAGATGTTTCGTGCCCTTACCGTTGCACCTATCAAGTTGCTAAATAGAACATCTCCAAAGTTAAAATTTCTAATCTCCTTGAAAATTGATTTTTCAGAAAACTATTAGTTCTAAGGGGGGGGGGGAAATTAGGAAAAAAAAATTGTCCATAGTTTGTAAAGCGTAGCTTAGGATTATAAATTCTGATTGCTACCATAAAGAGATCTTTATTGATTCGAATAATATCTGTATAATAATATAAATTGGAATTCATATTAATCTTTGTATAATTAAATGGCAAATTTTTTAAATCTATCTTTATCTCGTCATAAATATTGGAATTGCGAAGAATATTTTATACAAACACAATGCAAGATTTTATGCAAATGTAACACAATCCACGTAACTAGGACCACGTAAAAACTAAAACAATTATTCTCTTGCCAACATTTCTTGACACATCAAGACCTTAAATGATTGCAAACTCTAGTTCTAGTACTTTTCAACTACTCACAGTGGTAATTTATAGGTTGTGCTTAGCTGCACATACAGTTTTGCATAGATATACAAAACGAACGGTCCGTGATACGCGTAAATTCGAACATATTTCACCATCTTTACAGTTATCTAATTAGCAAAACATGAGACAATGATGGATCGGCACGTTCGTTGCATAATACGCAAAATACAATTAACTTCATAGCAACTGTTAACTGTACAACTGGCGTACACATCTACCACAACAGAAATTTCTTACCTGGCATTTCCTTCTCGTTATTTGTCAAAATGCAGCAGTTCTCTCACCTGCACAGCTACATGCTAGGAATGTAATTTATTACCAGTAGCCATTAGATCTATTTCATTCGCGCATAATGCTCCTTAAGTGTGCTAAATAATGCTAAATATGCGAACATACTATATACAATTTCCCGAGTACTCTTAATAATATTGTTGTTCCGCTCTGCATCCCATTTGTCGTGTTATATTTGAAAAAGATTGTCCAACATAAATTTCGAGGTCGTTGTCCATCTAAAACATAATCAAACATGCTGTGTAATTTTGAAAATACTCTCAATGACACTCTCGCTTTGCATTGGATTTCATTTGTGATATTATGTACCCAAACATTTTTTAAACATAAATTTCGAGGTCGTTGTTCATCTAAAACATAATCAAACGTGTTATGTAATTTTCAAAATACTCTCAATGATACTCTGCCTTTGCATTGAATTTCATTTGCGATACTACATACGCAAACATTTTTCAAACATAAATTTCGAGGTCGTTGTTCATCTAAAACATAATCAAACATGCTATGTAATTTTGAAAATACTCTCAATAATACTGTCGGTTTGCATTGAATTTCATTTGTGATATTACATACGCAAACATTTCTCAAATATAAATTTCGAGGTCGTTGTTAATCTAAAACATAATCAAACATGTTATGTAATTTTGAAAATACTCTCAATAATACTGTCGATTTGCATTGCGTATGTTACGTACGCAAACATTTGTCAAATATGAATTTCGAGGTCGTTATTCATCTAAAACATAATCAAACATGCTGTGTAATTTTCAGAATACTCTCAATAATACTGTCGATTAGCATTGAATTTCATTTGTGATATTACATACTGTAGTATCGTAAACTATTATGATTAATTTACAATGAATGGATTGTACAGATGTTGATTAAACAGGAAACGATGGTTGTTTAACGTGAACTAAATACAATAACGTATTATAATGTAGGCAACTCAATAGGTAATTTGCAACTCTCGTCACCACGGATCCAACGCTCTTCCTCTTACGCACACCACACTCTCTCGACAACACAACTCGCACTCACCGACTTCTCGATCACGCTCTCTGGCTTCTCCACTGACACTGACTGTTAATTCGTCTTTCTCCCTTAGCATCCCTTTGTCTTAGCCCCACCACACACGTGTTTCGCAACCGCTCGTGGCCAGTGTTACGTAGGCCTTTTCTACGAAACTATTCAATCGAAGGACCGACGACACTGTCACGTAAACTTGTGACTCAGATTATAAAAACAAGAAGGTTGAGCCGTAACACAACTATTAACTTTCTTTTTATTACACTTTATTATGCACTTAATAGTCACAATTGAGTATACACTGAATTGACACATATAAATTACACTTTACTCTAACAACTTTATATAAATTAAGTAAGCGACTGATCTAAGGGTAGAAACCCGGTAAAGAGACGTCGACTATTCGAAAGTTGGAAAATCAGTAAAGTTTAGTGACGATGTTGTGGCGGGGGAAAGCTAGTGATGGGTAGGTCTAAGGACACGAAAGAGCTGATTTGTTAAGGACAAGTTTTCATTAGGAGAGTGAGGGAAATAGACCTCGCTGTCAATTGGCTAATTTTCTAAGTTGGTGGGTAAGGAAGGGTGCTAACCGCCCTTGAGAGAAAGTTGCTAACGAAAGATACTGAACGCGAGGAAAACTAACATTACCGTATCTTCCCGTAGTAGACAAAAATGTAAAGAACACTCGAAATAAAAGATGCTTTTTTTGTCTGAAGGACCTTAACCATGAAAATGCCAAGATTTATGGTGGGTCCTTAAGAATACTGAGGTACGCAATAAAGATGTGTAGGCATCTAGTTGCCACCTTGCCCTCGGTGTGCTGCCTGGTCTTTGATATGGATTGAGATGTGGTTGATGTTACAGCTCTCTCGCGACATTGTTTATGGTTCACCCGATATCTCTTAGGCCTTTTGTCCACGATACTACAATACGCAAACATTTTTCAAACATAAATTTCGAGGTTGTTGTTCGTCTAAAACATAATCAAACATGCTGTGTAATTTTCAGAATACTCTCAATAATACTGTCGGTTTGCATTGAATTTCATTTGTGATTTACGCAAACATTTTTCAAACATAAATTTCGAGGTCATTGTTCGTCTAAAACATAATCAAACATGCTATGTAATTTTCAGAATACTCTCAATAATACTGTCGGTTTGCATTGAATTTCATTTGTGATTTACGCAAACATTTTTCAAACATAAATTTCGAGGTCGTTGTTCATCTAAAACATAATCAAACATGCTATGTAATTTTCAAAACACTCTCAATAATATTGTCAATTTGCATTGAATTTCATATATGGCACTACATACGTAAATATTTTTCAAACATAAATTTCGAGGTCGTTGTTCGTCTAAAACATAATCAAACATGCTATGTAATTTTCAGAATACTCTCAATAATACTGTCGGTTTGCATTGAATTTCATTTGTGATACTACATACGCAAACATTTTTCAAACATAAATTTCGAGGTCGTTGTTCATCTAAAACATAATCAAACATGCTATGTAATTTTCAGAATACTCCCAGTGATATTGTCGGTTTGCATTGAATTTTATTTGTGATACTACATACGCAAACATTTTTCAAACATAAATTTCGAGGTCGTTGTTCGTCTAAAACATAATTAAACGTGTTATGTAATTTTCAAAATACTCTCAATGATACTCTGCCTTTGCATTGAATTTCATTTGCGATACTACATACGCAAACATTTTTCAAACATAAATTTCGAGGTCGTTGTTCATCTAAAACATAATCAAACATGCTATGTAATTTTCAGAATACTCCCAGTGATATTGTCGGTTTGCATTGAATTTTATTTGTGATACTACATACGCAAACATTTTTCAAACATAAATTTCGAGGTTGTTGTTCATCTAAAACATAATCAAACATGCTATGTAATTTTCAAAACACTCAATAATATTGTCAATTTGCATTGAATTTCATATATGGCACTACATACGTAAATATTTCTCAAACATAAATTTCGAGGTCGTTGTTCATCTAAAACATAATCAAACATGCTATGTAATTTTCAAAACACTCTCAATAATATTGTCAATTTGCATTGAATTTCATTTATGGCACTACATACGTAAATATTTCTCAAACATAAATTTCGAGGTCGTTGTTCATCTAAAACATAATCAAACATGCTATGTAATTTTCAAAACACTCTCAATAATATTGTCAATCTGCATTGGATTTCATTTGCGATGTTACATACCCAAACATTTTTCAGACATAAATTTCGAGGTCGTTGTTCATCTAAAACATAATCAAACAAGCTATGTAATTTTCAGAATACTCTCAATAGTATCGTCGTTTCGCGCTGAATCTCATCTGTCGTATTACAAATGAAAAAAGTTTTCAGACATCTCTTCATGGCACATATAGAATGATTGCTAAAATTTTGCGACACACCAAAATATACACCGTAGGATACACCAAAATCCGTGATGAAAAGGAAGATTATGTGACTCGAAATAAGACGAAGATCAAGAATAACAAAATTGCCTTGGAAGCTCCAATTCCAAGAAAATCAAACTTGCGAACTCGTCGACTATTTGTATTTAAGTATACTTCTCTAATTCTTAATTAAATAGAAATGGACAATTGGCATAGTTACTTTACATGCAAAACTAAGTCAAAAGTACAGTATAAAAAAATACCTGTCGCTTGAAGTTTCATTTTCGAACAAATAGAGTTTAAACGGGCTTAGTTAAAAATTAGTCCGATATTCGACAGATTTTCTAGCCGAATTTTCCCAGAACAAATAAAAGCAGACCCCAGTAAATGCAACCATATTACATTTACACTAAGAAAATGAAAACCACCAAATATCCAATTGAATAGCACGCACGTGACACAAACAAAGCAAGTTAAATACCTAAGACTCCACATAGACACACAACTTGCATGAAAACAACATACTAAATCAATTATAGACAAAATACGAATAAAAAGAAGACAGATGTACTGGCTAACTAGTCGAAGCTCTAAACTCAGCATAGAAAATAAACTAAAAATCTACAAAACGATAATAAAACCAGTTTGCACGTACGGAATACCACTATGGGGGACAACAGCAATGAGCCACATAAATAAACTAGAGTGGCTACAATAGAAGATACTGAGAACAATAGTCAACGCCCTATGGTATATCAGAAACGAGAATATACGCAGAGACTTAAAAATACCAACGGTCAAAGAAGAAATCGGCAGATACGCAGAAAAATGTCAAGGACATTCAAACCAGCTGGCTGTTGAAACGAGCAAAACTCTGATAGAAAGAAGACTAAAAAGAAAACACCCCACTCACCTCACTAAAGAAATAAAATAGTCAAACTCGAAGATAGTATCCCGCTGGAGGTAGCCATCCACGTGTTATTTAGCAATTAAGCTAGAAAAATCTACCGAATGTCCAGCTGGACAAATTATAAAGTACAAGTTAAATAATAAAAAGGAATTTCCCGGAAACGAAGCTGCGAGCGAAAAAACGTTGTTCTTGTTTCTCGACTTATTCGGAGCCATAGAATCTCGCTGACTCTGCTTCTAGCGCGAATTTATTCCCACAGCGTACATTATATTGGAAAACAGACTGTTCACAGGAGCTATCGTTGTTTTTATTCGACAGTCTAAAGCCTAAGAAGAAAAATAGTCAGTAGCCATGACTGATATAATCAGGTGTCTCATGGTTGAAAAATTCCTGCGGCATACTGGATGAGAATCACAACGTTAAATGAGATCGATTAACGAGCTGCTTTGCCGATGCACGGTCCTTGGACAGATAGAAAAAGCGAAGAGTCGATGAGTCCCAGGCGACATGAAATCTGGAACGACTATAGGACAGCCAGCCTCGTTAATTATATCTTCGCTGGGAATTCATAGAAGCCACGGTACAGCTTAGTGGTATTAGTGTATGATGGGTCAGTATTAACCCTGTGAAACTCATTCTAAGTTTTGTAACCGAAGACTGAAAGCTACGGGTAGAGTGGTGGAAATATTAGATATCTGTGCTCGCATCTCAGGGGATAACAAGATACGAGACAGAAATGGTCTGCTGCACAAATGGGCTCTGTTAACGGCTAACGTGCAACGAAAGGTACTACATTCAGCATGGACTGTAAGAGAGCGCGCAGTTTCTTTAAAGGCCGGTGCAACCGTTGCATCTGTCAGCCACTTTATACACTTAATTCGCCGCTCGGCCGCAAAATCCCAGCCGTATAATAAATGCGATGCCAATGGAAGACTAACAATCTAATCTCTGCAAGGACGAAAGACCACCGTTATTTAACGAGTTCCTACTTTCTTCCTGATGCCACAAACTATTCTGCGCTATTTCCAGCAACTTTTAATACGACTTCCGTGTTACATTACAGCAATCGATACGTGTACCTTCGTCGATTCATATACAATCTGTCGCCAATTTAAACATCAAAACTTCGTAAAACTGCGTATAGAGTAGGTAAAAAGGTCCTTTGGAGATTCGTTCGTTTTTCATCCATTTGGGAGACAATATTCTACCAAATGTCCAAATTGGACAAATTGTGAATATAAAGAAATAAAAAAAAAAAAAATTGGGAGAAAATCATGGAAAAGGGAGAAACAATGCCCTCGTCGATTCACAATAATCTAGAACAACAGATCATGTACAATTGTAAAACAATTCGTTAGATCAACGCTCCTTTTTTATTGTTAGAACAAATATAGAAAACAAGCGAATCAATTAAAAGGAAATTCTTTAACCTACCTTGCTTGTTGGCAGAATATCCTCACGAGTATCCGGACCAATTTAAATTTCACCAAAATATATAGATATTTACTAGCTTTCTATGAAACTGATAGACTACCAATTTAAGTTACGCGTATTGAAAAGCATATTTTGCTATGTAGTATATACAGGGTATCTAATAACTGGTACAAAAGCGACCAACAGGTGATTCTACTTGAAAAAACAACTTGAAAAGAAAGAAGAAAATTTGTTCTCTTAACGCCTCGTTTTTGAGGAAATCAAGTTGAAAATCTTGAGGCAAACGTGCGCTCGAGTGAGTCTCATTTCAGTGGATTTAGACTGTCTTTATTCACATTACTAAACATTCCTAATAATAATTAATAATTTTAGACGACTTGAATAACGAAAACATAGAATAGAAGAAAGTACTCGCTCTACAGGAATTTCATTAACTCAAAAATTGTTGAAAATGACGTCCATGACCTAAATTAATAAAATAATAATAAAATAGTCAAACTCGAAGATGGTATCCCGCTGGGGGTAACCATCCACATGTTATTTAGTAATTACATTAAAAAAATTTACCAAATGTCCAGTTCGACAAATTGTAAAGTACAAATTAAACAGAAAAGAACTTTTGTTCGAGAAAACAACCCACACACCTGACTGAAGAAATAAAATAGTCAAACTCGAGGATGTATCCTGCTGGGAGTAGCTATCCGCATATTATTTAACAATTAAGTAAGAAAAATTTAACAAACGTCCAGCTGGACAAATTGTAAAGTACAAATTAAATAAAAAAGAAGACCTTTGTTCGAGAAAATACCCCACTGACCTGACTGAAGAAATAAAATAGTCAAATTCGAAGATGGTATCCCACTGGGGGTAGTCACCCACATGTTATTTAGCAATTAAGTTAGAAACATTTACTAAATGTCCAGTTGGACAAATTGTAAAGTACAAATTAAATAGAAAAGAACTTTTGTTCGAGAGAACACCCCACACACCTGACTGAAGAAATAAAATAGTCAAACTGGAAGATGTATCATGCTGGGAGTAGCCACCCACATGTTATTTAGCAATTAAGTTAGAAAAATTTGCCAAATATCCAGTTGGACAAATTGTAAAGTACAAATTAAATAGAAAAGAACTTTTGTTCGAGAGAACACCCCACACACCTGACTGAAGAAATAAAATAGTCAAACTGGAAGATGTATCCTGCTGGGAGTAGCCACCCACATGTTATTTAGCAATTAAATAAGAAAAATTTATCGAATGTCCAGCTGGACAAATTGTACAATATAAATTAAATAAAAAAGGAGACCTTTGTTCGAGAAAACAACCCACACACCTGACTGAAGAAATAAAATAGTCAAACTCGAAGATGGTATCCTACTGGGAGTAGCCACCCACATGTTATTTAGCAATTAACTTAGAAAAATTTAACAAACGTCCAGCTGGACAAATTGTACAGTACAAATTAAATAATAATAAAAAAAAATGATTGACGAATTTAAAATAAGTAGAATAGAGACCGATCGATTACATACAGTAGCGAATGAAGGGAAATTTAAGTCTCCGTTTAGCTGTGCCATTTAAAGTTGACTAAATGAACAATTCCGAATCTTTTTTCGTTCATTAAGCATCAACTTTTACAAAAACGTTGATGTGCTCTACGTGACGCCTACTCGATATCTATGGGTAACGTTGCTTCCATGTTGTTTAGAGGTTCTTGTAAGATCGTAAGAGGGATGATGGCTTGTAATGGAGTTTCAGTGAAGAATATACTGGCCAACTATACGTGCTACACATAACAGCGAGAGAAATCTGTATTCTACATGGTGTACGTGATACGCCTTCTTATAAGTTTCCCAACGAAAATCCTTTGGCCATCGTATCCAAGTTGCAAAGTTTCTTTTTCACTCAACGAAATTAAGTTTCGCTAATCACTCGTGGAATTTTTATGCAAATAGATCAACAAGAAGAATGATTTCTTCGATCACGTCGTTTTATCACGTAACAGAAGCATACTAATTTTACAGCGATCGAATTCGCTAATTCTGTAGGCACATTCGTACAACTTGAAATATGATAAAGCGACTTAACGATACGACTTAACTAAATTTAATTAAAGCGATAAAGTTGACGTTAATTCGTGATAATCGATGAATTTGTTTTTCCATCCATTGTATTACACTCTTCGATATCGTGTATATAGTAATATTCAAAAATGAGTATAGGTACATCTTAAAGGGACGAGATCTATTGAAAAAATGTGAAAAGATCAAAAAGCATAAATTAATAGTAAGAAACATGAACGAGTCTGTAGGTGTGTCAATATTATACGAACCTCGTTTTTAAGAAACGTACAACTCATTGCTGACTTTCACTGTATATCAAGTTAAAGAATGATATATCTCAATTCCTGTTATAATTAAAAAAAAAAATTATTATTACGAAATTAACAGTGAAACACAACTTCGTGTCGTTCTAATCCATTTGTTCCTTGTTTTCCGACAGATTTACGTTAATAAAAGAGCATTTAGTCGAATTTAACCAATTGGCAATGGCAAATGCAGAAGGTTCTGACAACATGCTGAATCGAGTAATGCCAAAGGATAATATTGGATTAGCTGCCCTGCTTAGGACCAAGGAAGCTGCTTGGGATAATGGTGAGTGATCTTACGAACCTAAATATACTGCTGATAATGAATACATGGATCAAATATTATTATGATTACTGCATACATTATCGTCCATAACTATAATATTTGGACACTTCCAAATTATTGCAAATATATAAAATTTATCATGAAACTGTAATTTAATTTCAGTACATATTGCTGAAAAGTTAATATTACAGTAGCTAATATTAATATAAATAGAAAAAACTAGCTAATTTTAATTAGTCAGAATAAAAGAGGTGAGTGAAATACCTGTCAACTGTGCATGTGTTATATGTACATGCAATACATTACTCCTTGCAACAAACAGAATGTTGTAAACCAAACATAATATTTTTACTCTTCATGTTCATCTTATTTCCATTTCGTAGAACTACTCTTTGAATTTCTATCAATCTTCTTTTGAACACCCTGTATACGTATATTTTGGCACACGGTTTGCCACTTTCACCACACTCGCTCCTGGATCATAAAATCATATCAATTTAGTATGAGCGATTTTTCTTTGTCAAGGAAGTTTCACTAATGAACGCTTTCAAAATTGCAAAGTAATTTTGAAACTTCCTGCTGCAGTCAGAAGAACTGTTTTCACTGAAACATTGTCTTTCAAATGTTCCCACTATTCGAAACCTTCGCGTGCTCTCATGATTATTCCTACGTATTAAACATGTATCCCTTAGGTGCAAAGAAACTCTATTATTTCTATTATTCAGAAGATTTTGTTTAAGTATTTGCATTATCCCCGTAGTGGGATAAATTTTGCTTTAGAAGCAAAACTGTTATTTGATTTACAGGCCTCAGCTGTAAACTAAATATTACCATGAACGAGAAATATAATCATGTGTATTTCCCACGTAATTAAACATATTAGCTTCGTACGAACGAACTTGTAAACCTGTGACTGCCATCGATATAATTACAAGATCATAACAAGCAGACCATTACAAGCTCGAGCGGATCGAACATGCATATTAAAAACTGAATGGCATCTGATCATGATACAGAGGTGTTCGAATCGCAAAAGCAGTCAACAAAACATACTGATAGACAGTATTCGATATCGGAGCAATTTCTTAATTAATTGCGAGTCATAAATTATAATAGCATAAATCGAGGAGCGCGTTTCGTATCGCCTGAAGAAGATGAAGTGGCACAAGTTCATAGACTACATATACGCGAGCAGCCTTATAATTCATGACGTAGAGATGCCAGAATGTCAATCCTATCTCGGATAACCATCTAGCAAACGTCCCCTTACATGTCATACGATCCACTTTTTTACGAGCGTATTAACTCACGAGAGGCTATCTCAAAATATAACTACTTGCGCGTGTTATGTGTCCAGCTAGTAGCTAGGGACACCACACCCACGATCCCCTGTCCATCGGTATAGAGTGGTGTAAAAATGTGGGAAAAGGGCACCTCTTATCCGCAACTTTAATTTTCTTGAATTTCGAATATATCGTAGAAGGACGATCGCGGTTCAAAAGTTACGAGAAAAAGAAAATTGTACAGGTCGTATTGCATTTACTCGAATGTAAGTGGCTAAAAATGAAATTGCATATGCATTTGAATGGGATTGCGATCCTAATATGTCGAGTTAAGGTATGGCTAGGTTCGGCTAGGTTAGGTTGATGCCGAGAGGCAGATTCCTTGAATTCGGCCTGAGGAACCCCATCTCGCTGCTGGTTTCGGTCTTTAAATAAGAAAACTAGAGTGAGGTAGACCTAACCTACTTATATCGGAGTGAACGTAACGTAACAAGTACAATTTTCTTTTTCTCATAACTTTTGAACCATGATCGTCCCAAGCCTCGGACAAAGAGCATGTTACTTAGGATTGTCTCCCTTACAAGATATCCGAAAGTCAATAAAGTTAGATCTGAATCACCCTTTTTCATCCAATTCATGGAAATTTTTTTGGGCTATGTATGAACAATTACAGTCAGAGGGGAAAATAGATGCGCAGATAGTAAAAATAGATATTAATGAAACTATGTTAAATATACGAATTAATTTCAATTGTTTAGTAAATGATTTATATAGTAATATGTATAAGTATAAATATTTATACAATTACTGTATAAATACTTCTAGATTCTAGACGCTACATATAATTGAAGAGAATACGGAATTAGTAATTTGATAAAATAAAAGTATATTTCAAACTTATGTAGGAAATGCGGTTACTTTTAATAAATTTCTAAAAAGCTTTCGAAATTTTTGTACGTTCTTTTAACTCGAATAAGTAACAAGTGACGAAAATTGTCAAGTCGGTAATTTTGATTTTCAAATAGCTTTCAAATAGCTTAATATCGATTGATGAATCGATATACGTTATAGATATCGACAATTTTTTAATTTTTATCGTCTGTGTTTTTATCCGCTTATCGACTGAGATATGTATTTCAAACTGCGCCATCATGTAGCACACGCAAGAACTAGTAGACTGCTACTTCATAACCTATTAACTTATGTGAATGTGTCAATTGCAGTTACGAATTTAGTGCAAGTTCGGATTAAAAAGAAATAAATTTATACACTATAAAAAATATTACACACAAATGTCTGGTTATACTGGACAAGAAAATTATTGGGGACAATCTCCTCAAAGCCATTATAACTTTGATTCCTCTGGCTTTGATCAACCTAACCAACAATTCGAATTTCAAACATATAATGATCAACAAGCTGGTGATTATTCATACGCGCAAAAAGGTTATCCTGTTCTCGATCCTGTTCAAAATACATTTGCTGGTGGTACGTACCGTAAAAATAGTTTTAAAACAGATTTCAATCAAGATATCTTATGTCGCTTTAAATAAATGTTTATTACGTTTGATACAAATATTTTAGGATCAGCTGGATTTGTAGATGAAGAAGAAGAACCACCTCTGTTAGAAGAATTGGGCATCGATCCTGATAGAATATTACAAAAAACATTAGCTGTATTAAATCCATTTCATGGAAAAGCACAAATAGACGATGCGAATTATTTACTTCAGGATTCAGATTTAGCTGGACCAGTAGCATTTTGTTTAATGCTCGCCGCGTTTCTCTTATTAGCTGGTTCAAAAGCACATTTCGGTTATGTTTATGGTTTAGCTGTAACATCGTGCATTTTGATGTATATCCTGCAATCGTTAATGAGCAGTTCTAATAATATTACATTGTCTTCCGTGGCATCTGTGTTAGGTTATTGTTTATTACCTGTAGTAGTCCTTGCTGGTTTAAGTGTTTTTACAACTTTGAGAGGCCCGATCGGTTTATTTCTTGCCATGTTTGCAGTTGCTTGGTCAACTTTATCCGCATCTAGGCTCCTTACAACTATGTCAGGAGAAGAAAATCAACGGCTTCTTATTGCATATCCTTGTGGTCTTCTTTATGGTGTTTTTACATTGATGATAATATTTTAGCAAAATTTGTATACTTTTGCTACCTTCTTATATAAAGCTACTTATTATGATTAAATATTTAATGCAATATATAACATAATGATACATTTGTGTGCTGAATCACATAAATATACAATCACATTTATACAATATTATCAATTACAAATAAAAGTCAATACATTGCTGACCATGTATTGTTACTTAAAGCATCTCATCTTGAAAATGTATCAATGTGACATTTTATATATTGTAATAATGTAATTTACATATATGTACAATACATTTTTTGAATATATTACCATAAGTTATTCGATTATTTTATAGGTCTTAAATAAATTGTACAATAAACAATTATTGTTCTCATCTTTCATATCAGTGTGATATTAGATTATGTATAGATTATTCTATCATTTCTACCATTTTAGCGTAATTTATAAAATCACACAAGTAAATAAATTTGAATCAAATGGATCAAATATCATATATTTGCAAAGAATGAGATGTGCATAAAAATAAAACTTATGTATATAACTTATATACAGTTATTATGTTTTAATATTTTATTGTAACTCATCAAATTTCTACAACACACATGTGTATATAATTTTAATGTCTTCCTTCTGCATTAATTATTAATAATTGCTCGATTTAGATGATATTTTCATATACAAGAAGAAAGAAGAATTGCGTTAATAGAATTAATTAGCAGTTACCCTAAACTTGTAGTTAGAACATAGTGATATAAACTCAGTTGCATTTCAAGATAGATAGTTACTTATAAAATACTAATGTAATGAAATAAATATCGTATTTAATGAAAAACAGTTACGAAAAGACTATCTCGACAATAAATTCAAGTTTATTATTTCTTTGAAAAGTCATTATCATCCTTTTGTGTTATAAATATTTCTCTTGTTATTTTCCTCTTATTATTCACCTCTTGCATAATTATGAATTTCATTAGATGGGATAAGATTTATTAGATTGATTAATAACCGTAACTTTGCCTTAATATTTTTTCGGTCAGTAGTAATATTCCTTTTTTGGTATCCCAAAATTAATTTATTATTACAATCATCATAAAATTCGAACCTGTCCTAATAAGTACACGACATTATAAATTTAATATAATATTATTTAGTTCAATTAACCCTTTGAGTGCTGATTACTCGCGGCCTATGTCGTCCGTACGGACGGCGCGCGTCTAGCGCTGACGATCGCTGTGGACGGAATACTTTTTCGTTAGACTGAACTCTGTTGATTGACTATTCAAAGCGAAAATCGTAATAAGTTATAGTAATTCTTTTGCACGAGATTAAATGATTCAGGAGCGTTATTTTTTAGTTATTTTTAATTATTTATTATAAACATTGAAATTTACAGTTAACTAGAATTTGGGTAATAAACTAGAAAACAATAAACTAGAAAACTAAATTTAGTAAATATAACACAAGTTAATAATTTAGTTGTGTGTGAAAAATTCAGTGCTTGAGAAAACTAAAAAAACCAGATGTAGAGTTTTCTTACAAGTGGTGACCACTTCGACAATAACGAGCCACTATTGGCATTTGTTTACTGCCGTAAGGAATGCATTTATATTTATTTCACACAAACGTAATAGTATTACTTCTGCGTAGGTGTTCGGAAAAATTGAAAAATATAAATACATGCGTCCTTAGCCCATGCCGGGCACTTACAGAAAGCGCATATATGTGTTCTTAGTCCACACCGATAGCTTTCGCCAGACATCTATATGCGCCCACAGCACTCAAAGGGTTAATTGATTTCTTCGCTTTACATTGCTCCAGAATAATTAATGTGCACAACTCTTCTCTAATCATATTAGCAATACGTATTAAAATCTATGGAATTAATTATTATTATATTTTACAAATATTTGCTATTTACTATTTAATATATGATTTTAATATCCATAATTCATCAGCTGTTTCTTAATCAAACCATTTGAATAAAATTTACGAATATTCAGCGAGACATTAAATTATGTTCACTAAAAGTAAAGCAATAATATTTGGTATTTTTTCAGGCCTTCCATCAGATCCAGCACAAGTTCAACAACCGATTTTAGTTTGCACTGCCCACATTCATTGGGATCCAGAATTTTGCGATGTTAAATTAATACAAACAATGATGCTCAGTAATGAATTACGTTCCATTTTGGACCAAGCTGGCCAGTCTTTCAGACCTGGTCACAAGCCTGATTCTTCCAATGTTCAGCTGTTACTTTGCGGTGACTTCAATTCTCTACCTGACTCTGGTAAACTATACTATCATTTATATCTTATACGTTAGCTTTACATACAATTTTACGCGATACTTGATTTTCCAAAATGCTCTGAATCGTCCGAAAAGATCGGTTTCTTGCACTTTTTGGACAGGCAATATTTGAACACGTCGAAGAAAGACAAAAGATTGTTTTCTTCGCGTGTCTTTTGAAACAACGTTCATTACAATTGATTGGTTTCTCAGAATAATATTTTAGATATAGTAGAGAGTAGAATACATTGTCGAGATTTAAAAGATCTCTTTTTCAATCACCAAATGAGGTGTGTGATGTTCACAGAAAAAGTTTCGTATCTGATAGAACTATTCACAAATAATTCGCTAACTTTAGAGAAGAAAACTTCAATTAAGAACGTCTTGAAACTCTTAAAAGGCTACCGTGAGTTTAGTAAAGTTTCGTAAAGTTTGCTAAAGTAAGATTAAATTATAAGATTAAAGTTTTAATAGACTGTATGTATAATACATATATTTCTTGAACTTTCGTCTTCGTTGACGACTCTACTGAGCCCTTGGCTCAGCACGCAGTACAGAGAGAAGCCTAAATTATGGCACTCTCGAGTGCCTGTTACTTTGATATAATAATTTTCATAAGAAAAAAGCGAGCGATCGTACCGTATACTTGAGTTTCGCGTTCCCTGACATTATTTTCCATCGACGATCAAACAAAAATGTTGTTTAAACAAAATCAAAGCATTAATTGCAAATAATTTATTGTATATATTGCATCGAAATCGAATATCGTATTGTATAAACAACCAAGTACATTAAAATGTATGGCTTCCTTATTTTGCTTAAAAATCAAAACAGGTTAACGCAATATGTAAAGTATCTTAAATTGTAGAGTATCATTTAAAATTGTAAAATGTAAATGTAAATGTAAAAGAGTCAGAACTTAGTCGCCACTCGACAAGTGGCTAATACCGATACGAGTCGAACACTTTAAACCTAATTGTAAAAGACATTAGAATTCGACATCGTAGCCTAACCCACAAGTATCTCCGAACATTTATATCATCAGTGAAATCAGCTGTTGGAAATAAAATATATATCATAACCTGTTAACCGCAGTGTTATACCAACTCAACCACCCCTATTATCCCAACAGAAATGAGGGGATCGATCTGTTCGTGGCGTCGATTATTATAATCGTAACAGGAATTTACGACTTCCGTTGATGCGCTTCCTCGCGATCGCGTCTTTCCGCAACTGGTCGACTTTACAATATTTATAAATTGAACTGTAATACTTAGATGTCTTTATATCATTTATTTGAGAATATTAGTATAAAATATTTTAATATAAAGGCTGTTTGAAATAAACAATTTTTTTATACAGTATTTAATAAAATAGGAGTAACAATGTTACTTTGTTCTTTAAAAATAACTTTAAGTCCAATGTTAATCTAGAGAAAGTGCATGTTCGTAATGATTAACTTATAGAAAACATAATCTAATTCTGAAATCTCGTCTACATTTAGATTTTTAACATTTGATTTAATATTTAATTTCTATTTTATTAATTGTTAATATCACTTGCCATGTTAATGGATATTTCATCCAATGATTCATGTTGTATAACAAAATATAGGATATACATATAATAAGATTTTATTTCTGAAAGAATTACTTTTAAGTATCTTGAAAATTCACTTTGAATATATCTTATTTTCATCGTTTTTTTATGAGGAACAAGACATTTATAAATAATACGTTGATTTCGTCCCTTTTTCCTTTATTATCGAAACACTTAGGTTGACTAATCTAATTTTGTTTCAAATATTAAATAATATTTTTATTGCATAATGTGATAATATTTATATTTGATATTTTTGTCTTTTACATTTATTTAAATATTTTTTTTTTTTTTTTTTTAGGTGTAATTGAATTTCTTACTTCGGGACGAGTAGCGGCTGATCACCGTGACTTTAAAGACTTAGCTTATAAATCATGCTTACAGAAGATCTCTGGTTGCGATAAACCTAATGAATTCACTCATTCTTTTAAACTTGCATCTGCATATAGTGAAGATATCATGCCCTATACTAATTATACGTAAGTTTTACTTATACGTTATGTTAATATCTTGTTTTTATTTCATATAGAATGGAAGTTAAGATCGTAGCTCTCCCCTTTCTTGCAGATTCGAATTCAAAGGTATAATAGATTACATTTTCTACTCGAAACAAAGTATGGTACCATTAGGACTTTTAGGTCCTCTAAGTGCAGATTGGTTTAAAGAACATAAAGTAGTTGGTTGTCCACATCCACACGTTCCATCTGGTAAGAGAATAATGAAACGAAATTTCTATGATGCTTCATAAAGCTTAATGAAATCTTTCTACAAAATATAATCGACATTTATATATTAAATATAAATTAACTGTTTCTTTCAGATCATTTTCCTTTATTAGTAGAGCTTGAAATGACACCAACAGTAGGAACAAGCAATGGATTGATCTCACGCAGGTAGCAACCGCTGCGATCTAGGCCCAAGTAAATATAAGGGAATAATAAAAGATAATAAGAAAGAAATCCCCATCACATTTTCTCTTACTTCTGGCTCTAGCAATATCACTCGCAGTCGACAGTTACTTCAATAGTGAATGTTACAAATACTCCATATTACCGCACATTCAACACAAGTTATTAGATACTGATGAATAATTCTAATGACCAGGTGAAGGGAGGTGTGTTGTAATGCGTTTAGCCCATGTATAGTGTATTGCATTTTTAAGAACTAACTTTCCCATATTAAGAGTATTTTAACCTTTACTACCATCGTAATATGTAGATACCTATTTTCCTACAAAAAGATATTCCGATCAAGCCTCTGTGATATTCACATTAACAATTGGAACAACTCACATATTTATTAACAAATTAGTATCTACTAGAAAATCCCTAATCTCTTCCTAAATGTCATTACAACATTCTCCAAGCCAACTTTTTGATAAGAATGCTGCCATCCAATGAGAAATTGTATTTTTAAAGAAAACAAAAACAAAAAATATGAAAACATACACACTATACTGGGCTGTGCGAAGTGATTGGAGTTAACTTAACGATTTCAATGCAAGTACAAATCTGTTCTTATTGGCCACGTATATTGAGAATGATAATGTTATATAAGTAAATAGATAATATTGTAGCGAGTGTATTTGTAAGTATAATAATGTAATGATGTTCATCATTCACAGTATCCTGAAAATCAGTTGACATTCATTCATTAGACGTTCAGTTCCAATTATGATAAATAACGAATACTAACTTACTACTTGTTAATTCAGTTGCATATAATCTAAATTGTATAGCAAAACTTATTTTTTCTAATCTTACTTTGTATTATATATTTCTTCTTTAAATTTTCAGGGTTTGTAAGTATTGTTATATTAAATACAATGATCTTTTGAGTCAGTAATAGCGATCTTATTAAGCGTTTATAATTTTTATCTAACGTAATTCAACGCAAAAATGAAGATTGGAACAAATTTCTATCCATTTATTTCTCATACAACATCTGTTTCTGTAAGGAAAATGTATACAATTTCATTTATCATCAACGTAATATTTTATTGTATCATAATACATTTTATTATTCTGCACAAAAAATGTTATAATATCTTTGTAAATGTTTTATAAATATTTTAGTAGGCCTCAAATAATAATAGAAGATTACAATTGAAACATTTTCATATTTTAATGTTACGTAGTATTATCATAACAGATATAGAAATTTATTATTTTTAATTAATTATTGATTATTGATATAAATAAATAAATAAATATATATATATATAATATATATTATGTGTATATATATATATATATGTATATATATATTGTATGTATATGTATATATATATATACATATATACATAATAGGTTCTAAAACGTTGATATTTTTCTGATAATGCTTTTAGTTTTTTCATTAAAAACAAGCTACTTTTATTTTTTATGTAATCGAATACAAAACATGTATACGAAGAGCAGTAACTCAAAGTAAGATCTTCAACTTCAGCAATTGTAAAGGTTGCTTAGATGTACCTAAATACCTGTTAGCATTTATAATGACTAGTGTTCCTACACATTTTATAAACAAAACGGCACTACCGATATACTGTATAGTTTTCATAATGAAAACTATTAAATGGGCTTATCTTCTATTCACATTTGACAAATGCAACAACTGAATTATACAAGTAGTAAACGATTAGTTTAACAAAGACATGTGTGTAGTAAATGTTGTATAAAGTAGGTAATTACAATATAGTTTTAATTAATGAAGATAGAAGTGGCAATCCCTGTTTGTATATGCATTCAGAAATAAACATATGATAATTGAACATACATACAAAATATGCTAGGATAATTATTCATAATTTCGAGCCAATTTCTCTTTATCTTATTTAAAAAATTTTGCATCGAATTTTAAAACTTATCATGATATGAATGAAGTAAATGATATCTGATGTTAATACTTTTTCAAATTCAATTGACGCAATTTTCTTCATAATATCAATATTAAATGCTTTTGACTTCCACATATCTTTTTTTCTGATGTATTATTAGTATTGTAAATTTTATTATTTGCTACATAGTATAAAATTTCTTATAACAAAATAAAATTTGTCAGAATAATCATTACTTTTCAAGTAATATCAAATATTAAATCATAATTGAATGCTTTTAATTTGAAAAATATCTGTATCTTTTATGTGAAACGGAATCGATATTAAAGTAAACCTTATAATAGCTGTTATTTTCAAAAAAATAAATTTTTCTTACAAGCATAATATTCAAAACATTTTATTTCAAATAATTATTTTGTCATTCTGATATTCAACAGATTTAGATACATAGGTATCTTTTTAAATTTTTGTTCATAATTTGCAAGACATATTTCAGTAATAAAATATATATTTCTTATAACAATTATGCTTTGTTGGAGAAATATTAAAACAAGGCAGAGCAACTAATAATTTATTTAAAGCATTAGATAACAACATGTGTTTTCATGCATTTTGGCTGACACAAATGCCATATGCCATAGTATTCAAAATAGCTTTGTTAAATAGAAGCTCGGAAGGATTAATGATCAATATCACATTCTTGCTTAGAGTTTATGTATGTACTTTGAAGTATTATGGTTCTCAGAATATATAAAAATATGAATTTAGGTAATAAAGAAAAAGAGAAGAATGTCAAAAAATTAAATATTATTAATTGACTACCACATAACAACTACAAAATTGTATCATTAATCAAAAATTTATGTAATTCAAGTTAATACTTAACTTTGTTATACTATGTAATAAATCGAGAACCACAGTTCTTCAATATAGTAACACTACTTTCGCTAATGTGCTTTCATATAAACTATAATACAAAGAAGATTGTAAAAAGCATCGACAATTTCATATAATTTCTTGTTTTAAAAATATATACATAGTATCCCTTGTTATAAAATAAAGATAGCAGCACTCTTACAAAAATCTTAACTATGTCTTAAACAGTTCGATGAATTCTTATAAAAATTTAGTGGTCCATTTTCATTTGTATAATTGATATTCATATATGAAATTTATAAATGTTACCCTAATGCTATTACACAAAATTTATATAATGACATATTTTATACATCGGAAGATTATCAACATTTTGTAAACAATTTGAAAACATTGGAAAAAATACCATATCCGTGCTTGATAAATTCTAATCACTGATATGGCATACATATTTGTGTGTATATAAAAGAAATCAACTGTTTACAATTTAATTAGATGTAACAGTATTAACAATTGATATATGTGATAAAAAAACTATATAAGACGTTTATAATGAAGGCAGTTAACAAACATTCTAGAATTTACATTATTTTGTTTAACAACATTCTTGTTTAGCAATATTTCATTTTAATACATATAAAACAATACTTCTTCTACTATATTAAAACAAAAAGTCTAGTCAATTAGTGCTGTATTAAAATTAGATTATTACACAGTTTTTAATGAATTCTTCTTTATATATCAATATTTGTAGAATTGATTATAAATAATTATTTAAAAGATGAGATGATTACATACGTATGACAATAAATGGAGTACTTAGATAGAATTAAAGAATCATTTAGATAAACATTTACTTTTAATGAACAGAAATCATATATTAATGAAATACATTAGTTCATTTCAATCCGCTTTGTGTGTAAAGATATGAGTTTGTGAAATCTTGTTTCAGTTTTTCACGTCTGTTTTCAAATTTTTTCATGTTTAATGAATTAATGCTGCAGGAAGGATATATCAATATTGAAAGATGTATTTTTAAGATAAAAAAGATATAATTATAAAATTTATTCTGGTATTAGTAAACAAGCAGTTAATTACTTTATATACATATACATATATTTTAATACAACTTTACATACACTTTACATTCCATATTCATAAAGATATAAATGATCAAGTAATGATTTTATTGTGAAATATTATATTTTTGAATATAATATTTAATACCTTAATTAGTACTTATATTAGAACAAAATTTCACTAGAAATCATAGATTATTTCTTTGTGAAACCCACTAAATTTTATAACAAAAACAAAAATGTACTAAATTGTTATAAATGTGTAGAATTAACTGGAATGACGCTGAATAATAAAATGATATAAAATATTGACAATATGAGAATTCATCGAACTGATATAATATGATTTCAATTATGAATTTAAAAGTGTTTCTTACATATAATTTGCATATTTACAATTTTATCTTATTAAATTCATAAATGAGTTTAAAAATAGTTATGGAATTTTTTAAATATGTTAATTTTCAATCTTCTGAGCTCCTCCATACAATATGTAGAAGATTCAACATTAGTTTTAATTAACTAGTAATAATAAACATTTTTATGTGATTAAAAATATATTAGTTGTCAGTCTTGTATGATGTGAACACAATGTTTTGTTTGAAATGTTTGGTACATCTTTAACAGTTTGATCAAACGTATGTAGTCAATGCCTTTACCTTTCTGTACTCTGTAATTTTGGGCATACTACGTAATATAAGTATATATACATAAATATAAAATGACACTATACGCGCAATGTTAATAGAATAATATTGCTTTTAAATTAAGTCCAACAATATAACAAAACATATAGATTTGAAATTACCACACTGTAATAGTGTTTAATAATAATAATTTATCAGAATGTAGTATATTATATACTTATTTATTAATATATACGTACATATATATAACATAATATTTAAAAATATATTTGCATTTAGCAGTTATATGGTACAATATAACAAACGACACCAAAAGAACCATTTTTAATACAAGACATTTTATAATAATTATTTATTCATAAAAATATTACTTTTTTTAGTTTGTCGCACGTGATACTAGAATTCTTACTAATATCTTAATATTGAACAAATATTTTATAATTGTCTGGATTGAAAAAAATATGGCTTATTAAAATCAATATACTACAATTATAATTTGCAGTATATAGCCATTTTTTATATATTATGTTTCTGCAAACGATCTTATATTAAGTAGAAATAATACAATAATAGAACTAACGCAAAATACGACATAATTTTTTTAACATAATCCCAAAGATAATTTGATATAAATTATTCTATAATTTCATTTCGTATTGCCTCGTGTATGTGATTTATTTGCTCGAACAAGGTGCAATGTTAATTATATTCTATATAATATTGCGTGATAGTGTCGATTTTTGACTTCCATAAATAAGAATAGAATTATATTAGAGTACAATAAGACAAGCACAGCACATTTCAGTCTGTACTTTTATAAGAACACGATAACAAATTATAAACATTGGAACATAATTCTTGCGTCCATCATAAGAATAATTACATTTCAGTGTTAATATTGTAAATTCAATCAGATGTCGTGTACGCTTTTGGAAATTTTTTACATGCTATATTGGAAATGTTGGAATCAAGACTTATTTTATTAGTCTTTGTTTTGTCTCTAAAGGTAAAAAATATTAATTTAAGCAAATAATTTAATCACTGAAAGAATAAAATTCTTTAAAAACGTATGATATAATTATTATAATATATAGTTACACAAAATTTTTTAAATATCAATTTTTTAATCAATGAATTTTTAATGATTAAATATCTTCTAAAAATATATTTTTAAAGCGATGTCATTTTTACTTAAAATATGTCATGTACGATATACTGCATAATCATAAATTTGTAAATTCTATTCACAATTTTATATAAGAATGTCTCATCATAATAATTCTTCATATAAACATACTATAAATTTATTGCCAACTATAATTGTAATTTTAATTTTTTCACTTAATTAGTTAATGATGATTCCTCATTACTATATACCTATATAAATACTCAAAGATCTATTGAAAGTACAAATATGTAGCAACACGATCCTGATTGAATAATGGAAGAAAAGAGTTGTAAAGACATACTAGAGGAGAGAATGTGTCTAGTAGAATATATAAAAGTTTGAATGCTCTGTCATTTTGCACTTAAATATCTTTTTATTTAAATACCTATCTTAAAATAATATGTAATTTACTTTTTATTGAAAATGCAATGATTGTATATGGGCTGCGTTTGAGTCATGATTGAATGTAACAGTTTATTAACTAACATAAAATAAATTAAAAGTATTCAGAAAATAAAATAATTACATGCTTATTATTATATGGAATAAAATTATATATGAACTTTTTTGTTCTATATAAAATTTGTCAAAATTATATGGAAAAAAAACACTATTGAATTATATCAAAATATGATACTTTTAAAGTTGTATTTAGAATATATTTAATGTTAAAAGTTGTACAGTAAAAGAATGCATATTATAGTAAATTAATAATACATATATCATAGATTTATGTTTATTTTTATACAATATAATTTTTATGATAATCATAGCTAACATTAAAGTCGGTCACATGTCAAGGATAAATTATATTACTTATACATATACATATATAACATCAGTTTTGTTTTATACTCTTATTATTAGTTTCATTTTAACTGAACAATGTAACTAATTGGTTAAAAGTAAATCAAAAAGTAATCAAAAAGTAAACTTTAGTAGCTGATATTTCATACAAAAGAATATCGGCTATTTTAATTATTTTATGTTTATTCTTACAATCCTAAATTGAATATTATAAGTGGTCACGAACCAAGTTCCTTACATATAATTTCGAATAATAAAAATCTACAATAATCTTCAGTGACTTATTATCATCTTTTACATGCATTTGTTAAATAAAATAAATATACACTTCGTAGTAAATATGCATTCGTAATCGGAGTGTAATTTAAATAGATGACCAAACTTTGGTATCATATTTTACTTTTTCTAATAAACATTCAAATTAAGTAGTTGCAAGTAATGATATTATTTCTGCTCTTGAGTAGATTAACATGTATTATAGTAAATCGATCTCTGTTTAAATATTTTGCAAACGTAATAATCACTCTGGTGAAATCCAAATCTATGAAATAAATTTTCAATCTCACTTTTTCGTACTTTTAGGAAGAGCAGAATACAATATCAAACTTTGATCGCCTATTTTTAGTGCATCGTGTATATTTAAATAATATGCTTAAAAATAAATAATTAAACTTAAAGAGTAAAGAACTACAAATTAAGAAATTTAAACTATATCATTATATTTCTACTTTTATATAGAGAAGATTATTATTATAGAGAATTCCAAAGTTAAACATACTTTTGTCAATAAAATAAATTAAAATTACTTCAAAATTGAAAATACGCGTACGTGTTTTCCATGTATTCGCTAATAATATAATAAAAAATATTCCCTATTTAATATATCAATGGTTGGATTTACATATAACATATATAAATACTTCCATAAATACTTTACAAGTCATTGCTTAATATTTGAGAATAAATAATTTTTACTTTGATTCAGGAATAAGGTTATATTATATTTATATAAACAAGTCTTCTTTTTATATGGGCATCTATGTCTATGTATTGATACAATGAAATCTCGGATTAAACTTAACCATATATGTAATATGTATTCGTGCCGCTTGATGCATATGGCTTGAGTGAATAAATTAATTGATTACTAATAAAACGCAGTACAGCGTCATAGTGCAACCAATGTAATTGAGTAACCCAAGACGTCGAAGTAATGCGGTTCACCCGCTGTTAACCACTGTTAGGGCAATAGTTAAAGTTTACAGTTTTCGATAACCGTAACAAGTAATTAGGGATGCATTGAAGGTTACAACTTGTAACTTACAAGGAACCAAGTTCTCTCTTTGCGCTATACCTAACAAGATTTGTCTCCATGTGAAGGAGAGTGGATATGAGTCATATCTAAGTTATATTCTGGAAGTTCCAATGTTATGGTTCATCGTTCAATTACGAATGATACTAGAAATTGATTACAAAAATCTGGCGCAAGTTACATGGATGCGAAATACGTACAGCCCTAGCTATATCACTTTTATCGAGTGTAACTAATTTTTCCTGATACATCATCATCATTATCTTTTTAGTAATTAGATTGTTTCAGATTTTAGTCAATATTCTGATTTGAATCAGATTCCTTACAAATTTATATAAGGGGTAATATGCAGCTGGCAAGACCTATAAAAGTTAATGACCTTGTAACGTACCCTCTCCTCCCCTCCAAATGTTAACATTCCAAGTATAACATATAGACCTTATTTTTTAAAATATTGTTGGTTTGTTTTTATTACATATCTTATAGAGCCCTGGTTGCACAGTTTATAGTATACCCAGATAAAAATTGTACCTTACGTCACCATTTCTTTCTTTTTATATTTTATGTTAAATTATTTTTTTATGTATTGTCTTGTATCTTATAACATATTTCACATATTAAAAATAGTGTCAAGCCTGAAATTACTACTTATTATAACTCTACAAAATATAATATGACTTATATATTATATATAGTATGCTTTAGATAAATTTATAAGAGAATATTTATGTTAGATGATATATATGCCCATCACTATTTTTTTCAATTAAGTAACATTTTATAGAAATGAGAAAAAAGACATTTATGAATGAATTAAGAAATAAATCAGTACATAAATCTTTTTAAGAGAACTTGCAAATATATTTTTATACTGATTTATTTTTCATACAGTAATAAAAGAATCAAAGAATAAAATTAAATGTATAACTTGATAAAATGATAGCATAATTGTAATGTAGAATCGAACCTAGTATTTGTACAAATTTCAATATATTATATATATTTTACAATATTTCTTACTGTATTTCCATGTTTTAATCTTATATATAAGTATATTAATTGCAATGTTATGTGTAGACATACTTAATTTAAAAGGTCGTGCAGTAAACTACATGAGTTCATAGTAATACATATAATGAATACATATAATTGTAAATTTACTTTTATTCATACAATGTAATTTTAACAACTATAGTTTAATTATAACAATTATAGCTATGATTAACATCTTCACAGTCCCTAGATCTATATATCAGAATAATTAAGACCTATGAACATGTTAAATAACTTTATATATAACATCACCTTTGCTTTTTATTGTTACTATTTCCATCTTTACTGGACAATGTAACCAAAGGCTCAAAAGTTCTTCAGTATAACCAAGTAAAAAGTGCATTCTAGTGGGTGTTATACCACGTATAACAAGACCAGCGATCCTTATGATGTTGTGTTGACGCTTAATAATTATCTCACTTGCAAACAATCCATGCCAAGTTCCTTCTACAAAATTTCGAATAAACAAATCTTCTATAGTAGTTTCTGATGGCCTATTACCATCCTTTATATTTGCTAAAAGAAAAAAATACATTTAACAATCCATATATATTCAAATGACGTATACATAGATAAAAAGCTGAGTAAACATAATATAAAACTAAAACAAATTTTAAATTTTGTATATAATTTTAATTTAATATTGCCATTAAAAGTTGTTTTATTAGTAAAACAAATTATAAAATATGCCTACATGTATTCCATGAGTTCCATGACTTTTTAGCAGCAATTTCATGTGGTGGATATGCCATTTCATATGTCAATGGTTGCTCTACCTTTGGTTTTGGCCTATAACGTCCAGCTTGTACTTTATGAAGTACTGTGCTGACATGTAAATACCTTTTCGTAACATTATTTTGATTAATTAATATCTGAAAATAATATTTCATTTCATATTTAGTTTAAGAATAGGGTTATGTTATATATATATTTCATGCACCATATATAAATGTGTACATACAGGACGTAGATATGGTATTAAACTCATTATTTTTAACTATCTATGTGATAATTAAACAAAAATTATATTTATATTATATTTCAAATTTGGTAATATTTAATACATTGAACACTGAATTTAACAATTTGAATTCGTGGCAGTAGTACCAAACTCTCAAGATACATTTAGACTTTCAATTGTATAAATGAAAAAAGTGCAAACTAAAATTGTTATAAATGCATTGCGTACTAAATGTTCTCTGAATATTATGTAATACAAAAATAAAATTAATTATAATCAACAACTTATAATCCATATATTATAAACCATTATAATCAACTTAGTGATAATTTAAAAATTATATTTACATGGGCTGGCATCCATGAAACTCCAAATTATCTCGCTCAATAAAAGGCGCGAGAGATTGAAAAGAATTATTCGAGAGTAAAAATAACTTTTGTCATAAAAGTCATTGATTGGAGATATTATTGTTTAATTTGAAAAGTTTCTTTTTTTCTTCAGCTTTATGCATCTTTCTTACCTAATCCGATGTTTTTTCCTTAGATTTTCATAGTCCAATAGTAAGATAAATTTCACCACATTGATCTAAAATTTTCTCCTAGATTTCATCTTCCATCTTTCAGGGTGGTAGAATCGCTTCGTGGTTACTTCATAATGTAGAAACGAAACGAAAAGACATCCTCAATGAAATTTATGATCATTTTATTGTTAAATGCAAAGTAATCAAGATTAAGTATCTGTAAAGGACAAAACACATTTCAAGGATCGTATGTGACTTTAACGAAAATTTACCATGGTCGCTAATAACTAAACTCACAGCATTTTAACACCAGAACTACCACACCAGTCAAATTGACTGGTTTTATTTTAAAATTCCTTCTTCGTGTTATATCTTTTTCCACAATGATGTAATGACTTTCGCAACGATAACTAAAAGAATAATATAATGAATTTTATTTTGCTTTTTATGTATTCAAACTGAAGATAATTTTGTATCGAGGCTACTTATACCAATACCAGTCAAAATGACTGGTACTTGTCAAAGTGTAAAAGGGTCCTGCAATCTGTTTGTCGAACCCAAATTAACCAATTTCCTCATTTTGTACAACTTCCAATATGTTTTTAAAATTTCTACTGCATATCATTCAATATGATGATATCAAATATCAGGAAAATTCCGGATCGATCGCTAGATGCTAACACTAGAAATACCACACCGGTCAAAACGATTGGTTCTACAATTTTATAAATGTGTCAACCCCCGTTTAAGGATCATTATCCCAGATGGATTAATAATACAAAAAATGTACTACATAACATGGAATTGCTTCTGTAAGAAAGTAATAAATCAATAAATATAAAAATATTCTATTATTACGTATTTTTTAAAGACCATATAAACATATTTTGCGATTTATGTACATATATACAGGCAATTTCAAAGCTCTTAATATACATATATACATATCGATATTGATATACATAAAGCCGAGTTTATACGATTGTGTGAAAAAAGTAGATAATACTTTAAGCTTAAATATTGTAAATAGGCATCAATATTTTTTTATCAACATTAATCAATCATCACATCAATAAATTATATAATTTTATATGTAATATACATTCCTGGTTTTGGAATAAACATTTAAAAAGATGATTCCCCTTACTTTTTAAACTTACATCTACTAATATAATTTTGTGTATATGTTATATACGTTGTGTATACCCGTATGCCTACATACACGTATTAGCTACTAAAAATTTGTATCAAAATTTAGTAACTATTATTGCTTATCATAATTAAAGTACTGTTTGTAAACATCGATGACACTTAATTACACCCAATAATCATGAATAATTTCCGCAAGTCGCTTAAGCAAACATAAGTTTTATGTTTATAATTATAGACAGCAAATACTATGTTGACAAAGAATTCGCTTGTCATCTCTCGTAGAAGAAAGAAACAAATAATTATTAAACTGAAGGCTAGCGTTGCATATTCTGTCAAAACGAACATTTCTTTTAATATATTGAATAAAAGGTACAATATACGACACTACTATTATTAATAATAGTAATAATAACATACAGCGAAATTGAATACAAACATGCTGGAACAAACGTTAATTTAACATCGAAGAAAAGAAATTCATTATGTATAAATTTATTGTTGTAAAATAAATGGATAAAGATGTAATTTTTATAGAGGAAGAATATTTTTCAAATCCTAATATGAATGTAGCAATTATGACAAAATTTGTTATATAATTACACTTAATATAAGATACAAGCCACAGTAGATAAGATAACCTGTGAGAAGTTTAAATGAAGTAAGAAATTAAGAATAGTCTAGTATAAACTAAATTATATACGAATACATATATAATATATGTACAATTATGCAGTATAATAGATAAGTATTGTATAATACATAAATAATCATATATATAATTATACATATATAACATTAGAAACATTTTACATTTTCTTATATTTGCAGGAATTACTAAATTGATATCTCGCATATTTAAAAAAAAGATCGAAATTCATTCCTGCATTAAATGTTACGATATGTAACGATATATATAAGGTTATAGATATTTAGAAAATAGTTTTGTAGGAAAAGATACTGAAGGTAGAGAAAAGGAATCGCGTCGATGATAATCGAGGGCAAGAACAAAAAAGGAGGAACATAAAATAATAAAGACCCGATGCACACGAACGATGCGGCAGCGACACGTTGCCGTAGTGGTGTCGCTGTGCGATTGTTGTAAATTATAGACGTGCAATGCAATATCGCTCGTATGCATTGTACGATTATGTCCGATGCAGACGAGCGGTTTACGGCAAATCGCCGCAACGGCAACGGGTTGGAAGAACAAGGAAATATATATATATGTATTCTTCTTTTGTGAGACAGAAGAACTTTACTTTTATGTTTTTCCAATGACAGCAGAACGGTGTCGTACAGGAAAAGTTGGTTGTCTGCAACGAATCTTAAAAACATATACGTAGCCGCCAAACCCATAGAGATATAAGAAATAAAGTGTGCGAGTCACATGTTACCGTGTAAGTGGATGCGACTAATACGATATAACGATAGAAACAGAACGGAGGCCCTTTTCGCCCTTGTCTGATTAGACAAGCACACTGGCACCGCTCGTTGGTGTTATGCTTACATATCTACTGTACGAATATACATGCGTTATTAAACAAGGATACAAGGACCTCTACTCAACGTTCTCTTTCTATGCCTGTATCACTTTTTCATCTCGTTCATGCACTCTGTTACTCTTTATGGCCGAATCGCACAAAGTTGCTATATCGCTGCGGCATCGTATCCCTGTCGCGTCGCTCGTGTGCATTGGGCCAAAGAGTAGCATAGTTGGTGCGCGGGAGGTGGTAAGGTGGGGAGCATAGAAGGGTGGAGGATCGAGCGTTGGAGGGGCAAGCGAATGAGATTTAGTTGGGTGGGAGAGTCGGAGGGACGAGTGGAAAGTCTGAGCTGCTTGCAGTCTCGTTGATCCAGCCTCGGGTAGTATGTACCGTGACGTGACAATGGCGGTAGTCGTAATTACGAAACGGTACGTTATTGTGATCAGCTGATCAAGCGAGCCCAACGGAAAGAGCAAAATCGAGAAAATACGCGCGATAAATAATAGAACGAGGATTCGAGACGGAGTCGAGGTATCGAAGCTCTGCGAGATAATTCGAAGACAAAAAGTCAAGAGAAGAAGGGAATTGGATTTTCGGCTATGTCATTGCGCTTGTGATTTGCTCTGCCTCTAGGGCACCGGTGCTCTTTTGTGTTGTGTGAATAGTGGCTTGCGTTTTTGCGGCTGTGTTGTGTGCATGTGTGCGTGAAATTCGCAAAAGCGATAGATAAATGTGTCTTAGCCATGCCTGCTGTGCGGAAGTATAGAAGGGATACCAGTGAAGTGAGCTGCTGTCTCAAGTATGTGATCTTTGGATTTAACGTGATGTTTTGGGTGAGTATTACATCTCGATATTGCATTTCTAGCTTTTTGTCTCTAGTAGCATCGCATCTTTCATGTTTTCTATCATGTTTTTGCAACGTTATTGCTAGACTGCGGATATTCATACGAAGTCATATTTTTACAAAGATAATTTAGAAAATGTAACTTGGATGCACAACTCTTCTACATGTAACATAATATAATATTATCTTTTAGCTACTTTATGTATATATCGATACATATTACACGCATTTTTAGCGCCTCCATAAATGCATAAAAATCCGCTATTTAGTTACTATACTTTATCAAGTCGATGGTAATTTCCATTCGTTTGAAATTGAAATTTATTTTTCATAAAAACGCGAAGAGCTAGTAACTTTTGGCAGTACGTATTGTTCCAAATGGTAAATAGAGGGGTTATGTCGTGATTAATGATTAACTTATTGACTAATCTGGTCAGTGATTAATTAACGAATTAACATTTTGTTTGTAAAAGCATGTTTTATCGTTTCGTATAATATATTATTAGTTAATATATAAGTAGAATATACGAAAATGAGCAAAGATTTATACACAAGTGAACTGTTTGTTTTAAAATATACGCGTGAAAGAAATGTAGCTCATCAAGAAAACAACGAAGTATTTTAAACAAAAAGTACAACGAATAACCTGCAATGCAGCCCTTGTGTACTCCAATTGCTCCAACTGCGAAATGATACAGGACGTCCATTTACATACGTTATGATTTCAATATTGTATAAATATATATACGCAGAATATTTACATACAAATTTCTCAGAATTAAAAAGTACACAGCTCATTTTGATTTCTATTCTGTAAAACGTAATCTCTTTCTTGTAGATTTTGAGTTCCAAGTTGAATAAATAGTTCTGATAACGTGACACGATAATTTGAAATTACGCGTCTAATAAAATTATATGTAGGTATAGACTTAAATGGATGTTTGTTTTCGTCTGTTGTTTAAAGATAAATTTATTTGCATCCTGCACTTTCCCTTTTATTAATATATATACATAAAGTTTGGCGATTAAAATTATATTTCTGTTTCAATAGTATGAAACAGAACGAATTTGCATTACGACGTGAATAGAATGTAAAACGAGTCATATTTCATTCATTATGTTTATCGTAATTTGAATTAATTAACAGATTGATATTTAATTTCAAAGTATTAAATCTAGAAATGTTTGCATTATTAATTGCTTGAATAATATATTACGAATTATGCAATTTTTATTATATCATTCGTTTGATGATCATTTAAAAAGCATAATTTTCCTACTTGAACCAAAACGTCTTTCGTAACATTTTTTCTCGTGAACAATGAGGAAATTACTATAATTTTTAATTTATAACTTTTACCGTTAAAACTATAATTATTATCGTTGGCCGAAAACTATATAAATATTACTACTTTGTCTTTACAATAGAACAAGTTAAAGGAAGAGAAACCTTATTAGAGAAATATTTACATGCATTTCTACGTACATGAATTATTTACGCTATTTATTCGTTATCTGGTTGAAAATTTATAATAATCGCAGTGAACGTGATAAAAATCGCCATAACGTTTCGACGTTCTGATAGACGTTATTATTACGACGTTGTAATTTATGACTTATGAATATAACCTGACCTCCTGATCTTTCTCAATCTTCTCATTTAACTCGCTAGAGGACAAAGGCAAATTGAATAGACAAGATAAAAAGAAAAGCAAAAGAGGGGCAAAATGATTCGAAATGCGCGTAAGCCTGGCCCTGATATTTTTTAAGCTAGAAATCCACCTATAATTGGTATCGCGTTATTCAAATATATTTATAACATAATTTGCATATATTAGCAGTAAAATCGATAAAGCGCGGTAGTAAGTTAGAAAATTAGCCAGGATCGTGCGTGTTTGGTTTGGGACACATTAAAGGGGGATTCTCGCGTTAGTAAACTCAAGTGACTTTCTTGAATATTTTCTTTAGACCAGCTACTAGTTATATGGGGCGAGACCTTTTTAAGATGTAAATATAGTCTTGAAGAACAAATATCACTTTTACTTCAGTTCTTCTTATTGTTCATTGTATATTGTACAAGTGATTTGATCATCTTTGACGATGTAATCATTGTTACCGTGTAGTATAGCGTCTATCGCAGCCATCAGTAGACTGCGGATGTTCATGCAATTCTGTGCTTTTATGAGCATAATTAATGAAATCAGATCTACATAGAAATTTGTTTCATCCACTAAATATCATAGTAAGTGCTCTACTTTAAATGCCGTTGTTAATATGAGAAAATCATTTCTTAAATCAGAAATAGACTAACAAATTGCTTGTAAATTGATATTCTGCTTATAGTACTGTGTTAAAAGTATACGGTATCAGGTTCCTGTTACTTTTTACTCGATAAAAATTGCTGCCCTAGTAAAGATTAATCTGTTATTGTTAAAGGTTAGAAGATATGCCTTTGAAATGGGCAGAAAGAAATAGAGAGCAGTCGGATAATTGTAAATGGAGCTCGAGATTCTTATCTTCTCCTATAATATATCTCGAATTTCTGTTTTGAAAATCAAAACATGTAAGCTTTAGCTCCTGGCAGATTTTATATGCTGTATACTTACGTGTATTATGTATGAGGCGTGTTCTATTTTTCCGGCTAAGCTATAAAGGCATAATCTACAAGTGAAAATAAAAGGAAAATGTTCCATAAAATTTGGTCGTAAACGTTTTGTTATAGAGTTACACGTAAATATTGAATGCAGTGTGTAGCAACAGATTCTACATTATTCCTATTATTATTATTTATTTTATTTAAGGCTAGTTTCGTTAATAATTTTGCCGCTCATATTTAATTCGATTCTGAAGAAATTCGGAACGTAATAAATTCCAGGCTACATCGATGTCGAGTTTGTACTGCGAATATCAACGTACTGTAACAACATGCTGTGGTCAGAATTTAAGTATTCAAGCAGCTCTAGTTGCGTATAATAGGAATAACGTAGAAACGTACAGAAGTTTGTAATTCGCTTTACCGTATCCCATATCTCGCTTTCTGCATATTCCTGTTATGCACTTTGTTAATCGCTTAAAATGCCTTAAATAAAATAAATAACAATAATAAAGCATTTACGCATAAAATCTCAACGTGTGACATTTTCCCCTTATTTTCACTTGTACATTATACTCCTACAATTTGACCGGAAAAGTAGGGAACCCCCTATGCTATAGGGCTACTCACATTAATATTCAGACACAATACTACGTATCTCTGTATTTGTGGCTTCGTATAAGAGGGGATGATTTAAATATCCTGCTGCTTATTCTATGAAAATATTAACCATTTCTCGTAGCTCGACAGTGCGTAAATAATTTCTCTCTAGCAATATTTTAATTAAACAACGTTTAATTGTACACATAGCAGATTTTTACCAAAGTATTGTCTTATTTTCACGTCATACTAACGTTCGGACTCTGCTTTCCGTTCTACGATCTAGCGATTTTTAAAAACGGTTCCAAACGCGAAATAGATTTATTCTGTATAATTAAGCCAGAGAGAGGAGAAATCAGGAGAGAGGAGTGAATATTTTTATAACGCATCAAGAAATCTAGCATGTCACGAAAAGGAAAGAGTACTAGTTTTGTTAAAAGACGATTCGCAATTTATTATAGAGAAAAGGGTAAAAGTAAGACCACATCGAATTTAAGAAACAAAGAGAATAATCTTCTGCTTGTTTAAAATTTATTGTACAATTAAACGCTAGTTTTAGAAGGAAATTGTTTGCGTATTTTCAAACTACAATAAATGTTTCCTTATATTCGTAGAATAAGCAACACAACATTTAAATCATCTCCTCCTACACAAATCAACAAATACACAGACACTGTTGTGTGCGAATATTAATGTGGATAACTGTACCTATTTATTGTGAGTCTAATTATAGAGTAAGCCTGTAATTTGCGGAACCTTTCAAACGATATGTTTGAATTCTTTCTACCAATTGGTAGAAAATTATGTTGTATATTTCAAAAAATATAGACACAACCAATATACATATAGATATACTAATAAAAAACATTCATAATAAAAAACATTCATAATAATTAACATTTCATAATAAATAACATAATAAAATTCATAATAAAAATTCATAATAAAAAACATTCATAATAAAATACAAATACTAATAGAAACATGAGATGACGATCCTTTCGAAATTATTCAATTTTGATGTAAAATATTTTTCGGCATCAACAATTTCGAAAATGTTCGCATGGACAGATTTAAATGGGCCATCTTAAAAAACGACCGTATGAATATTGGTTGATTGCTTCTGGCTGTATCCATATATATACATATGCGTGTACATACATAGTATGATATAACGAAAATGGTATATCGATTTTTATTGCGTGAGTGTAATGCTTGAATTTATGCGATTACTTAACTCGCTCTGTTCGTTGCAAAAGCCACTTATTGTCAATTAACAGGATAAACGAAATACGATGGTATTTCGTGTAATTAACGATATTGCAATAAGTGAGATGAGTATACAAAGTATTACAAGCCAAACGCACAAACAAATATATAAATATATGTATACATTTTATTAGTTTTCGCCTACCAAAACGAGATTGATTTACATAGATTTCTTATTCAACTTCAATTAGGCTACTACATATATATTTAAACTTACTCTTAATTATACACTGTTTACTTTATACTCAATTACTTCAGAAATTACCTATATTTAAAGCGATATCACTTTTCACATTTCGCCATTTTTCCAAACATCTATCTTCGTGTTATTTTAAATAAATACAGTAATATAAATATAGTAGGAGGTAAAATTATTTCCAATGTAAGCTAAATTAAAAGTTTTAATGCATCGTCGACGCACGACGATTTTCACGCGACGAACATGAACATATTTTTCGAAAATATGCGGGAATTGCAGTAAAACATTTATTTCACAATTATATCGTGTACTTTTTCGCATTTCTTTTTTCCTTAATAAGGTTGAAAGGGAATAAATTGTGTTTTATTTTAAAAGTATACGTCAACACGATATTAATATCTTAATTAATATGCAGATTGTCAACGAATTTACAAGGTTTGTTAGTTGAGAGTTAAAGAAGAAGAAAAATATATATGTATATTTATGTGCTACCAGTGACTCATCGGAAATACTTGATGAGGACACCTGCACTTACGACTCTTCGGAAACGGTTGAACGGCCTTGAACTCGGTGAACAGATGTTCGGTAATGAACTCCTTCTCATTCATAGCAACGGGTTGTTCCAATGTGTTCATAGTCTTCATAATTTCTATCGAAAAACGTATCTATACCTGTACCTTTGGAATTGATAAGAAATATAGAGGAATGTTTCAAACGTTTACTATAATAACGAGTATATCACGAGGTAAGAGAAGATTATAAGAAGATTATATTAGAGACAGTCGCGAAGGTTTACACACACTCTTTAAAGTCCTTACTATGATATAAAATATCATAGCTCTATGAATTTTTTTTTTCTTTTATTAAGATACATATTTTTAAAATCTAACGCAATTTATTGATTCTCGTCTTTATTAAGAAATAACAAATAGCAAAATACAAAATACATTGTTAGAAATATTCTATACACCTGTTGTATCTGATGAAATCATAAAAATGATAGGCTTAATATTACATGAATATGTCGTTGAATCTTTTTGTCCCGTTAAGACACATGTTTTTAAAATGTAACGCAATTTATTCACTTTCACCCTTATTAAGAAAAAGCAGGTAAAATATGTACAAGATATAATGTTAGAAAAATTACAGACATCCGTTAGATCTGCACGAAATCATAAAAATTGTAAGCTTAATAGTATATTAATACAATCTTGTAGTCTTACGTAAGCTTCAATACATAATATATTACAACTGTCTGTCTTCTTGACGTTGAAAAAGCTGAAGGTTTTGCAATTATTTCTGACTTATTCTGACTTTCCTCCAGTATTTCGTCTTCAGTTTCTTAAATCAGATAGACAAAATTTGATAAGTATTCTGAACCTCTCATGACTGACGGTGCATGTATCAAGAAGAATACTGATTAATTTATTTTTAAATTCGATCGAATTTCTTTGCAAGTATTCGCATAAAACTCTATAGATATAAAGATCGTGATCGATAGCCATACCATGTCGCCTGAGTGGTTTACCTAAATCAGCGTACAAGGTACTATTTATTGGCATTAACTGCCACGTTAATTTCAAACTTAATCGCATGCAAAAGATTGAGTCAGCTGCAAGTAGCAGCATATTTTACATTTCCAAGGAATTTTGCCCAAGAACATTGCAATCTAATTTTTGTTGAGTGAAACAAGAAAAGATCCATGTCGACGTGGTTAATAATTTCGGAGATAAAAAATGATCTAGGTTAATAAGATATGTTAAAGCCGGAGAAATTTTCATTTATCGAAAACGTCTCATCTCACAATGAAACGCATTCCTTTCTATTGCGGCCACTTAAGAGAAATTAGGAAAAAATATAAAATGCAAAACAATATCAGTGAAATCACGAACATACGTGAAAATATTAGCAACGTAATTACATTCTTCAAAGAAATCAAAATTTATGCTCAATTATAGAGACAAGTGGAAATACTTGATATATGCATATACCTATGTAAGTTTATAGTGATGTACAGCTTTTTATTACATATACCACGTAAAATCATGCAAATAGGAAAATTTTCCAATCTCTATATACATTGCAATAAAAATAAATTAATAATTGTACCAAGTTGCTCATAACTGTAGCAGTCGATGCGACTGCAAACCTTTTAAATAAAAGAAAAGGATCTCATTGATTATTATTAGACTATGGATTTCTATGAACTTATGAGAAATTTGAAGCCACAAGAATGTACAGAATACAGGTAATATGCGAAAACGTATAGAGCATTCAAAGTAGAATACTCGTTATAGCATTTAACACCTAAATTCCATTCATTTAATTACATTGATAGCAATATGAATTTCCATAAACATGTGCAGCCTAGTTACATATGCTTTGGCAATATATTTGTATAAAATTTCCTGCTCTGAATCACACTCTGACTCAATTAGTAAATTTTTATTCATCCGATTGGAAAGTTGGCATTGGAGTTGCCCTTAGTGGAAACGTTGCTTGTTTTCCATCATTACTACTTCCTTTCTGTAGCTCTTCATCCTTATTGTCCCACTCGTTGCTAGGACTGTTTGAGGAATCTCATTACAAAACTTGCCTGTAAAACCGGTTTCTAACCAGTGCAACCGGCCACCATGGCATGGGTTTGCTTTTCTCGAAGGAAGTGTGACTTCTTCGATTCCTTTGCACAGTAAGAAGGCAAACTTTCGGTATCGTAAAAACTCTCGTGTATAGTTGCACCTTAAAGATGCTTCGCTTTACACGCTTTGCAATTTGTTTGGAAAAATAAAAGAACGAAACTAAGGGAGAATCGTTTAATCGAACACACAGCGATTACAGTTTTGTTAATTCGTTAAGGACCGAGCAACGGTTTATCACAATGTCAAGAATACCTCGATTTCTTTATATTTTATACAATTGCAAAATCTAGCTAGGAGAAATAGCGACGAAAAAGATATTACGCGAATTTTTGTAATTTGCTTTCGTAACCACAATATTGAGAAACAGATTTGGTAATGTAAGACGATCGAAAGAAATGTTGCAAATGACGAGTGATTTTGAAATTATTATTTTTTAATTAAATATATAAGATACAAATTTCTTGCGGTTAAAGGAAAGTTATGCGAAACTTCGTTCAGTAAATTCTTCATTCTATTGAGCAAATATACTTTATCGAGTTTTAGCATTGCTTCACAGCTGTGTATTTATGCCATAAATATATTTTAATGGCTTTTTTGAAGTGGCACAGCAATGTTTTCCTAATGTAACTTTTGTATCATTATTTTAAACCTAGTCTTTGAAGTATACAGTTGTATACAATATACATACAATATACATTGTATACAATATAATTTATAAGTATACAATCAGAGAATAAAGCACTTTATATATTATTCTAATAAATTCCTCGTCCTATTTTCTTCTCGTCTAAGTGATTTCATACTTGAACGTCTGAAATTTAATACTTGATAGATACTTGCAAACTAAAATAGAAATTTGCATTAATATCAGATAGCCGAAAATGTAATCTTAAGAATTTACAATATTTAGAAAAGGATGAATTACTTTGAACAATATTATATTTAATTAATAATATAAAGTTTGTCCTATTTACGCATTACATGTTATTTAAAAATAACATCTTTAAACATTATTGTTACGTAATTAGGTTTATACAGTCATCCTGCATTTACATAATTAATTAGAGTATATCCGAGTATATCCTCTTTGCTTCTTTAGATAGCTTCTGTTTTAGAATTATTTTATTCGCAAAAAGTCTGCAATATACAAAAGATAGAAAAATTACATTGAATAGTGAAACGAAATATTTAAAAACTATGTGAAATTCCCTAATATCTGAGGTGGTCGTTGGTGAAGCTGCCCACAAGAAATACTCTTGATGTTCAACAATAAAGCTTATTAAACTATTAACAATTAACAACGATTAACAACTGTTAAAGTGGTCACCACTTCTACGAAAACTCCACATCTGGTCTTTTTAGTTTTCTCAAGCGCTGAAGCCATCGACAGCATATAGACAAAAGAATAGCACGAAGGCAGACCATAAACAGTAGACAGGCGACGTTGGCTTCGGAGTTTTCAGTTATAAGGTAACACTGCTAGCGTGCGGATCTGGACCAGCTCAAATTGTATTCCTACTTATTATTACACTTCTCTACTAAATTAAATATATATATTTTGTACCTTACACTTTATCCACGCGTTTTCTCTCTTTATACATCCCATAACCTCAACACTTCATTTGACAGTTTTGGATTACACGCAATGATCGTGACATGCAACATTCGCCTGATTTGTCGTCCGACAAAAATTGAATAGCAAAATTACGTTCTAACGAAAAATTCGTGCTTTTTTTTATATTTACGGCGTAACTGCCAAAATTTTATTTCTCGCGTCTTCGCGATAGTTGAAATAGGTGTAATATTTTTTTTCTTTTTTATTTATTAGAATATTTACAATCAATTATCGTTGAGAATTTTCAGTAACTTCATTTGGCGTGATACAATGACATGGCTTATACTAGTTTTATATTGTTGGTTCTAGTGGAATCTAAGGATTTAATCTAGAGGATATTTTCTTTCTCCATAGTTAGATTCCGTAGGTCCAGACAGGGTCTGGACCAGGTCAAATTATATTCCTACTTGTTATTACACTTCTCTACTAAATTAAATATATATATTTTGTACCTTACACTTTATCCACGCGTTTTCTCTCTTTATACATCTAATAACCTCAACAACAACGATTAACGATGTTATTAAGAACTAACGATTAACGACTAACTATCAAGAGTTATAACCGCGTATCTCTAATAGTGTTTGCTTCGCTATGACACTTAACCTTTCGCACTTTGCAGCTCGGGGCAGAATAAATCTTTGGTTCGAAACCAAACGGATTCTTTTCTTTGTTGCCCTTCGATATCCCCACTACGCACGCGTTTATTAGAAGCCGCGTATGAATTCTTCGGAATATTCGGTGAAAGAACCGTAGGGATATCGATGGTGCATTAGGCATGTCGGCCTTACGCTTTGAAGGTATAGCGCTTTGTGTCGCGAAGCCGTTGGAAAGTTCACATATCTGTATCATAAAGCCACATATCTATTGAAATGTAACATCTATTTTGGGATCATATAGAACCGAAAAGGACAATAGAAATTTCATATCATTGAAACTACTAGTTTATAGACTTATTCCGCAGTTTGGTTACAACTGCGTGTAATACGAAAACCACGTTGCAAGAAATTTTATTGAATAAACAGTAATTCGTAACATAAGACGTAGCGTATTATAACGGAGCGTACCGTCGGTTCGCTTTCTAATCATTACGTAACTCTTAAGTGCTATAACAATATAATAGTCACTTAGAACGTACTGTTACAGAAGACAAATTAACCCACTTTTTACAAATTAACTATCGATATAACTTGTTAGAAGAAAATATAAATAATATTAAAATAATGAACTTTGTCATGTTATAAAATAAAGTGGCTGCTGCGAATTATCTGCACAATGTATGTATTTACTGTAACATTTACATATTAATTAATTTCTTCTTCACGTTTGTATCCCTTCAGTTATCTTCCTTTTTGAACTATTCTCTTCATAAAAAGTCTGGAATATACAAAAGGTAATTCCAAATAAAGTTCCATACCTATTGAAGTATAAAATCTTTTTCGGGTCATACAGAGGTCAACAAGGACAGCAGAAATTTCACACCGTCTAAGCTATGGAAATTTGATATTATGAAAATGAAATTAGAATTTAATAAAAATACACTTCATAGGAAGATGAGGATATGCAAATACTTTTTGTTGCTGAATAAAGGGCTTTTTTACACTGTTGTGTACATTGGGTTTAGTGTCTAGAACAATGATATATCACTTCGATATTGTATTTCAGTATTCACGAACCTTATGGTGTCGTGACTTATTAATCCGATTATAAACAGCTTCCGTATAATATAAGAAGAATTATGACTATTAGTTTTAAAAGCATTCATGGTGTCGCTGTTATGTGATTAAATCTGACAAATCTATTCAGGCCATCGTATTGCGTAACGAAGTATAGTAATCTTTTAGTAGATCTTTTCCATCTTTCTCGCAATATCTGCAACTTATAACTGATGGAAATCAACATTGGGAAATTACATATAATTAAAAGAAATTTTAAAATCAGATTATATCAGTTATTATTATATGGACACTATGGAATCGTAGAATACAGACGTTGAAGTCATAAAATTATCGTGATACCTTCTGACTATTACTTTTTGCATCGTAATAACACACCGTAATAACACACGTTTGTCACTGCTCATTTCGTATATCGTTTCTTCTTGCTATAACTCTTTCTAACGGTGCTTCCAATGGCATATGTCTATATGACATTTTCTTTTTGTCTTGGCCTATAGAATATAATGACAACGTTTGGTGGGGAAAATTGGGACTCCCTGTATATTCATAAATTTCGTAGGATTCGACTGCCAGCTTCGATACTGCAAGCTCATTACTTAGTCAATGGATTAACACGTTGACTGCCACGACACCCGTATTCGGGTGTCAGCAAAGTTTCTGGTTGGACCGCGTAACCCATATTCGGGTGTCGCTTATTTGACTACTTGCGCAGGATCGTCGTAGGTATTTCAAAAGATATTCCATAATAATAAAACCGTTGAATTGTTATAAAAGTAATACGAAAATGGTTTATTAAAAAATTATTTAGAATGTAAAACTTTAAAGTATTCTATACATAACTGAGGTTGGTCGGGACAATTTGGACAATAAGTTGTTGTTTTCTTCAAATTCTCCTGTGCCTTTGTTCGGCCCATTCGACGTCTTTTATTCGCATAACATAGTTTGCATGCGCGTCTAATGCTTGTTCCGGAATCATTTTTCCGAACGGCGATATTATGCTGACTCCGTCGAAGACAAGGATTTTTTGTATTTTCAGACAACCCTAATAATTTTGCAACTAATAATTGTCTAAATATTCTAATATTTATATTCTTCCTTGTTGCAATTTTGTAAACCGTCAAAGCGTTTACAACAGAAATTCCCAGAAGGAGTTGAATGCCAAGTTTTCTGTACCATTTGATTCCTTTCCTAATTGTGGTGGCATAAAAAACCATTTGGTCGGAATAATCTATACCACACTTTCCTTCATTATATTCAACAACAGCTAGTGGTTTTAACGTTGCGAACAAACGAAACGAAAGATCATTCTTGAGACCATCACATGAGGCGACTCGCATTACTAAAATATCGATGGGAGCACCTAACAGAGAACGCTTGGTACTGCTGCACGCGTGGCCTGACGGAGATTTCTTTGAAAACGCGTGGCAGTCAACGTGTTAAAGGTATAATATATAAACTGTTTTTGACGTTTTATTACAACAATAATCGTGCTGTGTATATTTCTGCAAAAATCGTTCTGTTAAATGCCAAACGTTTTCTAATAAAGAAAGAAATTCGAATACTGCTGATAAGAGAATACGGCTCGTTCATTATACTTGCCAAGTATCCGACCTTCACAAGCTGGTTTCGAAACTCGGAACGAGTGCTCGCGAGTTTCGAAAATCTACTCATAACGAGATTTTAAGTTAAAATTCGTAACAGAGGAAGTAACACTCCTGTGTGAAATATGTACAGAAAAAGTATCCCTGGAAGAAGACTACGTAGAAACACACGAATGATCTTTTTCCTTGGAACGATACGTTGCAACTCTGCGCTGATGTTTTCTAATGAGAAATGCATCTACGTAATATATGGCCAAAATCATAAAGTTTCTTCGAGACGCAAAAAACGAAACTTGTAACAACTTCGATATCTAAGCGAATCGAAGCTCTTGCAAGTATCACTCGAATCACGAGAATTAGAAAGACATTACTATTTCCTTGGAACAAATGTAGAAAAATTACGTAGGAATTATTAACAGTAAACAGGACTCCATTTGAACGTTTGTAATTGGGGGGTTTAGAAGTTTCCATGAAAGATGATTTACGCCGAGTAAATAGCTTCTCGTTACATTCGGCGACACTGACAATTTATGTTGAAGGAGTATAAATGAAAAACTGATTTACACCGATTGACTTCTGACTTATATTATTTAAGAACATCAGCCTAAAAAGATGATTTCATGTGAACGGAGAATTTCTTGCATGTTCATTTCAATTCTACTTGGAAGTACTTTGTTTGCCAAAGTAGGTTCTCATGGATGTTCCAATCACTTGCGTTTAGGTTGCAGTCTACTTGAAGGTACAGCTTTTTTTTCAAAACACTTGTAGAGGATTCGAATCTAGTCAATGAATATTCCAAGTTCGAACTTAATTGCAACGTATTTCGACCTATCACTAATTACAATTATTCGTCTCAATAAATCTCGTGCACTGACCGATTAATTAGCCACAAAATAAACGTAGCGACTGATACTAATAACAAAAATATCGTACTAAAATACGGTACGTCATAGCTGTTATCTAAAGTGATAAATGTAATTCTAGAACTGCGTTTATTTTTCTTACCTGCTCCACTTCTTTCAGCTACCTGAGCGAGTAGAATTAGAGAGGGAGCAAAGAGCTTGCGTCATTAATTGGCTCGGATTAACGAGCCATAAATCCTAGTAGAAAAAGGAAATCGAAATGTTCTCCAGTTTTTTTACTTCGATTTCCATTTATCCGGATTCGTGCAGCATATATTTTTACAGTCGGTGCAGGTTTTTATGCTCGAAAGAGGGTTCGATGACCCTTTGTCGTGAGTTACATGGACGAATAAGTGTAGCATGCGTGCGTGAAACCCTATCTTCCGGCCACCGGAAAATATTATGAAGAGCATTATTACTGTATCCTCTCTCGCAACTACATATTAAATGCATTTCCGACCAAGTAAACCTTTTGCTCCGATTAAACCAATACGACACTTTGAGGTTTGACACGCTTATGAACTAACTAATCAATCTTGAAACTAATCAATGAACTAACCAATCTTCTAAACATATCGAGTTATTGCAATTAACTCGATACCAGCTAGAAACTATATCTATTTGCAAAAATGCACGTGAGAGTGTGTATAGTGAGTAGATTCTGAAAGTCGTTGTTGTCTTTTTAATAATCACGTATCTCTAAACTGAATGGGTACGTATCTCGAAAGAGAATCCAAAATGTAAGGGAGAAGTAATTCAATTTCGAAGGATCTGTAGCGGCACGTGAGTCAACGAAAGATTGGAATCGCAAGAGACTCATATTGTTGTGCCTTGGAGTACCAACGTTGTTTTGGTTTGCTACTTTCAAAGGTGAACGAACTCTGGACAAAACATTCTCGCCGTTACTTGTAATCGTCAACCGGAGTTATATTCGAACTTTTTATAATACCACCGGTCGATATAAACAGACGAACGTGGTCTATAGGATTATTATAGCGAGTCATACTGTCGCATAGCGAGCGTAGAGCTGAACAGTAGCATTGAGCGAGTCACGATTATCTCTGTACCTGTATTTAAAGTGATTCTAATATACACCGACTATTACAATTTTATCGGTCGTCTCTTTGATAAATCAACACGTATAATAAACCACCTCAGATCGTTTATCGTTCAGGAAGATAGTGATCGAGAACAGGAGGCAAAAATGCATAATGGATAGTTGCTACAAATGCCATCAAACAACTTAATACATTCTTCAAATATAGGTATGCACGTCGGGGTCACCGATTTGTAGAGGTTTATGCGAAGAGGACGTTGGTACGTGAGGTTTAATAACGAGGTTGCTCGTTGTTGAAACCATCGAATATATTTAGAATAATAAATTAATATACGTGAGTCGTTAATACAAAGTATAAATCGCAAAATAAGATCGCGGAATAAATATTCGTAAATGCTCGTCGCATAACTCGGCAGACACTCGAAGATATTATGGGTACTGTTAGATAATCGCGATGCTCGGAGATACTCAGAGATACTGTGTAAATACTGTACGATACTATACGATACTCAATATGTACTGTGCGATACTGATTACTGTAGATTACATGATTAGAACGTTTTAACAAGATTACGGTAAGATCAAACTGCAATGATATCATCTCTTATAAGCATCATGGCTAGATATGATATTTAATTATATAATGTTACAATAGTTATAATATAATTAATTGGTTTTTGGGAGTCAATATTCGATAATAAATCTGGCTTCTGTAACCGTGAAACTTTACAGAATTACTTTGTTGCTTGAGCAACTCTTTCTTTCGATCTCTTATCTTTAGATTCTATCATTTTTAAATTATAGATCGGTTTGAGAATAATGTGCTAAACTGGTGGGATTATTTTCGATGTTAATATTAGCAATGATAATTAAATAGTAAATATATATAGCAACATATATAGTAAACAGAAAAATACATTACTGTTACATTTTTGATAGGTAATTTAGATCTGTAGCCTGAAAAAATACCCTTTTATAAAAAAAGTAGCAGATGTCGTTTCTAATTACTAATTAATTCATCATTAATTTGTACACATTCACGTATTTGTAGAATTCACGTATCGTTGCTATAAATCCATAAAGCGTCCGCACAGTTACGAACAACGATATAAGTCTAGGTATGAATTCCGAATATCAATATAATGAGATAAAAAGACGAGTAAAACAATTCGCAATTAAGAACAAACAAGAAATAAAATTTGAAATATCAACCAGTAGCTTACAAATGAGAAAAAACAAAAAAGAAACTGCAGAGAATCGGCTGTTCGTTAATTGAAAAAATATCAACAATAAATTGACGTGTGCGCTCACTTTTTTATCTTCATTTTTGACACATGTACTATTTTTTGTATCTAGTTGAATCGTTAATGAATGAACGCAGCTCATTTAACTCACCTCTTGTACCAATAATAAATGTTAAAATAACGTACGTAATACTTATTCGCTGGAATAATTTCCTAATGCGGTACACATTTTGACTGATTACGTGGATGTCTGCGAATCTCATCCAATACTGAACCACAGACTTGGTACATCAACAATTGAGGACACGGATGCAAGAACAGTATAAGTGCACTTACCCTCCTTATGCGTCCGAGCGCATCATCCAGCCCTCCATACCTGACCTACTTACACGAAGTATACTTGCGTAATAAAAGGTCGGTTAAATCATACAGTAACGAGAAAGTCATTTTCATTTATTTTTAAATCATATACAGTGGCTGCAGAAAGTATCTGTGCGTAACCTTATTTTCCAATGAAGCCTTTCTTTTATCAGGTTGCACATTTCATTTTCGTAGCATTAAATTTTTGTAATCATATAAAAGTACCTGATAATATCAAATGATCGGAAATTTAATATACTTAATTAATTAGTATATCGATTGCAATAAATATAATCCTGTACAAATACTTTTTGTAGACACTGTATAATGCGGTGAATCTTTTTTTTTTTTTAAATTATTCAAAAACTCTCACGCATGTTATAGTAATTAAACCATAATGCATATTTATACGTTGGATATGAATTTTCTCAGCTAATGAACAATCAATATCTTTGATTTTCGTCAAACTCTAGTTCTGAAATCTAATTTAAAATTGACAAATTTGCACAGACTCACGAAAGTGTTTGAATACTTGTAGATGCGTGCTATGATGTATTATGTATATTATACGGAACATTTCGAAATTTCGTTAGTACTGTTCGAGACTCGACTATCGCAAGACTGTTACAAAATATTTAGTGCAAGTGTATGTTTCGCAGACATACTTAATCAATTTGCATTGCATATATTAATAAACTTCGATGTTTTAATTTTGTAATAAATTGTAATTTCGATATACATTCGCATTCCGTATGAATTTACTTAAATTCGTACCTCCATGTGCATTTGTCTATGTAAAATTATCATTTTGAGGATGTTCTTCTTTCTGTAAAAATCTAATGTAGACTATTGTTCGATAAAAATATTGCTTTAATAAGCAACACTTGCAATTTTTGTTTAACACTCCGTCTGCAATTTTATTAAGCAGCCTCTTTTAGGCTTTCGAGTTTTAAAAAAATCTCCCAATGATTTCTTTACGAAAGTAAAATTCGGACAGAAATGTGGAGGAAATGAAAAATTACTTCAAATTACTGGCCGAGAACGACCTAGTAAGTTAAGTATACTGCTATGCAAGCAAAGTATATCGTTTTCAGAGTTTCATCATTTTATTCTCAAGATCTCAGTTTTACTCCAGTTTCCCTAATGTAGAACCTCTTCATGAGCAGTTGTTAAAGCTTGACAAATAAATAAATAAAAAGGCGTACGAGTTAGTAAATTCGAGACACTTTAGAACTTTACAGGTATATACTATCTCATAATTGAGAATCCGCTGAAAAAAATGTTCATACCTCTTCCGCATGAAAAGTACCGTGTGAAATTATATTCAAGTTCAGCGATTCGTTTTAATTTTTAAAGCTTCTTTGCCGCGGCTGGTGGTGGGTTCGTTCTGCGCGAGTGTGCCGTATTCATTGTGTTTGATCGACCGTACTGTCCCCATGTACGTCGCGTTAGCCTCGCCCTTTTACGCAGATTTCATTTCCCTCCGTTTATCATTCCCCGTTTCACTCCATACTCATTATGACCCTCGTGAAAGTGAAGTTGTTTCTGTTGGGGTAAAACTTTCAAGCACATTGAGCACAGTGGCCACTGTTGTGTCAACAAGAGATTGATGTTGGCGTAAAAGTCTTTTCAGACTACTTAAAGCAGCATTATTTTTAAGCAGTTGTGTCATACAGTGGCGGACAAAAGAAAGTTTCAAATTGATGCTCATGTATATACAAGTGAGATTTCTAGTAAACAATTTTTCTCTACTAAACACTCGTCTGTTATAGAACGGGCAATTATATTGTGCATTATCAGTTTTGTAAAATTACAGCGTTAATTCCGTTTTACTCTTTCAACTTTCCTTTCACCGTCACTGTATCATTTCATATGCAGTAGAGCCTTCCTTATCCGGGATAAGGTAGACGAAACTATTCGGATGATGGAACAATCATTTTTCTCATATGAAATTTCGTTTATTCAAATACGCATTCTGATTAAGTAAATTAAAGAAATTAATGATAATTTCTTTAACCCTTTGAGTGCTGACTACTCGCGGCCTATGTCGTCCGTACGGACGGCGCGCGTCTAGCGCTGACGATCGCTGTGGACGGAATACTTTTTCGTTAGACTGAACTCTGTTGATTGACTATTCAAAGCGCAAATCGTAATAAGTTATAGTAATTCTTTTGCACGAGATTAAATGATTCAAGAGCGTTATTTTTTAGTTATTTTTAATTATTTATTATAAACATTGAAATTTACAGTTAACTAGAATTTGGGTAATAAACTAGAAAACTAAATTTAGTAAATATAACACAAGTTAATAATTTAGTTTTGTGTGAAAAATTCAGTGCTTGAGAAAACTAAAAAAACCACATGTAGAGTTTTCTTACAAGTGGTGACCACTTCGACAATAACGAGCCACTATTGGCATTTGTTTACTGCCGTAAGGAATGCATTTATATTTATTTCACACAAACGTAATAGTATTACTTCTGCGTAGGTGTTCGGAAAAATTGAAAAACCCATACATGCGTCCTTAGCCCATGCCGGACACTTACAGAAAACGCATATATATGTCCTCAGTCCACACCGATAGCTTTCGCCAGACACCTATATGTGCCCACAGCACTCAAAGGGTTAAACAAGGGGAGAGGAGAAGGGATGGGGCAGAAGGTAATTGGCAAGAGCAGAACGACTAAATTTTGAACGACTAAAGTGGAAAGGAGCTATTTCGTAAAAGCAGTGAAGGGACATTTGAACATTGGAAGTGGAAAGAATTTGATAGGACAAGCCTGAGCATGGGACAAATACTATCGAAGAAAGAAAAGGCGGAAGTAGTCGAATGGCTAGCAATATAGAAAAGGGGGAAAAGGGAGAGAGAGACGGAGGAGAGGTGAACCAAGGGGGCTGTGCAAAATGTGAAGTGTAAATAGCAACCAACGAAATAGTTTCAGTTAGTTTTAAGAAAGGAAAGTGTTTTATAATAAACCAAAGGCAATTTCAGAATAGAAAGCTAGGAAATAAATAATTACGTAAGGCAGGTTCGGCAATTAATTATAAAAATAATGTATATATTGTAACCTATGTAACCAAGTTGAATTTCTGGGCTACTAAGCTGAAACGAATAAATTACTACTAGTTTTGTTTTTTAACGTATGTATTCCACTCTCTTTGGTTGCTAGGCCACGTAATTCTTTCAACACAAGTAACTGTATTGAATTACATTCATTTTGTATTTCGAACCATCCCAGCTCCTTTTCAAATTCCACGAATGCTTCGGCATGAGAAGCCATCGTATCATTATCACTTTCGTTTGCTGTTCCCATTTGTATAAAATCATTTACACAATCAATATATTTGCAGCTTTCCTACCGTTGCCATGGAATCTACGTGCTTCGCATAATTTTCAGTATCATGTTTTGTGTTTTAATGTCCGTGTTTGCGACTCCTCCAGCGCCATGTATTTTTGCTAATTCTGTTGCACTCGCACCGCATTCGAGTGTCTGAATCGTATCGTATTTCCTTCCGATAGTTATCAGTTTCGTACTAGATTCTTATAATCGGAATTCACTGAATCGTACGAAGCAAGGGATACATTTTACGTGAAGATTAATAAAATACGAACATATCTGAAACGAAAAAAGGCATGGGAATTATTATGTTCGGATAATAGAGCGGTCGGATGATAGAATGTCCGGATATTAGGGTATTTGGATAATGGCTGCTCGAATAAAGGAGCTCTACACTGTATTAAAGAAAATGAGACTCATATGAAAAATCATTAGGGTCTTACTAAAACCTTTGTGGTTATGTCGATGGAAGCACGAGCAGGGGAGAATCCACATGTTCTATAACGTAATAAGAATCTTATAAGTGATAAAATTCAATATTTTTTCTCCAACTTTGTTTCCTTTAATTTTGGCATTTGTATTGTTAAATATTCAATTTGTAGCGGCACACGAGTCAATGGAAAATTCCAATCGGGAGAGACTCATATTGTTGCGCCTTGGAGTGCCAACGTTGTTTTGGTTTGCTAGGTTCAAAGGTAAACGAACTCCGGACAAAATATCATCGTCGTTGTTTGTAATCGTCAACCGGAGTTACATTCAAACTTTTTACAATACCATCGGTCGATACAAAACAGACGAACGTGCTCTGTAGGGCGATCATTATAGCGAGTCATACAATCGAATAGCGAGCGTAGAGCTGAACAGTAGCATTGAGCCAGCGACGATTACCACCGGTATAAACTATCTCTGTATTTGTATTTAAAGTGATTTTAACACTTTGACTGCCACGTTGGTCATATACGACCGGTCACGGTTTCTCCTGTGACGCCACGGTGGTCATTGGTGACCGAAGCGCTTGAACTTCTTACAATTGTAAAAATTGTATGAAAATTGACAGTCAGGGCATTTTGAATATAACCGATAAATAGAAGATACTTTGAAATAAAAAGCGCCCCATTGAACGATTAAACATTTTTATTAGAATATCAATAAAAAAAAGCGAGAACAGATCTTGCATCTAACGGTGCACTGTGTTTGTATCCATATCTTTGAGGGGTAATCTACGAATATTATTATAAACACAGCTTAGAAAATAGTCGTAAATGCTGTTTTATAATTATATAATTGAAGTTAGAAGTGTGAACATACCTTACTATTATATATAGAATGAGCAAATACCGTTTACTAATATCTTCTACACGTTTCAACAATATATTCTGGACGTTTTACTTACGACGAAATAACGAATGCGAATGGTTTATTGAAATAAACGAAGCCTTGTTATAATATGTCGCTATCAACTATTACCAAGGCGCCACGGTGGTCACCCGTGACCATCAATAAGATGAACGGTCCATTGGGGAAGAATGTTGTCTTATATCATCAATTTATTATTATTTTGTCATTACATGCTTTGAATAATAAAAATACTCCCGTGGCGTCCTGAACGAAACATGTGATTTTGGCGTGGCAGTCAAAGTGATATACACCGACTATTACAATTTTATCCACCTGAAATTTCGTATTATATATGTTATTCTAAGATTTCATGTGTGGCGGCACAGCAAATACACCGCTCCTCGACACCTTACCTCCGATCGACGGTCGGACAGTGGCAGCGCAGTCCTGTTTTTGCGTCCAGGCTTTCAGGACATAAATTAAAATATCGCACATAAGCACAGCGCAACAGCGGCTTAAATTTAAGTTACAATAATAATCTTAAAAAAAAAAAAAAAGAAATGTAATAATGCATGGCTATGTCATACCGTCGCGTATCGGTACTTTTGCCTGAACCATCCTACGATCAGAATTCAGTTTTTATTCTGGAAAAAAATCATGTAAAAAAAGAAAAGATGTAAAAAATCTGGAATTAATAAACAAAGATTAAAAAAAAAAAAAAACAGTGGCAGCGCAGTGCTTAGCGCCTTAGGTTACGAACGTTCGGGAGGCGGGTTCGAATCCCGGCGACCGGAGTCCTATTTTTCTTCCACGCATCTAAATCAGAAGAAAAAGCAGCAGTAGCCCAGCAGCGACATCTACAGTCAGCGCTACAATTATCACGAACGACATCTACACCTCACATGCATCCTATAAATTTATATTTCACGAGCGAAATTAGGTGGCATTTTTTAAATGAGCTACTTAAATTATTATTTATTTATTTTACTCCGTAATTATATTTGAACATGTATGACCTTATGGTGCCACAAATTGTTCTAAAATAATTATACGTTAGTTGATTAGTTAGTTAGTTCACGTTAGAAGATGAAATAATTCTTCTGTAAACCGTTTTATTATTTGGCTGTGAAGCGAAAGAACCTTTTACTTTATTCCTTATCTCGAATTTGAATAAATTTTCTAAGGATGCTCCGAATCATAAGATCACGAAGGGTATGAAATCCCAAACTTATTATATTTTTCTATAATTTTTGCCAATGACTTTCCCAAATTTTTCTGATCGATTAGTCGTTTTATTACCCAGATCAATTTTTATTGTCTCGCCTGAAATTAATACTTCTAACATTTATGAACGAGAGTGTGTACGTATCGCTCATTTGCTGAAACAATGGCGTAACTCAAAGATCACGATTTTAGGGAAAACAAGCGTAAATGTTTTAAATTGATACTGTTCCGTGGTGATTCTGTCGTCGCGCGATGAATATTTAAAGTTCATTTGTAGAACTCCACCAATAGAACCGTACAACAATTGTGTCTTTTGTATCAGCAACCCAAAGACTACGAATTTTAATCGATATCGATCAAATTTTATGTGGATATCGCAACAAACGAGCGTATGTACCAGGGCCAGTCAGATATTAACCGGATTGCGTGCGACATATCTGCACTGTGTCACTTATCCAGATGGAACTACGTAGGAGTTCAAATAAGCGTGTCTTAAAGACGTTCCACCCCATGTGGTGCTCTATTTACCATTTCCTCGCTATACAACTCAATGAGCGGGAAGACAGTACCATCTTCCGTCGCACGATGCATAATTATTAAGTTTCTAAAGGTTGGCTGCACAAAATTCACTAGAATTTTGCATAGATTGCGACTATGGTTTAGGAATGACACGTTATCAAGAAACCAAGTGTTCAGAAGACATAAACCGTTTTCCAATGGACGTCGATACGTTCAAAACGCATCGCATTCGCGACGCTCCGAGACGAGCGTAACGCCGGCAAACGTCGAAGCTGTCGGGTAACCGATCGAGCACGATCGATGCACAACGATCGACGAAATTCGCTGGAAGATTAATATTAGTCGTGGAAGTGTGGTTTCCATCGTTCGGAAGGAGTTAAAGTTCCGTAAAATCATAGCCACTTAAAGAAGCGTTAGGAGGACAACGTTTCAACAGCCACGAAGAAGTAGAGCAATTCGTGCGTAATTGGCTCTTGACCCAGCCCTGCACTTTCTACGAAACTGGGATGAAAAAATTAGCAATCCCCTGGAGGAAATGTAGAGAAGAAAATACATAGAAAAATAAGCGAACTGTTCTTTTTGGAACATTTTACTGAAATATAAAGTTACCGGTTTATATTTGACTCGCTCTTTGATTGACTTTCCTATTAGACATACACATGTGATCTAGGTATATGTAAGCTTACAAGTTTATGCATATGTAACATTTGCAAGGATTTAACAATGGATACTTAATGACTTAGTCCGTTAATTTGTTTACTTTGCCGATTTATCGAAGGTTTCGCATTTATCTTACTTTAGAACTATAAAGGCAGATCTCGGAGAGTTCAGATCGTTGTACGTTGCGAAGCTTCGTTAACTCAGGTCGTTAGGTTTCATCCTTGGCCTAATTGCATTGCAAGTAGGACGGCAGTGAATCTGTATCGATACCCGATGTAGATGAGTAGAAATATACCGAAGCATTTGTTCGGCCTCTCGTTTTATAATTGCGCATTGATATTTTATGAAATACAGATTGTGTATCGTGCACTTAATTCATTCGCTTATATTGAAAGAATTTTGTTGTTACAAAGATACCGCAATGTCACGAGGCTTTACATGTTCAAAAGAATAATTGGCGAGATATCCATTTTCATATCGACCGTATAAAATTTGCTTGTATTTATAAATGTATCTTAAATTTGAAGGAAATTTAATCGAGTTAGGCGAATCATGAAGAAATGAATATATATTTTATATTTGACCATTGTGAATCATAAAGTACGAATAGTTAGAATAGTTATAAACGTGTGTGTTAAGTGGTTAACTCTGGTATATTGTAAGAATGTAAATACGAAGAGAGAAAAATGAACATAACACGAAGAAGTTGCACATATGAAATTATCAATATTAATATTTTTTATTAGACCATATTAAAAATAATGTTACAAGTTAATATGTAGTTAACATTACATACATATATTAACGTTGTTTGTTAAAACTAATTGTATGGATAAGAAATATTGCAACTTATCTAATTATAATAAAATATAATATAATTATAAAATACTGTACGGAAATAATACGGATAAATATAGAGATAATAAACAACCAAAGATACATATCGCATAAAAGATTATAAATGAACATTTTTGTGTGCCACTAAAAATACAAAGTAAAAAATTAATATTATAACATTAAGAGAACATTAGAAAGACGGAAGATTAAGGATGTTATGCATTCCGCTCGAATCCTCGTATCATAATCAGGATCAAGACTCATTTACGAAATTCCAATTAATCGGTATAGGACGTCCAGTAGCTGAAAAACAGTCGAGTCGTCAAAATAATAAATATAAATTAATTTGTATCTAAAGGATGGCAGAAAAAGAAAGAGTAAGATACAAACTATGTAAAAACTGAAGATTAACAACTTTGATGAAGTGATATTATTCATTTAATAGGCATACATACAGGGTGAACACTGTCTATAACAATTCTTCATCTTTCTCAATAGGTAATAGTTTGCTTTAGGAGTTAACGATCCTACGTAATCAATAACCTTTTTCCAGGGAAATTTGTTACGCATAAATAATTTTGTGACAAAATGTGCGTTTAATTTCTTTCGTAAATTAGATACACGAAATTCAATAGGCTACTTGTGCACGCTTTCACGACTGACTATATGTATGTGTATTAAATTGAGACAAAATATTTCAAGCTCAATCGAATGCAATGCAGGCAAAATTTAGATTTGCAGGTAAACCTGTGTAAATAAACTTCGAAAAACTTACAGTGTCCCGCTTTCCCAAATAGATATCTGAAAAGGCAGCTTTCAAGAGTTCTGCTTCTAAACACGGTTGGCTTCTCTCGCTGTTAATTACTTTGAGTAATTCCCACAAGCTGTCGATATCGAATCGCTTTTTACGTAGGCGTCGTTCTAATTCTTTCGGTACTTTAAATTTCCTACCAAGCTCAGGTTTAAAATCATAATTCCTTTCACAAGCCACGCACTTGCATAAGATACGTTTCTCTGTTTCTAGGATGACTTGTCGTTTTATAAATTCGATTACGAAAGTTGTGCACTTACTTGTACGTAGAAAATTAAAAGTTATCTGCAAAGTACGTCATTACACAAATCTTTATTTCATAGGTTAATAGCAACGAAAAGACGAAATTTATTACCTGTTCACCTGGTTCTATGTATTTAGCTGCGCGTACAGCTATCACGCCATTTTTATGTATCGAATAAACTGTATTCGCACAACAAGAATGACGAACCAAGCTAAGCAAGGAATACAGATTGTATACTCCACTTACACTATCTGTGTTAACCGATATATCCTCCTGGAAAATATATGATTAGTAGCTATTACATGAAAACATTCAATCAGTGACATTTTACATATTGTAGTATTTACGTATTGTATTTTACATATTGCATGCATTTTATAAAATCATATATTAACCGCAGCGGTTTGGAAGAAATGCAATTAAAAATCGGTTGATACTCACCATAAAGACGTGTGTGTAGAAGATGTAGAATAATCGGAATAGTAACTTAGCGATACTTAAGATATCGTTGTATTCCCGCAAACAATTGGTCTGGTTTCGTAGGAATGAAGCGATATGGGCTGATTTAAATATATATTTTGCATTTCTCTTGTCATTCTTCTTCATCGATATACTCAAATTGAGGACGGATTTCAAATTGTTTTCCAAATTATCACGTTTCGTATAAAATTCTTTCATCGAATCTATTAAAAATTGAAACGATGTTGTTAACGAAGAAGTTACGAGACAATACAAATTTCTTTTTCATTCATTGATTATGGATGTTCATGCAAGTTCACACTCTTACGAATACAACGAACGAAACAGAAACTGAATCGAGATCTATTTCACCCTTAAAATATTACAATCAGTTATTCTATTTGGAATATGATGTACATTTTTTCTATTACGTATGTTTAATTTCTGTGTAAATGCAGGAACATTCGCAATTTATTAATAAAGCAAGGCCTCTATCGCGAATATATAAAATACACTTGCGAGTAAAAGAGAAATTATCAAAATTTGGCACGAAGCGTTAAATACAAGACAGTAATACAGAAAGAAAATAGAATTAACGTTGAAGAGTGTGTTCTTTCTCTGCACAAGCTAATATCTCCAATTCACATTTATGTTTATATCGATGGTGGCTTAATAAAGATTTACGAGTTAATAAATTATCATTACCTGCACTCCCAGTATCGAGCTCCTCGCAATATTTAATGGCTTCTGTGAGTTTTTCACCGTTTTCTGTAATCTTCATAAACAAGTTTATTACAAATTGAATATCAGGAGGAAAGTTTCTAGAGCTGCACTGAATTCGATGGTGTTCTTCATATGCTTTTGCACGACATTCTTTCGAACAATATAGCGCGCTATTACACTGTTCACATGGAAGTAATGCCCTGCACCGTTTTAGGCAATAGTGACACACATTCGCAATAGCAACGTCTGGTGGAAGAACAGACGTTACTTGGGGTTTCTCGATTAGAATGACGTCTCCAGTGCCGATGGGTTTCGTCGCTTCAAAATTTACACCATATTTTTTATTATGAACCAAGCGAACAGCATCGCTCATACCAGGAATATCTTTGTTTTCGTCGTGCGATAGCGATGGTATATCCTCAAAGTGGTTTCTGTTATTTTGTTTCGTATGCGGACGAGAAGCTTTTTTTTCTAAATCCATCTTTGTATCTTTGAAACGCTTGGTTAATTCGGTATTGGGAGAAATTTCGATCGCCCTATCGATGTCTATTAAACTCTCTTCGTACATTTCAAGGCATCCCAAGGCCTTAGCACGAATTGAGTATAAATATGCAGACATTTCGCAGTATGGGACGATCTCTTGCAATCCTCTCGTACAGAAGTTAATAGCCTCTTTATAATCCTCGCGCGATATGGCTGCGCTTGCTATTGCGAAAAAATGAAACAAGAATATGACTGCTGCATTTTTCGATTATTTTCTCTTCAATATGTTCGTGAATATGAATTTTCGCACTTTATTAACTGACTTGTAATCGATCGCGAATAAATGTTGCAGAAGGTTTTATTTCGATATAACGTTTCAGCTCCTTCCGATTAATCGCGATGCGCCTCGGACGAGATATCTCACGTGTATGTGTTTTAATACGGCAATCAAATGTCGCTCATCGGTTGCGTGATATTCCATTTCTAATTCAAATTCATAACTACAGTTTTCATTCAACATTTCACATTTCGAATGACAGATTTTGGAACCTGTCAAGGCCTCGATTGTCGCTATTCATACTGCTACACTTAGCGGTTAGCTTTTACATTAGCCACACAGTTTTTTTTTTATTTTTTTTTTAGAATCGATTGAACCAACATCTCTTTTCAGGCTCGTGAATGGACCTACATCACTTAATATATTGTTAGCGTCTCGACAGCTTGACTACTAATTGCAGAAAATGGACTTACGCCAATCTCAAAGTAAATGATCATTGCAATTCCATATTCGTATGAACGAAATTTCATTCGATTGAAGCAAACGAATACTTCATAGTTCACGTTTAAGTATATATGAATTTGTTGATGCGTTCAACATTGCCTCATGTAACGCTGTTGTTTCTTCAAGAATATAGCTTTTTCCCGGAGGCCTCAATCAGCGTTAGACGAAGCGGCGTTAGATCTATCAGTGTGAATAGCGATTGCTAGTTGTTTTCATATTCATAAGCGGGCTGTGTCTTACCAACTGTCTTTTATCCGAGTTTTTATTTGGATATTTTCATTTCTAACGAAAAGATATCCGAGATGTCGTTTAAAACGTCAACATGAACGACATTGCAATTGCACGATATCTCGTTCGAATATAAAGAATATTACGTGGTAAGATATTTAATTCATTCGTAGAAGTTAAGATTCAGTGTTTTAAATAGCGTTACCATTTCTAAAGATAAAATTGCAGATCGAGTACTGAAATTTGATTCAAATTTATGATTGTATTTGATATGTATATATGTGTATATTTCCTGGTACTCTAGTATCATAAATTTACGATAAATAGTTGCGTGTATACTTCCGTTTACAGAAGTACACAAATGCCAATTAGTCATGGTAAGTTAGTTGTTAATAATGACTTATAATATGTAAGTTATAAAGACTAAATTAGTGATTATAACGACTAAACTGTTCCACCAACTGATGGTTTGTAAGTCATTTTTAATGCAAAACTCACCTGCACTGATTGGTTCAATGCTATACCGACAATGAAAAAATTACAATACGTAATTTAATAAACAGATCACTATATTATATGCACATAATACATTTTATACCAAAGTAAATATAATGTACAAAACTAAGAGAAGACCTGAATATCTGGAAATCTGAATATAGGAGATATAATATTCGTTTGTTATCGTACTCACCCATAACATTATACAGTACAGCATTATTTGTGGATCTTGTATCATTAACTATTAAAGGTTTTTGGAACAGTTGATCGATGCACTTTTTTAATCGAGTTTCGTCTGATTCAGCTTCATCAAAACGTAAGAAATATGCAAGGTCCTCTTCGAAGGAATCCATGATAGAATGCAAAAGTTACAGAAAACAAAATAAAAATGTTCCGGTTACTCTCCCGCACTAATCAACGTGTAACGATGTCGAAGTCACGCCGAGGAATGATCCTCTTTTGATTCCTGATATAAGTACGTGTATAAATATATGTTGTGTGCATTTCATAGAATTGTCACATTGAATTATCAATAGAGACGCAAGAGTGGGGTCGATGACGAAGCTATGATATATATATATATATATATATATATATATATATATATATATATGACGACATAGAATTATCAATAGAATGAAACGAGACGATAAGAGATATACATATATTATATATATATATATATATTTTGCAATTTCGTTATCGATCGCACTCTTGAATATTTATTAATAATTTTATGAAATGCACACACACATATGTTATGTCCAAATGATGTCAGATGTTAATATTTTTTAAAAGTATCGTATACCAAATTTTTTTGCAAATAAAATTCTCTATATGTGCGGTTGTAAAGTATTATTATAGAAAATGCTGTGACTCATACAGACACAAGAAGAATTATGTAATTACAGATAATTATAATTCTCATAGAAACTGAGGACGAAAGTGTTCGCACAATTGAACAAGCAAATTCAGCTACATGCTATATAAATGAATTTGTAAATTATATAAGATAATACCACTGTTCTGTGCAACGTTAAACGATATCTCCAGTAGTTTTTACGAAATAAACCTATTATTAGTATAGGATTATTTATTCAGAAATATTAGAAATTAGGATTCCAATTATTTCTATCCTATATGATAAATTTATTGATAGATGAATCTATTCACAAATAACAGTTTATGACTCGTAACAACTCGGCAACTTTCACTCCACTCAACTCTCCACCCACAACCTACCAACTCCTGACAATTCGACTCTCAGTTAAGGACTGTCTGACAATTCCTCTTTCTCCCTTAAACATCCTTTTGTCCTTTGCCATATCCCCACCACGTACATGTTCCGTAACCGTCCACGATCATGTTCGCATACGTCTTCTTTCGCGGAACTATTCGACTGAAGGACCGACGATACATTGATGGGCAGTTTGGGCCATTGAAATTTTCCGACCCTTTCGGGCTCTTGGCACTTAGGCTTTCTCGCAACGTTGTTTATAGTTCACTCGATATTTCTTAGGCAATCCACGATACTACAATATTTCACTCTGTCTTGTATTATAATTCGTTTATTCTCTTGTTTAAACTAGATTTTACGAACGATGGTTTGGATCAACTCTTAAAATAAATTTTTGAGTTTCGTGCTATTGTATCTTAGATATTATTGTACAAATTTAAGAAAAAATTGATGGTAATGGATATAACATATATTTTTATAGTTGCTGTATGTGCACTGTGTGTGTGCAACTTCACATACATGTTATTTATATGCAACGCATGTATACATACGCATAAAATGTAGAAGTAGGAAATATAAAGTGGTAAAATACCTAAATAAAATTCTTTTTTCAATTTTAATGGATAAAGTTAGAGTGTAACAATTTTTTATGGGATTATAATACTACGGAAAGTGCTAAATTGCAGTTTTACTTTGCTAAATTGCAATACATATATACATAGAGAATATTTCTTTTATTTGAAAGGAACGTAATCACGTTACCACATTTAACCGTTTCGCAATCACTGGTGAGATATCTCGCGTGTGTATCAGGACGAGAGTTTCAATTCGAGGAAATATCGCATGAAAGATATATTGTTTCTAGAAATAATTTTATTTATCTTGTCTGTAGATACAAGTAACATACAGGGTATTCCATTCGAAGAAGCGCATCCGGTGGTCATAAGAGTTTCGAGGAAACCTTTGCTTCTTGTACAAAACTGTATATTTTTATATTTAAGCAGACGCGTGGCCCATTGCGTGAAAAATTCATCGACACGTATATTGGTGTTGCAAGATCATTCAATATTATTTATTGCCATTCAAACATATATGTAATTCATATTTATCGTTGTAAATGATGGGTCGTTAGCTAAAAGAAGCTGACGTATTGCCCGAAATTTAAGACTCTTTAAACAAGCGACAATTCAAAACGACACATTTTTTTAACGATAAACTGATCGATTTTGTACGACGTATAAAAGAAAGTTTTCAAAATCACAGTTTGTCGCTTTATTACGGTATGTTATAAATCGTATTATAGTTCATTTTTGACAGTAGAAACGTGTTCGACTGAAATTATTAAGATTAAAATTCGTGATCTTTATCGGCTCCATACAAATTTTCAAAAAGTCTCGAAACATTTGAGAATATTTTATGAGCTCCATTAAGCACATGGCCAAAAATAACTATAACGAGCCGTAACGAGCGAGAAAGTATTAGGTTGTTCCAAAAGTGTCTTTCGTTTTATAAGGAAGTAATAGATGCACAGCAGTCTTTGTTTTACATTATTTTATTGAATTATGTATGGTCAATTTTTATTGTTCCGATAGAGCAAACAATAAAACAAAATGGATCATACATAATTCAATAAAATAATATAAAACAACAAGTATTCTGTCTCAATTATTTTCCCATGCAATGAAAGAAACTTTTGGGACAATCCAATATTTATCGACTTGCTGAAAAAAAACTCATGTTAAACGAAAAGTAAGAATTTTAAACTGTAGGGATGAAAGAGTAACTGCGGCGGAGTAACGTAAGAATTTGGAACCTTCTACAATCGGTTAGAATTATACGAAGAACGCGAAAATTATTAAATTTCGAATTCAAAAAAATAGAAAAGAGGATTTTTTTTAAGCAAATAGCAAAGAATATTGCACATTTCTATTCTGGGTCTGTTTTTCCCAAAAATGAATCTGTGGCTTGGCGTAATGTCATACTTTTGGGAAAACGAATTAAACCCGGTATTAAGTTCTATCTAAACAAATGAACGAACGACTAGAATGATATTTGTATATGACAATGTCAATATCTTTCATGAAATAAACTTTCTGTAGGAAATACCTAAATCAACATATGAGACACAAATAGCATAGTCTTTGGTTCTCAATTTTTGTATTAGAAATGATACTTGAAACAGCGGAAACTTTAATCTCTCAACTTCATAAATACTGACATTGATACTTTCTGCATCCAGGCACAGATATAATCGATGAAAGATCGTTCCGAGAACTATACAATGAAATGTGATAAAATACAATTGAAATTATATTATCGCATCTTGCATTGTATTACCAATATTTGTCGTTATTAAATATATTTATTATCGCTATAAAAGCGATTGTTTCAATTAGTAATGAACGATTAGAAAGAGTTAAAGACTATTAGTAATAAACAGATAGCATTGTAGCAGTTTTTATATAACAAAAGAAGCATAAAATAAGGTAATATCTGTAATAAATATTTTTATTAAAAATTGTTAATGCTTATCAGAATAATGATTGTCAGAGAAAAATAACTGATAACACGATTCTTTTTTGAACGCTTTTGAAATGAATAAACAGTATTAATCAAATATTATCAGTGACGAAAACGGCTTTTTCGACAATGCGAACGACAAAGGTAATTATTATTTCGAAATATTTGAGTGAATTCCTTTCATATTTCTGGTATATTAAAATTCACACAATCTAAGGAAACAGTACAAAAAGCTCACGTTTATAAGAATATTTTGCGGGACACTAGGGCTCTTTTATGCAAAAGCTTATGAACCCACAGTGATCTAAAGTCGAGAAAATTTAGAATAATTTGTAATAAATTCAGAATTATTTTTTTGGTTGATTGAATTATAAACAAGCGGTTGCGGAGCATGTATGTGGTGGGGCTAAGACAAAAGATATGAAGCTAAGACGAAAAATATGAGGCCAAAACAAAAGATAAGGGTTTGTTAAGGGACATAAACGAATCAACAGCAGTATGAATTGAGAAGCCAGAGAGTGCGAATTGCGTTGTCCAGACAATGTTGTTAGCGTTATCGAGAGAGAGTTGATATTATATGATATTATTATGATATTAAATGATATGATATTATATGATACAAAGCAAATTACAGAGAAAACATAATTATTTTTTGACAACTTCCTAATGAAGATTTATAACATTTAGCGCAATTTTTCATGTGTCCGGTTGTAGAAATAAGACGATAAATAAAACAATAAGATGGATCGATTTTATGATACACAAAGGGAAAGAAAGAAGACAGGAGAGTTTCTCAGAAGCCTCATTTGCGTCGATTTCGCTGCCCGCCTATATAGTGAAATTATTAATCTGCAGCAATAATTGTCCTTCCTCGTCCCGGATTTCGATTAGGAACGCTTGGCCGGCTCCTCCCATCGCATTGGAATCCTTCGTGCATGTACTCCCATGTTCCGGAAATTATTTTATCCTTCCCACGATCCTCAATCTCAGCGAAGTTTTCTGCCATTCTACTTTAATCTAGAAATTTCAATATACAAATAAACCATCATCACTGTCGATCGTGATTTTATCTAAAAAGTCAAATAACAAATGAAAGATAACATTTGTTGAAAATATAATTTCTTTTTCGAGAAAATGTTGGCAATGCACCGAATGTGTATGCATCTAATTTTTAATCCATCAAAGAATAATGTTGTGCGTTAATTCACTATTTGAATCGCAAACTTTTTTTTCTTTTAGTCAAGTGACACGATTGAATCCTATTTTCTCCATTTTGTTATCTTAGGGGGAAAAATTTGTTTAGTTTTCTTTTTTGGCTACCATTCTTCGACTCTTGCACCCTACAGTCTCGCGAAGTTTGAAGACATTTGCGGAAACCTTTATTTTCGAGTTTAAGTACGTGATATGACAACATAATTCCGCTTGATGATAAATAATAAACTTTTCCAATTCTTTCATATGTATTTCTTCTCATAATTTTATCATCGTAGATGGATAGATTATGAATATTATAGATGGATGCATTTATAGAAAAGGAGGACTCAATTTGATATTTTATTTCTGTTTCAGGTAAGTTCTGACAATTATTTGAGAAGAATAGAAGTACCCAACGTAACTAGATATATCGCAAATCGTAAGTGAATAGTTCATCACACACACAAATATACTCACGCGTGCAGTATAGAAAATTAATGTAACGCGATATAAAATATATGTTATCTACAACGTCTACAAATATATACACACTTACGTATTTGCGGATTTAGTATGATTACATTACCTCAGTTTCATTTATGTATTTATTATGTCGTCCTATAATCTTGATGTTATTTTAGCAATATTAGGCAAGACTCTTGGAATCTTAAATTTCCCAGAAATGCATAAACATCCACGGTCTACTTATTACCAAAGTAATCAATAATACCAAAGTGAAATTTTATTTTTCTGAACGTGTAAAGGATGCCATTATATTACGTAAAAATTGTTTTAGAATATTTTGACTTTTGGCGTAGTCGTAAAGAAGATATAATCTCAATGAATCATTAAATCATTCAATAATGGATCTCTTCCTAAAATATAAACGTTGAGTTCCGTTGAAAAATTTAGGTTAGTCGTTTGTACACTTAATATTTGAGTATTTCGATTGATTGATATCATATTCACCTAGTGAATGTTGAGAATTGATTCTAAATAGTCTACCAAATAATAAAAAAAAAACAAAACGAACCTAATGAATGAACATTGTCAAACGTAGCATCAGATGCATAGTAGAAGAGTCTGGTACAGATCAGACGTCTGTATCAGATGCACAGTAGTAGAGTCCCGGAAAGATCAGACGACACAGCGTTCATACCCAGAGAATCTGAATATAAAGAGTTCGTCAAATTAAACAGTTCTATATGGTTTGACGATTACGAATGCCAGCTTTATTATTGCATATCGACTTCCAAAATTCAATTTAATCGGGCTATGATATATTATTCTATCTAGTTATAGTGATTATTAGAACTTGGATTTTTATGCAAATTTATATTTTGACAAACACAAGTAAAGAAATATAAAACTTAAACAGAGATTCGTTTCATCTATTAAAAATTATAATAAATATTCTATAGTAATAATTTGTCGTGTTACTAAAAATATTTTAATTTCTTTAAATTTCGTAAAATTCTAGAATCTAAGTGAGAAAAGGATCCGACGAAAGTAAGACCACGATAGTAAGGAAACAGAATTCGATAATATAATTTTTTTTTTATTATTTAATTTGTACTTTACAATTTGTCCAGCTGGACATTTGGTAAATTTTTCTAACTTTAATTGCTAAATAACATGTGGATGGCTACCCCCAGCTGGATACCATCTTCCAGTTTGACTATTTTATTTCTTTAGTGAAGTGAGTGGGGTGTTTTCTTTTCAGTCCTCTTTCTATCAGAGTTTTGCTCGCTTCAGCAGCCAGCTGATTTGGGTGTCCTTGGTATTTTTCTGCGTACCTGCCGATTTCTTCTTTGACCGTTGGTATTTTTAAGTCTTTGCGTATATTCTCGTTTCTGACATACCATGGGGCATTGACTATTGTTTCTGTAGATTTTTAGTTTATTTTCTATGCTGAATTTAGAGTTTCGACTAGTTAGCCAGTGCATCTGCTCTCTTTTTATCCGTATTTTGTCTGCAATTGATTTAGCATATTGTTTCCATGTAAGTTGTGTATCTAAGTGGAGTCCTAGGTATTTTACTTGCCTTGTTTGTATTACGTGCGTGCCATTCGATTGGATATTTGGTGGTTTTAGTTTTCGTAGTGTAAATGTAATATGGTTGCATTTGCTGAGGTTTGCTTTTATTTGTTTATCTTGTAGCCATTTTTCTATTTTTGTGGTGTGCTCTTGTAGTAATGTGACTGCTGTTTCTGGATTATTGTGCTTGACTAATACAGCCTTGTCGTCCACGGATGTCAGTATTTTGCTGTTGGTAGTTGTTGGTATGTCTGCCGTGTATAGTGTATAAGTGTTGTATATATTTTACATTTAACCATTGTGAATCATAAAGTACGAATAGTTAGAATAGTTATAATTGTGTGTGTTAAGTAGTTAACTCTGTTATGTCGTAAGAATGTAAATACAGGAGGAGAAAAATGAATATAACACGAAGAAGTTGCACATATGAAATTATCAATATTAATATTTTTTATTAGACCATATTAAAAATAATGTTACAAGTTAATATGTAGTTAACATTACATACATATATTAACGTTGTTTGTTAAAACTAATTGTATGGATAAGAAATATTGCAACTTATCTAATTATAATAAAATATAATATAATTATAAAATACTGTACGGAAATAATACGGATAAATATAGAGATAATAAACAACCAAAGATACATATCGCATAAAAGATTATAAATGAACATTTTTGTGTGCCACTAAAAATACAAAGTAAAAAATTAATATTATAACATTAAGAGAACATTAGAAAGACGGAAGATTAAGGATGTTATGCATTTCGCTCGAATCCTCGTATCATAATCAGGATCAAGACTCATTTACGAAATTCCAATTAATCGGTATAGGACGTCCAGTAGCTGAAAAACAGTTGAGTCGTCAAAATAATAAATATAAATTAATTTGTATCTAAAGGATAACAGAAAAAGAAGGAGTAAGATACAAACTACGTAAAAACTGAAGATTAACAACTTTGATGAAGTGATATTATTCATTTAATAAGCATACATACAGGGTGAACACTGTCTATAACAATTCTTCATCTTTCTGAATAGGTAATAATTTTCTTTAGGATTAAGTTAACGATGCAGGTAACTCCACAAGTTAAGAATAGCGTCTTGTAAATAGTTTTTGCCAATTTCCTACGTAATCAATAACCTTTTTCCAGGGAAATTTGTTACGCATAAATAATTTTGTGACAAAATGTGCGTTTAATTTCTTTCGTAAATTAGATACACGAAATTCAATAGGCTACTTGTGCACGCATTCGCGACTGACTATATGTATGTGTATTAAATTGGGATTAAATATTTCAAGCTCAATCGAATGCAATGCAGGCAAAATTTAGATTTGCAGGTAAACCTGTGTAAATAAACTTCGAAATACTTACCGTGTCCCGCTTTCCCCAAATAGATATTTGGAAGGATAGCTTTCAAGAGTTATGCTTCTAAACACGGTCGGCTTCTCTCGTTGTTAAACCCCACGAGCTGTCAATATCGAATCGCTTTTTACGTATGCTACCTTCTAATACTTTCGGTGTTTCCAATTTCATATCAAGCTCAGAACTACAACACAATTTACAAGTCGAGCAATCGCATAAAATACGTTTCTCTTCTTGTAGGATGACTTGTCGTGCTATAAAGTTGATTGCGAAATTTGCGGAACTACTTGTACATAGAAAATTAAAAGTTACCTGCAAAGTACTTCATTAGGCAAATCTTTATTTCACAGGTTACTAGCAACGGAAAGACGAAATTTATTACCTGTTCACCTGGTTCTATGTCTTTAGCTGCGCGTACAGCTATCACGCCATTTTTATGTATCGAATAAACTGTATTCGCACAACAAGAATGACGAACCAAGCTAAGCAAGGAATACAGATTGTATACTCCACTTACACTATCTGTGTCATCCGATATATAAGTCTGCAAAATATATGATTAGTAGCTATTGCATGAAAACTTATTCAATCAGCGACATTTTACATATTGTAGCATGCATTTTATAAAATCATATATTAACCGCAGCGGTTTGGAAGAAATGCAATTAAAAATTGGTTGATACTCACCATAAAGGCATGTGTATAGAAGATGTAGAATAATCGGAATAGTAACTTAGCGATACTTAAGATATCGTCGTATCCCTGCGTATAATTGGTCTCATTTCGTAGGTAGTAAGCGATATAGGCCGATTTCAATATATTTTTTGCATTTCTCTCGTCATTCTTCTTCATCGATATACTTAAGATGAGGGCGGATTTCAAATTGTTTTTCAAATTATCACGTTTCGTATAAAATTCTTTAATCGAATCTATTAAAAATTGAAACGATGTTGTTAAGGACGAAATTACGAGAGAATACAAATTTCTTTTTCATTCATTGATTATGGATGTTCATGCAAGTTCACACTCTTACGAATACAACGAACGAAACAGAAACTGAATCGAGATCTATTTCACCCTTAAAATATTACAATCAGTTATTCTATTTGGAATATGATGTACATTTTTTCTATTACGTATGTTTAATTTCTGTGTAAATGCAGGAACATTCGCAATTTATTAATAAAGCAAGGCCTCTATCGCGAATATATAAAATACACTTGCGAGTAAAAGAGAAATTATGAAAATTTGGCACGAAGCGTTAAATACAAGACAGTAATACAGAAAGAAAATAAAATTAACGTTGAAGAGTGTGTTCTTTCTCTGCACAAACTAATATCTCCAATTCATATTTATGTTTATATCGATGGTGGCTTAACAGAGATTTACGAGTTAATAAATTATCATTACCTGCACTCAGAGTATCGAGCTCCTCGCAATATTTAATGGCTTCTGTGAGTTTTTTACCGTTTTCTGTAATCTTCATAAGCAAGTTTATTACAAATTGAACATCATCTGGAAAGTTTTTAGAGTTGCAGTGGAATCGGTGGTATTCTTCAGATGCTTGTGCACGGCATTGTTTCGAACAATATAGAGCGCTATTACACCGTTCACATGGAAGTAATGCGCTGTACCGTTTTAGGCAATAGTGACACACATTCGTAATAGCAACGTCTGGTGGAAGAACAGACGTTACTTGTGGTTTCTCGATTAGAATGACGTCTCCAGTGCCGATGGGTTTCGTCGCTTCAAAATTTACACCATATTTTTTATTATGAACCAAGCGAACAGCATCGCTCATACCAGGAATATCTTTGTTTTCGTTGTGCGATAGCGATGGTATATCCTCAAAGTGGTTTCTGTTATTTTGTTTCGTATGCGGACGAGAAGCTTTTTTTTCTAAATCCATCTTTGTATCTTTGAAACGCTTGGTTAATTCGGTATTGGGAGAAATTTCGATCGCCCTATCGATGTCTATTAAACTCTCTTCGTACATTTCAATGCATCCCAAGGCCTTAGCACGAATTGAGTATAAATATGCAGACATTTCGCAGTATGGGACGATCTCTTGCAATCCTCTCGTACAGAAGTTAATAGCCTCTTTATAATCCTCGCGCGATATGGCTGCGCTTGCTATTGCGAAAAAATGAAACAAGAATATGACTTCTGCATTTTTCGATTATTTTCTCTTCAATATGTTCGTGAATATGAATTTTCGCACTTTATTAACTGACTTGTAATCGATCGCGAATAAATTTTGCTGAAGGTTTTATTTCGATATAACGTTTCAGCTCCTTCCGACTAATCGCGATGCGCCTCGGACGAGATATCTCACGTGTATGTGTTTTAATACGGCAATCAAATGTCGCTCATCGGTTGCGTGATATTCCATTTCTAATTCAAATTCATAACTACAGTTTTCATTCAACATTTCACATTTCGAATGACAGATTTTGGAACCTGTCAAGGCCGCGATTGTCGCTATTCATACTGCTATTTATTCTCTTGTTTAAACTAGATTTTACGAACGATGGTTTGGATCAACTCTTAAAATAAATTTTTGAGTTTCGTGCTATTGTATCTTTGATATTATTGTACAAATTTAAGAAAAAATTGATGGTAATGGATATAACATATATTTTTATAGTTGTTGTATGTGCACTGTGTGTGTACAACATCACATACATGTTATTTATATGCAACGCATGTATACATACGCATAAAATGTAGAAGTAGGAAATATAAAGTGGTAAAATACCTAAATAAAATTCTTTTTTCAATTTTAATGGATAAAGTTAGAGTATAACAATTTTTTATGGGATTATAATACTACGGAAAGTGCTAAATTGCAGTTTTACTTTGCTAAATTGCAATACATATATACATAGAGAATATTTCTTTCATTTGAAAGGAACATAATCACGTTACGTTCAAACAATTTACTCAGTACGCCTTGCACTATTTTTTCTGTATAACTTCTGACTTGTAAGGATACACACACACTTTTATTTGTTAAAATTTTATTAATGGACGATGTTCGACAATATTTTTGTTTGAGTTAAGTACCATGCGAATGGTTCTTACACTGACTGTATATTTTCATACACATTATATGATACAAAGCAAACTACAGAGAAAACACAATTATTTTTTACAACCTTCTAGCGAAGATTTATAACATTTAGCGCAATTTTTCATGTGTCCGGTTGTAGAAATAAGACGATAAATAAAACAATAAGATGGATCGATTTTATGATACACAAAGGGAAAGAAAGAAGACAGGAGAGTTTCTCAGAAGCCTCATTTGCGTCGATTTCGCTGCCCGCCTATATAGTGAAATTATTAATCTGCAGCAATAATTGTCCTTCCTCGTCCCGGATTTCGATTAGGAACGCTTGGCCGGCTCCTCCCATCGCATTGGAATCCTTCGTGCATGTACTCCCATGTTCCGGAAATTATTTTATCCTTCCCACGATCCTCAATCTCAGCAAAGTTTTCTGCTATTCTACTTTAATCTAGAAATTTCAATATACAAATAAACCATCATCACTGTCGATCGTGATTTTATCTAAAAAGTCAAATAACAAATGAAAGATAACATTTGTTGAAAATATAATTTCTTTTTCGAGAAAATGTTGGCAATGCACCGAATGTGTATGCATCTAATTTTTAATCCATCAAAGAATAATGTTGTGCGTTAATTCACTATTTGAATCGCAAACTTTTTTTTCTTTTAGTCAAGTGACACGATTGAATCCTATTTTCTCCATTTTGTTATCTTAGGGGGAAAAATTTGTTTAGTTTTCTTTTTTGGCTACCATTCTTCGACTCTTGCACCCTACAGTCTCGCGAAGTTTGAAGACATTTGCGGAAACCTTTATTTTCGAGTTTAAGTACGTGATATGACAACATAATTCCGCTTGATGATAAATAATAAACTTTTCCAATTCTTTCATATGTATTTCTTCTCATAATTTTATCATCGTAGATGGATAGATTATGAATATTATAGATGGATGCATTTATAGAAAAGGAGGACTCAATTTGATATTTTATTTCTGTTTCAGGTAAGTTCTGACAACTATTTGAGAGGAATAGAAGTACCCAACGTAACTAGATATATCGCAAATCGTAAGTGAATAGTTCATCACACACACAAATATACTCACGCGTGCAGTATAGAAAATTAATGTAACGCGATATAAAATATATGTTATCTACAACGTCTATAAATATATACACACTTACGTATTTGCGGATTTAGTATGATTACATTACCTCAGTTTCATTTATGTATTTATTATGTCGTCTTACAATTTTGATGAGTCCCGTAATGATCAGACGACACAGCGTTCATACCCAGAGAATCTGAATATAAAGAGTTCGTCAAATTAAACAGTTCTATATGGTTTGACGATTACGAATGCCAGTTATATTATTGCATATCGACTTTCAAAATTCAATTTAATCGGGCTATGATATATTATTCTATCTAGTTATGGTGATTATTAGAACTTGGATTTTTATTGGAATTTGGATTTATATTTTGACAAATACAAGTGGAAATATAGAATTTAAACAGAGATTTGTTTCATCTATTAAAAATTATAATAAATATTCTATAGTAATAATTTGTCGTGTTACTAAAAATATTTTCATTTTTTTAAATTTCGCAAAATCCTAGAATCTAAGTGAGAAAAGGATCCGACGAAAAAGGATCCCTGAATCCTTTTTCTAGTCACTGTAGTAAGAGGACAGAACTCGATGATATAAATTGATCGAAAAAAATTGCAACTTAAACGTTGCATTATGGCAAATGATGAATTAAAGTAATCAAGCGTACAAGTAAAATAAGTATATGTATAAAGTATACGGTGTACATATTGTCAAAAATATCCACATGCCTGCATACTTTTCAGCGATAGTGTAGATACAACAGGTGTATTTAACGTTTCTTCTTTAGTCTTCTCTTCTCTTAATAAACGTTAAAGTGAATAAATTGTATTATACGCTTTAACAATGCTTGCCTGAATGCGTTAAAAGAATTTCTAGACCTAACACTTTTGCTAATAATATTTTTTATTTAAAGACTATATGTAGATTTTTCTCACTCACTGTATGCATACAGGGACGAAGCGTTTTTGTGCAAATATTTATGTTCCTGTTTGTTCGTGGTAGATATCGAAGTCTACAAGGAACTGGTATTGGTATAGAACTGCAGTATCGAGTAGTGTGCAGGAAGATACATGTGTTCACATTGTGATAGTAAACGTGCAGCTATGTTTATTGCAAGCCACTTTGTAAAGTCTACTTTAAATGGAAATAAGTTCCAGATATCGTTCTATGTCCCCTTTTCTTTTTTCCTACTTTTCCTCTTTGCTTTCTCACTTTGCCTTCGATTCTTCTAGCATTCTTCCATTTTAGATTTCAGTCTCTTACGATTCCCTCCACTCTACCTCCTGTCTTATTCTTTATCGCATCCTTTTATATTTGCCTATTCTATTGCTGCTTGCTTTATCTTTCCCTATCTCTTGAAGCGTTCCAGTTCCATTTAACATGACCACCTAAAGTAATTCTGTTGCTTCTACTACTGGGAAGAGATAGCAAAGGAAAAAGTAATTGAGAGTATCATGGTTGACAAGATTTTTGTCATACATTCGTACATTATGGGATGTTAAGGGTATTGATATTTTTTAAATAAGATGTTACCTCCCAATTTGAAAACTTCTATGTCACATTAATTGTTACGTATTCGCAAAAAGGTGAAAAGATGGTCATTTTTTGGCATCGTCTAAAGTTGGAAAATTCAAGAAATATCCTCATCATTTTGCCAATAAACTTTGGGGAAGTTGTTGCAAATGAATTCAAACACGTGAATACGATAATGACCCAACTCATCTAACTCGTTATATTTTATCTTCTCTTCTTTCGAATATGCAACCATTTTCAAGATAATTAATATTTTTATGTCGCGAAATTTCCCAGAAATGCATAAAAAAATCCTCAGTGTGGATTCCCTTATTCCTTTATTCCTCCGAGCGTTTACCAGCTATGTAAATATGAAACCGGAATTTTTGTATAGAAAATACGCGTTTATAGTATGAAAATGATTTTCGTACATTTTCGTAAGAAGTGAAGTGCTGGGAAAGTGCGTGTCCCATCGATGCAAATAAATAGTAATCGGACGGAGCAAGCCGTGAGCAAGCCGCGTGCGAAAGTATTTCCCAACTGAACGCTTCGATCGTTTCCTTGACCGGTTTTGCTGTATGCGATGGTGCATTATCATGAAGCAAAATTACTTTGTGTTACCTTTTTTGATATTCTGGTCGTTTTTCACGCAAAGCTTGATTCAAATCGATCATTTGTTGTCGTTAGCGCTCAATATTAACGGTTTCGCCAGGTTTTAACAGCTCATAATAGATCACGTTCCACGTTCCACGTTCTTCGTTCCTCACGTCAAAATTGCCACTTCTGAATTTTTTAAACCACTCAAAGCACTGTGATTTACCAAGAGCATGCTCACCGTAAGCTTCGACAAGCATTCGATGCGATTCTGCAGCAGTTTTCTTCAAATGGTAACAGAAAATCAATGCTGTCCGCAAATCGTAGTTTCCAGGCACAAAATTCGACATGTTCAACGCTATTACAAACTATGCTGTTGTATGAAACTTGTATTGTTCTGAGTCGAAAATGTTTCTGAGATGTCAACAACGACTTTTGGCATCAATGACGCAGTTTAGTGATAACTACATTATCAGCTAGGACCATCTATAGGCAAATTCCGGTTTCATATTTACGGACCTGATACGTATTCCACTTTGTATGTGTAAATTTTTTTTTTATTTATTAGAATATTTACAATCAATTCTCGTTGAGAATTTTCAGTAACTTAATTTGGCGTGATACAATGACATGGATTATAATAGTTTTATATTGTTGGTTCTAGTAGAATCTAAGGGTTTAATCTAGAGGGTATTTTCTTTTTAGTCTGCGGATCTGGTCCGTCGTGTCTAGTAGTTGGGTGACTAATGGGTTGTGGTGGTTGTTGACTCTTGCGTTATATCTGCTTCTGGACTTGTGTATTTTATCTTTGATTGTAGGTATCTTGAGGTCACGGTGGATTGTTTCGTTGGTAACATACCAGGGTGCATTTAATAGGGATCTTAGCGTTTTCGATTGGAAGCGTTGGAGTATTTCAATGTTGGAATTACTTGCTGTTCCCCATAGTTGGATTCCGTAGGTCCAGACAGGTTTTATTACGGTCTTATAGAGCGTAATTTTGTTCTGCGTGCTTAGGTTGGAGCGACGGCCAATGAGCCAATAAAATTTTTTGAGTTTGTCCCTGAGTTGTTTAGATTTGTCTAGGATATGTTGTTTCCAGGTTAATCTCCTGTCCAGAGTCATGGCCAGGTATCTGACTGTGTCCTTGTTGGGAACTGTTATATTGTTAATGGAGACCCGTGGGCAGGTTTGTTTTCGCAGCGTGAAGGTTACATGTGTGGATTTTTTTTCGTTAATTTTGAAGCCCCATTTATGGAACCACTTTTCCATTGAGTCGAGACCTCGCTGGAGAGTGGATGAGGCTATTATCGGGTTGGTATGTGTAAATGAATCCTTAAACTTTTCCCTCCTTTTCCTCCTTTTTCAGTTACACTTTAATTTTTATCAAGTCACTCGGGCATCCGATGTTCATCTTACCCATTTTTCCCCACTATGTTGTATATGAGGTGGTATAGGTCGTGATTGCGCACACAAGAAATACTCCTGATTTTTTAACAATAACGTTTATTGACTTTTGACACGTGACAACAAATAACAATTAACAACAGACAACGATTGACAACAGTTAACGATCAACAACGCTTGATAACAAATAATGCTTAACGCTGGCTATCAGGAGTCGACTCCTCGTCTCTCTACGTTTGCTTCGCGTGATCCTTCGCATTTCGCAGCTCGGGGCAGACTGAATCTCTTTTATTCAAAAGCCATGCCGATTCTTCTCTTCGTTGGCCATCGATATCGCGCGCGTTCGTTAGAAGTCCGCGACGGTTGCCGCGTATGCGTTCTCCCGAAGATTCGACGAAAGAGCCGTAGGAATATCGATGGCACATTAGGCTTGTCGGCATAGCGCTTTAAGGTAAAGCGCTTTGTGTCGCCAAGCCGTTGGAAATTTCCGAAGTCGAGTGTCGCCACAGTAATCTAAACGAGACAATTGGAAGAAATCCTATGAAAATCGTTGTTAAAGCTGCTTTTTTGCAAACTCACCTAAGAGAATCGTTATCGTTATCGGCCTTCGCCAGAGTTTGCTATGTCGTCTAAGAGACCATAAATTTAATTTTCGCCATTTCTATACGTATAGACTCGACAACGATGCCCGCGGGTAAAATCGATTATCGAATATCGACGTAGAAATATTTCCATTCCATGGAAACTGTTATCCTCGAATTAGCCTCCGGGCTTTAGAAAACTGGCGCGGCTTTTGCATTCTGACTAACTCGTGGTCAGGATCTGTTCTATCTGTGTATAGCAGTCGGCGATCACGATGCTGTCAAACTGATAAAATTGTGTGTCAATATAAAAAAGTTTCAACTGTACACGGCAAATTTGTTTATTACTTTTTATCCTTGTTTTCATTCGTACGTATGCTACAGGTGAAGCAAATCGACTGCATTTATTTGATACTTCAAACGAGATGATGTTCCGATATCACGGTACAATTGAAATGCAAATAGAATGGGATAATTACAAGGGAAATCTTATTTCTAGCGCAGCTATCTTAGATTACAATTTCACACGATGGTTGATGTCGTGCTTTTGCTTCCTCGGAGTCATTGTTGTGCAAAAGGTACTATACAGCGAATCACAGACGAGATCGTATACGCTTTAAAACTGAATAACTTTTTCAAGATTGGACCAAACGAGTTGATTTTCCTGACAAGTTAAGTTTGGTGTGAAAGAATTTTTGGAAAAATTGCTAATAAAAAACAAAGTTAATAGTTGTGTTTCGGCTCAACCTCGTCTTCATCATATAACCCTCAAGTTTACGTGACTCTCTCTAGGATAGTGACGATAGCGAATCATTATAGCGAGTCGAATAGCGAGCGTATAATTGAACAGTAGCTTTGAGCGAGCGACGATTACACTATTTCTGTACTTGTACTTAAAGTGATTTTAATATACCTGACAATTACGAATTCCTCACTCGTTTCTTTAACCCCTTAACCTATGATTTACGTTCGAGAATTTTGAGCCGAAAACGTAAACAAGCTCGCGCAGCTTTCGAGCCATTCGCATGTAGTACGAGCCATTCATATGTAGACTTGTGTAGTACGTACTATTTACCTATGCCCGTAATATTTACGTTTGGCCTGATCATCGTCCTACGGGCTATGTCAGTAGTTGCAGGCTAAGGGGTTAATAATCCAACCAGCACGTATAATAAACCACCTCATTTATAACGTTTATGAATACTCACGTATTCATAAATAGCGACAAATAAAAGTAACAAAGTCTTTTCGTTTAGAAATTACTTACAAACTAAATATTCGCATATGTATTATATTATACGTCATATATTCCGCAAAGCATCCACTCAAGTATTCAACGTGGCCTATGCCGGCACGTCGCCCGATAATTCACTGCCTCGTTTCTTAAACCTCTCGCAGAACACGCCCTACGTTTCTTGCATACCTTCGTTTCTCCCTTCTTGCTTGATATTGCTGGCAAATGTGTCTACAGTTTCCACCATCGATTTAGGCGGAGCACCCAAACGCAGCCTGTTTCTATATATCAATTTATCAGCCACCGCCCTTTTAAACTGCAGCAACGTAATTGTCTCGTAATAAATGACGAGGTGTTGTAAGAAAAAGGCGAATGCTTTATTAATACGACAATGTTATAATTCAATCGTAGAACACAGACTGACCTACTGGCTAAAGGACTGCGGTTTTTATCTCTTCATTATGATTCGCATATCTTATGGGTGGGAGTCCGGTTATTGTCTATTCTCATCGTTATCGCATTACTAAGTGTCATCGATATATCCGGAGGTCGGCAGATGTCTGGCTTTTGGGTGACGTTACATAATCTTCGTTCCCGCGTAGATCCTATGCAACAAATACGCATTGTTCATAATAACGTGGAAAGTGTGTAAGCCAGCTTTCACGTACCATTGGATTTTCTTTCTGTCGCATACGTAGTACGCTGCGAAACGATCCGCGTGATCAATTCTGTTCCTATAAAGATTATACTTGTCTATAATCTTCGGCTTTTTCACTTTACCACCAGATCTAGTTTTTACCCTGACGAGATCCTCTCTGTATTCGGACGAGACCATCAGTTCTTCGCGTTTGCAGCTGTTTCAGCAAACATACGTCTTCCAGAGAATGACGTGCTCCCCTTTCTCGCAATTTTCTCGATCACATCCAGAGGATTAATTTTCCTGTCTGACCTTAGAGTACCCGTCGAGTAAGTTTTGTCGTACAACAATCGCGTCACCAAAGGCACGGTTATGTTTACATTGTAAAAGAAAACCGAGTGTGAAAATATCCTTCAGCAGTCTGCTCACGACCTTCTCCGTGCGTACTACGCTCGTAGCTGAACGTTGCGAATCCCAACAAGACAAATTGCGAAGTACGATTCCATTGGGCTCGGCGAGTGCGAACAATTTCAATTTATATTCGTGAGATTCGTCCTTGGCGTTCTGCGGATATAATTTAGCCGGGCCTAACCACATCGACTCCAAGCATAAATTTTTGCACGGGCTATGAAGTTCTCGTGAAAGTAGTCGACCAGTGGTTGGATTCTGTGCAACGGATCGGGCGGTTTCAGCCTAGTCCCGAGACTCTTGAAAATTGCAGAGCACTCGATACGTCGAGGAACCTGTCCCTTGGCACGGCGTTGCGAAAAATTGGGAAATTGGGATACAAATTATTTCTCTCCCAATAATGAACAAAGGACCGCGCCCGAATGTTTGCAGCTAGAAATATTATCTTTAGGAAAATCTCTAGGTCTGCTCTCGTAACTTCTTTAAAAAATCTTATTCTAATCTTGGAAATCGCAGATTGTGACATTCTGTATCCTTCGATGTTCGTTTCTTGTAAAACTAAATGGAGCAGCTTGTCGTTGGCCAGTAAAAAGAAATAATCTAGCGGTTCAGCGGAGGATATGAATGTCGAAAATCCGTAATAGCCGATAAAAGGTATTTTCGGTACGTTGGGCCGGGATGACTTCCATGTGACAGAACGAGTACCTGATTTTGAGGAAGAAATGTCTGATTCGGACGAAAACGAAATAGGTACGAAGAATCAACTGATTCTTGGTCCCTTTTGTTCGCTTTCCTCCTCCGAGACGTCTGTCACAGATAATTTGGAAAGATCGTTGCCGTTTTCAGTGTGGCGGCATTCGACGACGGAACTTTCCGACGACTTCGCGACACAAAGCGCTATACCATCAAAGCGTAAGGCCGACATGCCCAATGTACCATCGATATCCCTACGGTTCTTTCACCGAATGCATACGCGGCAACCGTCGCGGACGTCTACCAAACGCGTGCGTAGTGGGAATATCGAGGGGCAACAAAGAAAAGAATCTGTTTGATTTTGAACAAAAGATTCATTCCGTTTCGAAGTGCGAAGGATCTAGTATAACAGCAAAACAAACACATTCGAGAGGTGTGATTGTTGATTGTTGATTATTGATTGTTGATTGCTGATTGCTGATTGCTGATTGCGGATTGTTGATTGTTGACTGTTGACTGTTGACTGTTGACTGTTGATTGTTGATTGTTGATTGTTGGTTGTTGATTGTTGATTGCGGATTGCGGATTGTTGATTGTTGATTGTTGATTGTTGATTGTTGATTGCGGATTGTTGATTGCGGATTGTTGATTGTTGATTGTTGATTGTTGATTGTTGATTGTTGATTGTTGATTGTTGATTGTTGATTGTTGATTGTTGATTGTTGATTGTTGATTGTTGATTGTTGATTGTTGATTGTTGATTGTTGATTGTTGATTGTTGATTGTTGATTGTTGATTGTTGATTGTTGATTGTTGATTGTTGATTGTTGATTGTTGATTGTTGATTGTTGATTGTTGATTGTTGATTGTTGATTGTTGATTGTTGATTGTTTTTGTTGCTGAACACAAGTATTTCTTGGGCACTTACATTTAGCACCACCTCATCAATATCCAACAAAATATCTTCGACGGTTTCCTCAGACATTTACATCTTTGCCGATTTCATCGACCAATGCATTAAGAAACGGATGATTTCATCTAGAAAACGTAGTTGACATTTGTATATTTTCATGTATATATTATCGAGAATGTATGGAGCAACTAACTCGTGTCGATATCAATATTCATGGTAAACTTATTTACATATATCATTTATTGAGAGAATTAGAAATCGCTATTGAGAAAGGCTGGAAAATTTCCAGAGACTTTGTAAAATGATTCAGGAAACAGTGTGCGTAAAATGCTACTGGAAGTCATAAAAAGAAGAGACAAATGTACACATCATTCACGTGCGAATAGAAGACCTGTTTCTGAATTAAATTATTATTTCTCTTCGACGTGTCCTATCATTTTGTTGCGAAAGAAACAAGAGGCAAACGCAGACAGATTGAATCATGCTGCATCGTGTAAAATGTAAAATAAAAACATGTACCATTCAGCTTCGGCATAAATAACGATCGTTTCTATCTTTTCTTGCTTTGAATAGATAGATCATCGTAACACGCTTGTATATTCCGCTCGTAAATCAGCTAGACAACAACCTTGTTCCACTATTGATAAACATAACTCAACACATTCATGACTTTTCTGTTGATAATAAAATTACTTTAAACATTTATAATCGAACAGATGAATTTTATACATTTACGAGAAACTCGGAGGTGCAGAGATTTATAAAACGTAGACAATACATGTAGTATCAAAAAAAGAGGGAGGTGTACGCTTTGTTACGCTGCGAGGCTTTAGTATGGGTCGTGTTTCTGGCCGTTGCTCGCGGTCCTACGATGTCGTAGGCGGATCGCCTTGTCTGCCCGACGAGGGACATACAATGTATCGACGAGCGCATAGTTGCCGCCAAGCAGCGACTTCCAGAAACGTCGATTTCGGTCTGTTGTTTCAAAAGAACGCGGTATATGTGTGATCATAGGCGCGAACGGTAGTATGATCCGAGCGTAGTGGGGGTCGTTTCCCCGAGAAGACCAAGAAATGATCTAAGGTCAAAGCAGTCCTTTTTGAAGATTCTAAGAGCACACGTCGAGAAGTCAGGTGTATAAGCCGCTAAGCCGAACGAACACGTTTTCTTTTTTTTTATTTATTAGAATATTTACAATCAGTTCTCGTTGAGAATTTTCAGTAACTTAATTTGGCATGATACAATGACATGGATTATAATAGTTTTATATTGTTGGTTCTAGTAGAAACTAAGGGTTTAATCTAGAGGGTATTTTCTTTTTAGTCTGCGGATCTGGTCCGTCGAGTCTGAACGAACACGTTGACATTGTTTATCACTGAATAATCTGTCACTCTTTATCATTATATTCATCGTTATTAAATACATAAACTATATCACCTTGTTAACAAATAAAACATCCTTACTTGTCCTTCCTCTAGACCCATTTAAGATACTACATATATAAAAATAATTCGACATCTGGTTAACTTTTCTCACGAAGCAAAGTATAGAAAAGACAATAATTTCTAATATCTTCGAATGTTTTGTTTCTCTGAATTAAAGCATGTGACGACAGGATCTGAACGTTTGTTTTCGACGGTCATTCTATCCTCCTGCTGTCCTCCTCGGTTCTGCATGATTCGAAATGAACGCTATACTTCGATGGATACTATTTAAAATATACATAGCCTTCAGATATTTGGTTTTAATGCCCAATTGAATATTTTACCTATTACTGAAATATACATAGTTTCTAGACGTTTGATTTTGCTATTACTGAAATATACATAGCTCTTAGATATTTGATTTTACTATTCAATTGAATTTTCCTACTTTCGCTTGGCAGAGTACACTGTTGCAGTACCGGCAGTTTTTCGCGAATATCTCGGAAACTAAATGGACCCATCCTTAATTAGCAAAAAAATCAAAATATCAATTTCTACAATATACTAAGAAATTATGGAAATTAGAAGGTTGGCAGTGTTTTTACAGTTTCTACAGTTTTTCTCATAGATCTTTATAGACCGTGTGTTCCTTTAAGTCGAAAGTCGTAAGAGGCCAATGAAGAAAACGCAAGGATCAGAGAGCAATATTCGGGTTATCTTTTTCTCGTTCTTAATGGGCGGTTCTAAGTTTTGATAGAGGATCGAGAGAAAAGAGGGTAAATTTCGCGAAAAATGTTTGTCGGAGATTTCTCACATCCACGATGTAGGCCATAGAAAATTCTACAACTTGTAATTTAACTTTTTTTTCTTCTGTCTTATACAGTTTCTAAGATATTCGCGATAATACGGAACGTCAAGATTTCTTTGGGGGAATGTTTCCATCCCCTGGGACCGTTTTTCAGCTAGAGAAAAGATTGTTTCGCTATTAACATCGCACGAACTACGTTCGCGCAAAGTTTCAAGCGTTTTCGAATTTTCGAGTTGCCAAACTTCCCTCGTGAGATACAAAAACAAGCGTAACTGACCTTTACCAGGCCGCTACGATATTCGACAACGGCAACGAAAGTTTTTATCCATTAGCAAAACTAACAGGAGCGATGTGCTTTGTGACTGGATAACAGTGCAAAGTATTTGTCGATTCGCATAATGAGAGACGGCCACTGAAAGCACAGCGTCTTAGCTCGAAAGAGAAGCAAAAAGCTTTCAAATAGAAAAAAAATCACTCGACTGAAGTTTTTTAAAGAAAAAAAAGGCTTGCCGTAGCCTCGGAATAACAAAGTCTTTGGATCGGTCTTTCAGCTGTAAATATCTTCATTAGGAACTTTCGACGTATCTCTCTGGGAATCACGTTTTCGTAAATCAGCGACCAGGATAACTGGGAAGCTGATCAGCTGATCAGTTTTGAAGGAAGTCCACTCGAATCGTTATAAATTTCGTCCAAAACTTTTACTTTAGCTTTTATCCAGAATATCTTCTCCAACAACATAGCTTATTAACTTGCCCATCGAAGAAATTTATTCTTCTCTCAAACTTTAGAACTTTTAGAACTTCTACAATTTTTCATGGTTTTTTGAAAACGGTGTAATCCCTCTGCGAATTGCTAAACTTTCGGAAACTTTTTTGCTTTCAAATGACTGTGATAAATGTTAGACTGTACATCGTCGTAGAGATCCACAAGATTTCGACACTGTTCGGTAAAGAAGAAAGAGGATCAAAACAAAGGACTCTTTCTCATAATATTCGTAATATAGTTAAACGATTCGTCTAATTAGTTTCGAATAGAATCGTAATTTCATATATCTGAAACATAAAAATATGAATTTGTCAATCTTTTTATCTTCTGAGACAGGGACATACACTTTTCTCACCCCATAAGGATTGAATTTCGAAAAACGTTGGAACACGCGTTTGTTTATTTTTAATGTGCAGTTCGTACGTCGAATTTCGCGTCTTTAATTTCAGTCGATTTATATTTATATACTTACATCATAAGAGAAATTTATTTTTTAATCTTTACGTTTCAAGACACAGCGTTTTGGGCTGGTTGTTTGGCGAACAGATCGATCACTTTTGCATTATAAATATGGGATATATATATCGGATTCGCATTAAGATTAGGGTTAGGGGCGTGAAACAAATCTTCATTTGGATTAGACGTCGTCGTTATGCAATAGAGGAGATATCATCTTTACTAGTGCAAGTATGATTATTACAGAATTTGACAAGTAATCGTGATAATTAGGTACTCGAGAAGCTAATGACAATGATCCTACGTTCAATAACAAATCCGCGGACAACGGGATAGCGAACTTTACTTTTCGCCAACGTCTTGTACTCGATGTTAAAACGTGGAGTAATCACTGCGTGTAAGAACGATACTTCAATCGTTGATGATATCGTACGACAGAGTGTGTCCCCGTCACGGTGACGCTGTAGAGGGAAACTATGATGGGGTGTGTCTAAGGCCACGAGATCATCGGATTCGTGGAGAAAAGCCTTCGTTCGGAAAGTGAAGGAAATCGACGTTACTATCAATTGGTCAATTTCCATGTTGGTGGTTAGAGAAGGGTGCCAGCCGCCCTTGAGGGAAAGTTGCTAGCGGGAAGCGTCGTTCGTGAGAAAAATAGATTTCTCCTATCTTCCCGTAATTGGAACAAAGACTGTTTGTCTGTTGAAGGACTTTAGTTAACTAAATCTTAAGATTTACAATGGGTCCTCAGGCTGAACATGTACTGTGGAGATGCGTTGACATTTGGCAATCATCTTACCCAAAGGATAGAGTCTGCGTGTGGCGAGCCACGGGACAGAAACCGTTGGAATGTTTACTGTCGCGTGCCGTCACAACTATTTCTTTTAAGGAGAGCTATAGAATTACTCCATGCCTTTGTTAGACAAAACGTTCATCCCTTGACCGCGGCGACTGGTTGTCGTCTCGAGCCCAACTTCATTATCATAAATCTCGAACAAATACAATCGGATTGAATGACGACAATTGCTTAATTACGGCTATGGTAGAATCTAGATTACAGTATTAACCCTTTGAGTGCTGTGGGCGCATATAGGTGTCCGGCGAAAGCTATCGGTGTGGACTGAGGACATATATATGCGTTTTCTGTAAGTGTCCGGCATGGGCTAAGGACGCATGTATGGGTTTTTCAATTTTTCCGAACACCTACGCAGAAGTAATACTATTACGTTTGTGTGAAATAAATATAAATGCATTCCTTACGGCAGTAAACAAATGCCAATAGTGAGTGGCTCGTTATTGTCGAAGTGGTCGCCACTTGTAAGAAAACTCTACATCTGGTTTTTTTAGTTTTCTCAAGCACTGAATTTTTCACACACAACTAAATTATTAACTTGTGTTATATTTACTAAATTTAGTTTTCTAGTTTATCGTTTTCTAGTTTATCAGCCAAATTCTAGTTAACTGTAAATTTCAATGTTTATAATAAATAATTAAAAATAACTAAAAAATAACGCTCTTGAATCATTTAATCTCGTGCAAAAGAATTACTATAACTTATTACGATTTTCGCTTTGAATAGTCAATCAACAGAGTTCAGTCCAACGAAAAAGTATTCCGTCCATAGCGATCGTCAGCGCTAGACGCGCGCCGTCCGTACGGACGACATGGGCCGCGAGTAGTCAGCACTCAAAGGGTTAAGGAGTTTTCCCAAAGTTCCAAAGGGAAGGCTCCGGTGTCCTTCCATCTCCGATATATATGTATATAGATTATTTAGTCACAGTTTTTGTGAATATAATTTCTCCCTTTGATTCACATCTTTTCTTCGCTGCTTATTTATGTAATCTACGATCTAGAAATTTGAATAGAAAGTTTATGCATATTTTATATATCGTTAGCTTTATGACTTTGCTATTTCGCAAATCTTTCTTATAATCTGAAAAGTGTTCCGTGACTTGGAAAAGGTCAACAACCATCGATTTAATTACGTTCGTTTGCGTTTCGCGTTATTGTGTTTTCGCATCCCGTTACGATTCGTCGTAAATAAGCTGCTTTTTGTTTTATTGACAGCGCGGATCATTTAAGCACCGTACACAATTCTCACCTCGGTCAATCGATGCGGCACTCATTTCTTTCCTTTTGAATCTTTCTCGTCGCATATAATCAATTGGAAATGACGGCTGGAATTATTGCAACTTGCATTTTTTTTTTATTTGTTAGAATATTTACAATCAATTCTCGTTGAGAATTTTCAGTAACTTCATTTGGCGCGATACAATGACATGGTTTATAATAGTTTATATTGTTGATTCTAGTAGGATCTAAGAATTTAATCTAAAGGGTATTTTCTTTTTAGTCTGCGAATCTGGTCCGTCGTGTCTAGTAGTTGGCTGACTAATGGGTTGTGGTGGTTCTTGACTCTTGTGTTATATCTGCTTCTGGACTTGTATATTTCTTCTTTGACTGTGAGTATCTAGAAATCGCGGTGGATTGTTTCGTTGGTAACCTACCAGGATGCATTTATTAGAGATCTTAGCGTTTTCGATGCAACTTGCATGGCAAGCTCTTTTTCCATCTGCCGTCGTCGTGTTTTCGCCAGTCTTTGACTTTCATCATCTGAGATCATCCAGAGAAGTTTCGCAGAACCTGTTCCCGTAAGGTACGTCCAAAAACAGTAAAACTTTTTCTCTATCGTCTATTTAAAAATTTTTCATTTAATTTAAAGGGACTCAAGATCCTCTTAACGTTTCAAGAAATATAAGGCATTAAGAGATCAACATGTACCCATCTGCCCAAGTTCCTCAAATATTATAAATAATAACTAACAAAATAAATTTCACTTGAAACGTATTCTGATAAATTCACTGGGTAACGAATTATTTCAAGTGGTGGTTTTCACTGACTGTGTCACGTAAAAATAAAGAGAAATTTTATAAGGAAGAAGAAGACTTTATTTTCACTTGGTTTATACAAGTATAAGACACTTCCGAACTCTAGCCGTGATCGTACGAGAGTGAGACTCTTACAATCTTTTTACTTTCGGTCATCTGTTCTCTCATTATCCCCCCTACCCTGTAGGCGTACGTGACCGTTGCTACGCTTCTGGAACATTTGGTGGAAGGACCGTTAGGCCATAAATGAATCCTCAGGTACTCCGCCAATATACATTGTCGCCAAGGTCGCCATGTGTTTCTCTCGTCGGTCCATCGGGTTCGAAGTATGCCGACAGGGACACCATCCTGCCCGCGGTGTGTGTGTGTGTCCTGGTCTCTGATGTGATTTACGTTACAACTGACTATATGTGTATAATAATTATGATATTTATAAAAGACAAAATCACACACAATCGGAATTTGATTTCTGCCCGTAATTTTGCAATCAAAGTACAACTTGTAAATTAAAAATAACCGAGTGTCCCGATACTTTTAAACGGAAGTGCGTACTTTTAACTTGAACTAATAAAAAGAAGCAAGAATTTATAAAAGTTATTATACATTCCAGGTTTTTTTCACTCGTGACTAGTTTTTCTTCAGATTTTCTGTGCAGAAATTTTACTTTAGACTTTTCATAATCAAAGTGCATTCCACTTCTTGAATGAAAGTAGGTAAAGTTTGTGAGGAAAATCCCGAATGCTATTTTGCATTCACCCAATTTCCCTCGACTCCTTCCTGTTTCTCTCCTTTTCCCTTATACATAAAAGTTTGAGAGTCGAAATGTATGTACAATCTTCCGCTCCACCTGATATAATCGAAATCGCTAATGCAACATACTAATTTGCAATATAAACAGGATGGTTTAAAATCGTAACTATGCTACTGTAGTAAAACATCTGTTGCACGAGCTAATTGGGAACAAAGGTGTTGGAATAAGATAATTAAAAGCATAATGAGATACAGCATAAACATATAGATAGAAAATAAATAAGAAGATGTAATAGAACAAACAGTGTACATAATAGAGCGGAAAGTGTTTAGGATCGATATTTCTATGCAATACCAGGTATGTAAACATGAAACCGGAATTTTTGTATAGAAAATACACGTTTATTATATGAAAATGATTAAAAATATTTTATTCGAAGTATTGCCCATCGCTAGCTATACATTTTTCCCACCTGTCTGGCAATTGGTGGATGCCACGCTAAAAAAACTGTTGCTCTTTTGAGGCAAACCAGCCATCGAGGCATTTTCGTACATTTTCGCAAGAAGTGAAGTGCTGGTCAAAAAGTGCGTGTCCCATCGATGCAAATAAGTAGTAATCGGACGAAGCCAAGTCTGGTGAGTAAGCTGCGTGCGAAAGTATTTCCCAACTGAACGCTTCGATCGTTTCCTTGACCGGTTTTGCTGTATGCGATGGTGCATTATCATGAAGCAAAATTACTTTTTGTTGCCTTTTTTGATATTCTGGTCGTTTTTCACGCAAAGCTTGATTCAAATCGATCATTTGTTGTCGGTGACGCTCAGTATTAACGGTTTCGCCAGGTTTTAACAGCTCATAATAGATCACGTTCCACGTTCCACGTTCTTCGTTCCTTACGTCAAAATTGCCACTTCTGAATTTTTTAAACCACTCAAAACACTGTGATTTACCAAGAGCATGCTCACCGTTAGCTTCGACAAGCATTCGATGCGATTCTGCAGCAGTTTTCTTCAAATGGTAACAGAAAATCAATGCTGTCCGCAAATCGTAGTTTCCAGGCATAAAATTCGACATGTTCAACGCTATTACAAACTATGCTGTTGTATGAAACTTGTATTGTTCTGAGTCGAAAATGTTTGTGAGATGTTAACAAAGACTTTTGGCATCAATAACGCAGTTTAGTGATAACTACATTATCAGCTAGGGCCATCTATAGGCAAATTCCGGTTTCATATTTACAGACCTGATATTTAAGAAATAAAATAAATATTGCTTTGCATGCATTAAATTGTTAATTAATTTATAGCATAGGGTTGTACATATGGGAGAATATTGAAATAAGAATAACACTAAACAGTTGAACATGGTTTATTGTTAATATTAATAACAATTGATAACTGTATATATCGAGAATGGTGTTAATACGTAATTACCAATATTAATGTTGTTTTGTTGAAGCTAGTTGTACGAGCAATAAATATACTGAGTAACTCTAACATATCTAACTTTTAATTATAATATACCGTAATAAAATAATACGGAAGATTACAAATAAAAGTTCTTGCGTAACATCCCTCATACGATAGAACGTTTCAAAGTACAATAACTAATTACGATGAATTACCGGAATATGATATATGACAAGGAAATAATATCGTAACACGAAAAAAAGTATTAAAAGAAGAGAGATTAAGACTGTTACATATTTCGACGAAACTTCATGTTGTGATGAGAAAACAAAGATATTTGTATTTTACAAAATTTACAAAATTTACAAAATTCCAAAAGAAAGAAAAGAAAAATTAAGTTGTCAAAATAATAAAGACAATTTAGCTGGTATTTAAAAGAAAACGAAGAAAGATAAGCTATGTACAAGCTATGTATAAGTTGATAAGATTAACAATTATATCATACGCGAGATTAACGGTAATATTAATTCAACATACGTATCAAATAAACAATTTTTAAATTCTTCCTCTCTTTTCATAACTTACTATACTTTTTCCATATATTTTCCGTGGTATAAGTCGAAGATACAAATCTATGGTGTCACGTAAGACATTAAAAGCTACCTGCAAAGAACAAAGAGAAATCTTTTTTTTACAAGTTAGTAATAGCAAGGAGACAAAATTTATTACATCTTCGTTTAGTTTTATATCTTCAGATGCACGCAGAACTATTACACTGCCATTGCCCGTTAAATATATTGGTACCCATGGTCTACAATATACATATACATATATATACATATACATATATATACATATATATACATATACATATACATATATATACATCTACAATATATTATCCTGTAAAAGATTAATAAAAATTTATTCAACCAACAACATTTTACATCTTGTGCTATATATTTTGTAAAATCGCAAATGAATTTTTTTATTCATTTGTAATCGTCAAACCGTATAGAACCGGTTAGTTACTTGACGAACTCTTTGTATTCAGATTCTCTGGATATGAGCGCTGTGTCCAACTGAAAGCGTTCAGATCCGGACGTCTGATCTTTCCGGGACTCTACTACTGTGAATCTGGTACAAACGTCTGATTTGTACAGGATTTCTCTACTGTGCATCTGTGCATCTATCTAGCAGTGTACCTTTTCATATTGCATCTGACATAGCTCTCGCGATTTATTCATTAGATACAATATAAATCGTTCAAAATGCCCAAATATTTACGAGCAATGGTGTATATATACACCATCGCGAAATCATGCAAATAGTAGATATAATATTATAATTAATATCTTGTTGGTCCTACGTAATCATCAATAATATTACACTGTTCTTTTAGCATTACATTGAAAAAATCGAAGGTTCTATAGCCTATGATACAATTTTATTCCAAGATTTTCACGAGTTAAATGATCTAATCTTTTCAATTCCTTTTAAGAATACATTCATAATAATCGTACTGAAATGTAGAGACAACTAATTTTGCGTTTTCACTCTTTTAAGTCAGAGACAGAATTAAATAGCTGTATGAAAATTTTCGTAACTGACATGTCCATCTAATTAAAAAAGTTAGAAATAAAGGAAATATCGAGTATATAATTAGTGAAGTTTTAAACGAAAATAAAATATTTAATGGAATAAATTCCAAATTAGAAGAATCAAAGAATATACAATTATAAACATGATATAACAACTTTTTATTTAAAAATGACAAATTTATAGTAATATTAATAATAAATAATCTTGCAGTTGAAGATATGTGTATGTTAAAAATGAATTTCTGCGTGTCATGAGGTCTCTCCCATCTTGCTTATCAGAATACATCACTGCCTTCCTCATCTCGTAGCCTGATCTTATAAACAAAGCCTCTATTCTTTTTCTTTGTCAATGCAACGCCAGGTAGCTTGACGTCAGCCTATCTCTCTACCAATCTATCTTTCGCCAAACTGTTTCACGCATCCTCTAAACAGGTGATCGATATCTTATACCTTGTTTCACGACTTCCAGTCACCGGCTATCGACTTTCCAAATATTTGCTCAAGCATCCTGCCAATTCATAAATTATCATAAAGCTAAATAACGGCGTGGCACGAAATTGCGTCGCCGCTAACACGTATACGTGTGTGTGTATGTATCGTTCATTGTAACGACGCTCGTAGCTTAGTACAATCTTTGTTTATTAGTATAATCTATATTTTTCATTTCTTTATTCGTTTTCTTATACGATATAAAAGCCACACTTTAGGAGAACACGAATTTTGAAAAATGTTTGAGCTTGTGTAACTTTGTGTTATGTAATCACCAGTAAGCTCTTTGTGTCTCCCAAGAGGGAACAGCCGGGTAATATCAGAGATTAAGTAATATAAAATTCTAATAACTTCATTTGGCGACTTAATATGGATTAATTAGTACTAATAATTGTATAAAATTCTATTAATAATTATTGAATATTTATCAATATCGACAACTTTTATATACAGGGTGGTTGGTAATTGGTGGTACAAGCGGAAAGGGGGTGATTCTACGTGAAAAAAGAAGTCGAAAATATAGAATAACAATTTTTCGTTTGAGGCTTTGTTTTCGAGAAAATCGACTCTGAATTTTCGCTCGGTACGCGTGCACTTTATCACGTCTCGTTATAACGGATCTCACTGTAGATCGTTGTCTCGATGGATATTGTCACAGTTTAAGTTTGTTTTTGCCGTAACGGAAAATTAGGAATACATAATGAAATAATATGAAGTAATCATAAAGTTTATTATTACAAAAATTGCTGAAAATGTTGCCCATTCTGTCGAACACATACTTCTGCTCTTCTAATTAAATTTCTATGAATACTTTCTAATCTATTCGATCGTTTTAAAGTATGAAAGGCTACAATAATCTTTTTTTTCAATTGCTCGCAACTTGCGATTTCTTCAGAATAGACAATTGATTTAATATGGCTCCATAAATAAAAGTCAAGCGGAGTTAAGTCAGGAGAGCATGGTGGCCAAGCTATTGTTCCAGCAAAAATTCAAAGTCGATTTTCTCAAAAACAAAGCCTCAAACGAAAAATTTTTATTCTATATTTTCGACTTCTTTTTTCGTGTAGAATCACCCCCTTTACGTTTGTACCATCAGTTACCAACCACCCTGTATATAATATAATACCACGTATTTCTATGATCTATAACTGTGGTATTAATTTCGCATATAAATTTATGATACAATCTCTAATGATGAGAAATTATATATATCGAAATGGAAGCAAATTATGTAGATACTATTTGATTTAATATCGATATAAAAGCATCAAACGCATGCGATATGCATTCTACCCGCATGAAATTTACATGATGGCGTGCGTAATTCTGCGTAGGAATAATCGTCGAGCACGTTAACTACGGTGTACCATGGACAGTGGCTAGTCGGTTGAAACCATGCGTCCTATTGATTTTTCAAGTACCGCTAACCGATCAATATTTATGCTATCCGGTGCGACGTTCTTCGACACGTATCAAACGCAAAGTCATTTCCCTGTCCATGACCAAACGAATTAAAGAATCATTATTGAATGACGAAGCACCATGAACCTCGGTTTTATATTGCAAATGATCTAACTGCGTTCTCGATAGGAGACGTGAAAATCGGTATTTTTCATTTTACAGTTTTTGACATAACTTTCATCTTGAAATTCACTAAAATTCATCTCTCAGCGTATCAATGATATTAATATCCACAAACGTTCGTTATTAGGTGCACAGATGAATAGTCGAAATTTTCCAAGGAAATTCATGATTTATTTAAAAAAAAAAAAATGAAACGGATTTTCCGTTAAAAAATAATTTTGACACGATCAAGTGGTCCAGTTGTTCTTGTATTTTATCAATTGATCGAAAGCGCATATCCGAGTAATCGTGCTGCATCGACCGAAGCAGATGATAGTCCGACGGAGCAATGTCGAGTGAATGTGCCGGATGCTGCGTAACCTCTCATCCAAGTCTCATTACGGTGCCTCTTCTATCAGAAGCAACGCGTGATCTGACGTTATCATGCAGCAATTTCACAAGACATCCACGTTCCTTCCTTCTAAATCTTTCTCATCTCGTGTAGGCGACTTGAAATAGTCTCCTAACTGTTTCGCAAGCTGTTCCTGCGCCTCAATCTTGTAACAAGTACTTCGCTTTGAATACTTTTTTTACTTTTACATATTACGTGCATTTCGTACATTTTTGCATTTTTAAATTTCTCATAAACGCGTAAAAATTCACTAATAACAATTCAATTAAAAAATTTGTTTATCCGAAGATTAGAATTTCTTGAAAGTTTCTTACGGATTTGCTTCCTGAAGTATCTGTACGAAAATTACGAACTAGAACAAATAATTAATATTTCCTGTGAAAAATGTAATTATGGTTAGCCATTATGAAATGAATATGCTAGATGACCTAATACTTTTACACAGCAATATATCTCCATATTCAATTCTATAGTTCTATGGGGAACAGCAAGTAATTCCAACATTGAAATACTCCGACACTTCCAATTGGAAACGCTAAGATCCCTAATAAATGCACCCTGATATGTTACCAACGAAACGATCCACCGCGATCTCAAGATAATCACAGTCAAAGAAGAAATATACAAGTTCAGAAGCAGATATAACACAAGAGTCAACAACCACCACAACCCATTAGTCAGCCAACTACTTGACACGACGGACCAGATCCGCAGACTAAAAAGAAAATACCCTTTAGATTAAATCCTTAGATCCTACTAGAATCAACAATATAAACTATTATAAACCATGTCATTGTATCACGACAAATGAAGTTACTGAAAATTCTCAACGGGAATTGATTGTAAATATTCTAACAAATAAAAAAAAAATTCTATAGTTCAATTTTATGTCGCCTCGATTCTATATGACGATAATTTGCTTCAGCATCTCGGCTTCTCGTGTTTTAACGCAGTTGCCTCATAACATTCCACTTCTGTATAAATAAATAAAATGGTAATATAACTTGACAGACATGTTCCTCAAAATTTAAACAGAGACGAGGCTTTAGTTTCACGAGGGGCACTGGTTATTCTCCATACACTGGCCAAGGGTGTTCTCGGATTCATAAAATGTGAGGACACGCACTGAATCATGCGGAATTCGCACACATTTTCGAGCAAACTACGTATCACCTCGTCTGCTAATTTAATGAAGTTGATGTTATTTAAACTTTTGATGGTTAATGTACATGTATTATATAAACAAATTATCGACCGTATGTGTGTGTGTATACGTGTATGATGCAGAAGATGGGGCACGAGAAATGTTTCCTTCTGTTTTAACAATGAAATATTTTGGTTATTTCTTAATTAATTTTAAATCTAAATATTATAGTATCGTGGACGAAAGGTCTAAGAGATATCGAGCGAACTGTAAACAATGCCACGAGCAAGCCGAAGTGCCGACAGGCCCAACAATATACCGTCGGTCCTTCAATCGAATAGTTTTGCGGAAAAGGCCTGCGTGACCCTGGCCATGAACGGTTGCGGAACACGTGCGTGGTGAGGCTAAGACAAAAGACAAAGGGATGCTAAGCGACGAAGACGAATTAATAGTTAGTTGAGAAGTCAGAGAGTGTGAGTTGAGAAGCCAGAGAGTGTGAATCGAGAAGTCAGGAAGATATTGTTGCTAGTGTTACGACCGGCATACTTCAAAACCGATGGGCTGATGACGGATATCCACCAGACGGCAAGGGCGGGAGTGCACGTGGCAGCAGCAGGTCCAGGGCCCAGACCCAACACCAGGTGGTCCTCCCTACTTCATAAGATAACCACTTGTGTAGGGATGCGACCGAGTTGTAAGAGCTTCAGTCTTGGAAAGACACGGCTGGGGTTCGGAAGTAAACTGTCATTAGCGTAAACAAAGTGTCAGGAAATAAATTCTCTCTTTTTTATTTTCATCTTCGATTTCTTTTTTTTTTTTTTATTTTACGTGACATTTTTGGCGATTTTGCCAGGATAGCTAAAAGTGTTTGTTCGGAAACCAAAAGGCATTCATCATCTACGGAAGATAGAATTATTTGGGACTAGGGTCATCCGCAACAAGGAAGTAACTATCACGAACCAAATGGAGTGACAATAAAAGGTAAACTGGATCCCTTTGTACGTTACGGTGAAAGAAAACCTAGCTTCGGTAGCCAAGACTCGTCTTCGTCCGAAAGTGACAAAATCAGCGTAATAACCTAAGTTTGCCTAAGACAAACGAACTTCGAACCTTTACCTCAACTGACCCAATGTTGCGAGCAATATTGGACAGTATCCAAAAACAGAATGAGAATATTGCCACGTTTACGAGAGGGTACGTTACGTTTGCCTATGCAAAGTGACGAAGAGAATAGACACAGGACAGCAGAAATCGAGAGTCTGGGAAAGTCACAGTTCAGAAGTAAACTGTCATTAGCGTAAACAAAGTGTTAGGAAATAAATTCTTTCTTTTTTTATTTTCGTCTTCGATTTCTTCTTTTTATTTTACGTGACACTAGCGTTGTCGAGAAAGTGTGGTCCGCGTGAGAAAGAGAGAGAGAGAGAAAGAGAGCGTTGGATCCGTGGTGATGAGAATTGCAAATTAACTATTTAGTTGTCTTAATTATAATACGTTATTGTGATTAGCTCACGTTAAACAACCATCGTCTCCTGTTTAACCAACATCTGTTTAATCCATTTATTGTAAATAAACTAATTGTAGTAAAGATATTACAATATATATGCGATAGTTACAGTAGTTCATAGAGTTTAGAGTTTAGGTTCAGAATTCTAATCTAATATGTAGTATAAAGATACAGAATAAATAAATAACATTGTTACTAGTTCGATTAAATTTTCACTACCTGTCTGCTTATTTTTACCTTCGACTGTATATAAAGATATTCTTTGAATTCTCTGTAGTTTACCTATTATCCGCAAAGTAATAAATACGTACATGGATCAATTAATTAATACTTTTTATGCAACATAAAAGCTATGCTTTCTTCTGAAGAATTTTTATCTCGCTTAATTGCAGCAGAATAATGCGACATTTGATTAATTTCTCAGATTAATTGATCGGCTGGAACATCGAGGATAATCGGTATATAAATGAGAAACACTTTTCGCTACACGATGATATATTCCTCGTCTCCTTTTTCGTAAGGCTTCGTATTTTATTTTTCGTATTGGTAGCAAATGAACCGGACAGCCAACTGAAAGAGCACTCCAATCGCTCTCATCGCCTCGGGGCGATGGTTCTGTCTGCAACTTGGTTCAAGTTTAATTGAGCTTGAAAGTTTTCGACTTGTTGTCTGAATTCACCTCCACGCGCCTACCACTTTTATCATTCTCCCCCTGAACGACATTTTTGACGTCGAGAACGATCTCCCTATTCAATGTACCATACATAAAATTAATTTCGAACGACGAACGCCTATCTACCTTTATCAGTGCATATTAAAATGATAATACGAGCTATTGTTTGTCATATTTGGTCATTTTCTAATTACACTGCCGGTCATAATTAGACTGCGAATGTTTATGCATTTTAGGGAAATTAAAAATTCCAAGAATCTACAGACTGTAACATGCAAAACTACATAGAATATTTAAGGTAGAGCACTTGCTGTGATATTTAGCAAACAAATTTCTATTTAAATTTCATTTTTTTAATTTTGTCCATAAAAATCATAAATCTAATATAACATTTCATTTGTGTTCTACGTGTCTTATGTTCTTTTTAATTCCTTTATTAAATGTTTGTAATTCTTTAATACTACAATTTTTTAAGAGTTTTGTTTAAAATATCGTAAACATTTATTTATTATTTATTTATTATTTCTGTTACATATATACGTTCTAGTAATATATGCCTGTGTTTCATCTTATTACGTGCTTGTAGAAATATTTCCCCGCCGATTTCTATCAAATAGTGTTGTATATAATGAATGATCAAAATAAAATGCAGTAATGTAACTTGAAAATCGGAGTAGCATAATTAATTTCTAAATCAAGTTACAGCTTGATAAATTATTATTTCTATCTCAAAATTGTACTTTTCAGTCGATATTACCATATTGTTGACTAGAAACAGAATATATAAAGATTTATTAAGACAAATTAAGATTGGTTTCTTAACAATATAACGTGTTAAGATTTATTAAGAGATTTATAGTATAAAATAATAGAAAATTGGCGGTACAAATACATTCTTTATAAAAATATTCTGAAACTTTCTACGTCGTTCCAATAGTGTATTGCGTTTATGTTTACATTAGTCAGGTGTAGCTTGATTTCGAGCGGGAGAGACAAGTAACAGTATTTCAATTGCTACAAACTTGATGTGTAAACAGAAGCGTCAGAGAACGGCGTAGAACAGCACTGGAACGAAGTGCAATTCATTAGAGAACCGGCAATGCTGTATATTTCACTACAAAACAGGTAATACTTTGAAAATTTGAAGAGAAAATTGCTTTCCATTCTCATTTTTATTTATATAATATAATTAAATACGACATATTAATAAAATTCATTTAAGTGCTACTAGTACGAACGTGGTTCCATTTTTCATTTTTGCAAGTGAACAAACAATTAAATAATGAAACAACGCATAATGAAAATATATATTAATCGTATTAAAATATATTGTAATTGAATTATTTTAATTGATATATTGAAAATATATATAATAATTGTATGGAAATACACAAGATGGTATAAATAGCAATTAGTGTAATATTATCCGGAAATCTTAAGAATTAATCAATCCATCTATTCTTGATATAATTTGATACAACTTTATATAAATATAATATGAACATAATATAGCTTTAATATTGCAAACAGGATATTTCTAAAACGAAGAGAATGTTATCCTCCATCGATGTCATGATATTGAATGGAAAAGACTATACGTGTATTGTTATATAAAAAATGAAAGTTTTTGATCCAACATTTTTTTCTGCCAATTTTTTGTGTCCCAGTTCACTACCTCTTCAGCACTGGCTAACTGTTGCTCAGAATATTTTTTTGTCGGATTATCGGACATGTCCAAAAAAATGTAGCGACTATTATATTGCATATATTCATATATACATTGTATAAAGTGGAGCTATTGTTTACCTTGAAACATGAAATACCTACGAATACGGAAAAAGTCTATTTTTGTTCTCGTTTAGTACAGAGAATGTCATGGTCAAATTATATACATACAAAATGGGTCAATAAGAGATACAGTCTAAAATACTATTAAGGTACTACTAAGTGTTACGAAATTTAATATGATTGAATCTACTTAATTAATATGTAAATTTTATAATGGATACGATGGTGTGTAAACATTTCTTGTAGTCATATATGTATTATGTACAGAATGAGTCAATAAGAATCTATCCATCTAAAATAAATCGTTATTGGTCTTATCAAAAATCGTCTTAAATGAATTTTATTGCGTTTCAAAAGACTCGTCAGATGCATGCAATTTTATTTTCCTATGTCCTATATTTTCCGACATACCAGGCTGATCTTGAGTTTTTTAAATGGCTTGGTTTGGTTATTTAAATTTTTCATAATATTAGTCGATCTAACTGAAACAGATTAAAGTTAAAATATCCACCTAACTGATAGCTTCTCGATATAAATAGGTTAATATCTTTTTGTAGAGAATATATGGCTGATTAATATTATAAAAAATAGATAAAACGTAAGATATCAGAAAATAAGAAAAGTATCCTTTGAAATCCAACGTAACTCCGTTAAGAAGTTTCTCGATGAAAACAATAGTTAACGAGTTAAGATATTTACACACCTATATATCTATTGTAGAGTTTACATATTAATTAATTAAATCCAAACATATTAAATTTAGTAATATTTCACTTTCATGCGACTAGAAAAATTTGATTTTGTGGAAATGAAATATGGAACTTGCTATAGGAGCGTTTACTTAGAAAATAAGAGTACGTACCAGGTTTATTGTATGAAAATGATTAAAAATATTTTATTCGAAGTATTGCCCATCGCTAGCTATACATTTTTCCCACCTGTCTGGCAATTGGTGGATGCCACGCCAAAAAAACTGTCGCTCTTTTGAGGCAAACCAGCCATCGAGGCATTTTCGTACATTTTCGTAAGAAATGAAGTGCTGGTCAGAAAGTGCGTGTCCCATCGATGCAAATAAATAGTAATCGGACGGAGCCAAGTCTGGTGAGTAAGCCGCGTGCGAAAGTATTTCCCAACTGAACGCTTCGATCGTTTCCTTGACCGGTTTTGCTGTATGTGATGGTGCATTATTATGAAGCAAAATTATTTTGTGTTGCCTTTTTTGATATTCTGGTCGTTTTTCACGCAAAGCTCGATTCAAATCGATCATTTGTTGTCGGTGACGCTCAGTATTAACGGTTTCGCCAGGTTTTAACAGCTCATAATAGATCACGTTCCACGTTCCACGTTCTTCGTTCCTCGCGTCAAAATTGCCACTTCTGAGTTTTTTAAACCACTCAAAGCACTGTGATTTACCAAGAGCATGCTCACCGTAAGCTTCGACAAGCATTCGATGCGATTCTGCAGCAGTTTTCTTCAAATGGTAACAGAAAATCAATACTGTCCGCAAATCGTAGTTTCTAGGCACAAAATTCGACATGTTCAATGCTATTACAAACTATGCTGTTGTATAAAACTTGTATTGTTCTGAATCGAAAATGTTTCTGAGATGTCAACAAAGACTTTTGACATCGATGACGCAGTTTAGTGATAACTACATTATCAGCTAGGGCCATGTGTAGGCAAATTCCGGTTTCATACGGACCTGATACTATTACGAATATTTTCTGTGGCCACCGTATGTAATTTACGTCTTTACTCGATTTTACTTAAGAGACGTTTCCACTGGCGATATATCTGTTACCTTCGAAGTCATGGTATTTTACGTTTTATTAACCCATTTGCATCATGGCTCTACTTCAGAGGACTGGTCCCTATGACCGCACGCGGTCGGTCATAGGTGCAGTAAATGACATCCGAATTCTTCACGGAGTTTATCGAAAATTTACTGTTCAAAACGATTGGTAGACGATGTTACTTCGCAAACGTCGCATCTTACGTTCCTTATAACAGAGGAAAAAAGAAAAAATTATCTACTTAAAAATATAAGAAATAAGAAATTATATCGTATTATTTCTCGTGGAATTCTTAAAATGGTCAATACAATAAGCTGATACAGACGAGATGTTGACAAACGGATCAGACGTGCACTCTCACATCTGAAGAATACTTGGCGACTGAAACGAAAAGCAGTCGCAGCGCGCCTAATAATCCACGCTTGGTCGTAGAAGACAGTCGTCCGGTCGCGGAATAATTCGCGCTTGGATGCAAATGGGTTAAATGACATATGATATTGGGTTGTCCGGTAAATCCTAAACCTTGCCAGGCTCGCGTTTTTGCTGATAACGAGAAACAACAGGAATTCCATCACGAATGGAATAATGGCACTATCCAATGGCAGAGGATTATCGTACAGGACAGTGTCTGTTCGCCTAATTGTATTTTTGAAACGTGTTGGGATAAAGTTTAAGTCTTAGGATGTATTGATTGAATTATGTATTGAAATAAAGTACATATATGTAAACTCCCTAGAGTTCAAGTGCGACAGGGACTTTCTCTGTTTCATGGACAGCACGACTTTCTTTGTTTCACGGACAGAACGACTTTGTTTGTTTTATGGACAGCCACTTTCAGAGACACTCATTTCCCAAACGGACGGACGGAGAGCAACATCAGAGATAGATAAGACCACAGAAGAAAGATTAATTATTTAAAACATTGAAGATTAATGGAGAAAGATCGGTAGCTCAGGACGTTGAAAATCGATTCTCGATTTTCAGACTTCAGAATAGATCACCTGAATTACCACGTGATTAACGATCTTACATATATATCACTATATTCGGGAAACAAAAGCAAGTACTATTTTCGGCGCCAATTGGAGAATAAGAGTTTCAGTGCATCGTAACAGCACCGAAGAGAGTAAACACGTCTAGACGCATGCGGACAGTGTATTGATTACTAACCAAAGTAAGAGTACAAAAACCAAAAATGCTAGGAAACGATCAGCAGAAAACGTGTAAAAATTCACATAATAATAATAATTTATCTGTACTTTAAGCTCGTAGCCTGTTACACAGAGGTTGTTGGGTTCTTATTTCTAATTTCTTACGCTGTGTTATATTCTTACATCGATCTCTTATTTTCTGTATTTTATCGCTGTTTTATTGTATTACATTATACTGCTTAATTTTTCCTTGTGAAAATTCACACAGTTAATTTTCCAATCTATAACGGACGATGCTTTACACAAGAAGCCTTTCGTGGCGGGTGAAAACACATAAAAGGTGGTACATAAATTGGGAACGTGTGTTTCATTGAAATGTTATTTGTTTAAATCTTTTCTTCTGAGATTTTAAAAGGACGCGTAATGAATACAGCACCGACAACAAAGGAACATGCGAAATAAAATATTCCCAGTATATGTAAGTCTATGAATCTACAGATTTATACAAATTCACAGAAAAAGAGAAAGGATGGAAACAGAAATTGACGTATAAATAAATTTAATAAACCTGGGAAACACAATAACGAATACGATCTTCTTTCTTTGATGAAAATTATTTTTGATTTTTAATGAGGATGATTTTTTATCTTTAATTAATGAATCTGATATTGCATATATTGTCGCAAACAACGTGGTGTGAGCTTTTTGGATGAAACTCGAGTACACTGCATAAAGAGTGTAGCAAACGATGTGTAAAAGTTACACAAAAATGTATAATGGAAATTTTAATTTTTAATGGCTCTCAGTTTCAACTATTTGCGTTCATTATTCATTGTTTGATTAATGCAGAACGCATAGTCGAACAAGATGTAATACAAATTTCTTAGAATTTTAAGATATCCCTTCACCATAGTATTCTACGCTTATCGAGCTTCACAAAATATGCAAAAGAAAACTTCGATTTTTAGAAGCAGACACGGTCGCACACTCGCTTTTAATGCAAAAGTGGTGTAAGTCTTAAAAGTTGATCACTTACGCTCTATCAAATACTTTATCAAAATGTAGAGAAAAGTCGTAAAGGTCGTAAAGGGTCGGCTGAAGGATTCTTACTTACTCTTATCGGCGAAAAACCAAGGAAAATGTAGTATATCCTTATTACTGTCCTTACAAAATACAGTAACTACGAGACGTTGGCAGCCAATTTCGAAAAAGCTATTTTTTCACCTGTTGCCCGAAGATTACGCGTAAAGTAATCGCTGTCAAGAGTCGATTGATAAGCGTTCGAAATTTATTTGCTATATATCTGCGAAGTGAGAGAAATTACGCTCAAGTGGCAATTCTCACGCGATCTTTAACTCGCCTCTGAATTATTCGCTCACCATTCTCGATGATTAAAACGATCCTAATGAACATGTAAACTACTCTGACGTTCTGATATTTAACGAAATCCACGCCCCGAGCATCTATGTTTCGAAGGATATACAACAGTACGATGTGCTAATCTCACAATTACACTGTGCAGCTCTATGCGCCTGTAGGAAATTTGAAAGTGTAATATTACACAGAATGCACATAATATGAAACGATATGTAATAAGATATTCATAGCATAGCGTTTTCTGTAATATTTGATAGATAAAGCAATTTTCTACCGAGGTTCCATTTTCCCAATTATATCTTCAGACACATAAATTTGCATGGAAATACCAAGTCTGTAAATATGAAACCGGAATTTGCCTATAGATGGCCCTAGCTGATGAAGTAGTTATCACTAAACTGCGTCATTAATGCCAAAACTCTTTGTTGACATCTCAGAAACATTTTCGACTCAGAACAATACAAGTTTCATACAACAGCATAGTTTGTAATAGCGTTGAACATGTCGAATTTTGTGCCTGGAAACTACGATTTGCGGACAGCATTGAAGAAAATGCTGTTACCATTTGAAGAAAACTGCTGCAGAATCGCATCGAATGCTTGTCGAAGCTTACAGTGAGCATGCTCTTGGTAAATCACAGTGCTTTGAGTGGTTTAAAAAATTTAGAAGTGGCAATTTTGACGCGAGGAACGAAGAACGTGGAACGTGGAACGTGATCTATTATGAGCTGTTAAAACCTGGCGAAACCGTTAATACTGAGCGCTACCGACAACAAATGATCGATCTGAATCAAGCTTTGCGTGAAAAACGACCAGAATATCAAAAAAGGCAACAAAAAGTAATTTTGCTTCATGATAATGCACCATCGCATACAGCAAAACCGGTCAAGGAAACGATCGAAGCGTTCAGTTGGGAAATACTTTCGCACACGGCTTACTCACCAGACTTGGCTCCGCCCGATTACTATTTATTTGCATCGATGGGACACGCACTTTCTGATCAGCACTTCACTTCTTACGAAAATGTACGAAAATGGCTCGATGACTGGTTTGCCTCAAAAGAGCGACAGTTTTGTTGGCGTGGCATCCACCAATTGCCAGACAGGTGGGAAAAATGTATAGCTAGCGATGGGCAATACTTCGAATAAAATATTTTTAATCATTTTCATACAATAAACGTGTATTTTCTATACAAAAATTCCGCTTTTATATTTACATACCTGGTACACACAGATTATTCGGTGATATATGGTTCGTCAATTATTAATTGTTAATATTAGATGCGATCGGTTGGCAGCAAACTATCCAAATCATATTCACTCCAACGTATTATTTATATTTTTGTGCTTCGACCGCGTTAACGATCAATTATTCGATCGCAGTGTCATAATCATTTCATTCGGTCGTCTCCGCTTGCAAGAAAGACAACTAACCGTGTTATATAGCGCAGATATTGCGATTGCTATGTACGTAACCCGTAAGACGATATTATTAAATTGTACAAAGTTTCAGCACTTAATTAAAATTACTTGATTATTCTTTATTTATTGTTGTATGAAAAATATCTTCTGGATAAAATCAAGTTCTTTCGAAAGTTATATGTATCGATGGGAAGAATCTATTTTCTAAAATCTAACGAAGAATCTAATAAAAAATTATTTTTTTTAATCGGCACAAATGTTAGGCGTATTAAACGTAAGTAGCATCGCGAAAACAGAAATGTTTTTTATCGAATATTTTTATTACGAGAAATTCGACAATTCGACAGGGGAGAACGAGGGAGAAAAATGTTTTCGTCGATCGTTGTTATTTCTACGTGTACGAATAACGGCATTCCCGTGTCAGGCTGGAATGTGTCACTAGCACATTCACGGAATTATTGCGGAATTATTGCGGATGATTGTTCCCCGATCGAGCCAATCTCGATGATCCGTTGCTACGGGCAAATCAAGGACAGAAAAATGTGCACACACGCGAAGACGTATTATGATACGTCTATTCAAGTATTTCGTATAATCTTGTTTCTTCCTTAAATCATTGTTCTTGAGAAATTCAATATTGTAACTTATTCCTTATCGAAATATTTGTGCGATGTTAAATTTCGCCATTGTTTAATTTGCCGCTTTTCATACAACAAATTGCGTTCATCGGGCAAATGAAATTTTTGTTTCTACTAATTAGAATAAATGTTGTAGTATATTATTAAAATTCAATCGATTCAATGACATTGTTGTAAACGAGCATAGAGAGCAGTAATTTTTAGAATATCGCGATGAGGTATATTAAGAAGAGTCACTGTAAGTAAAAACAAAAAATATAGCATTTTGAAGATTTTGATAGTGTATTACTATGATTAATCGAACATGAATACTTTCAATGTAGGAAACTTTTAATCAGTTTAGTAAATAGAACTTGATATTTTGTTACATAATAAAAGGGTTGCTTTAATGCAAAACTCTAAATCAGTTAAAATTCTGAAACAGTAGGAATGAAGCTACAACTGTATTAAATTATACATACACGTTTTTTAATAAGTACTCCTGTCCATGGATTTTTGGATTTCCTTAAAAAGCTTTATTTCTCTTTGAGTCAAGTAATCAGTTAAAATTCTGAAACAGTAGGAATAAAGCTACAACTGTATTAAATTATACATACACGTTTTTTAATAAGTACTCCTGTCCATGGATTTTTGGATTTCCTTAAAAAATTTTATTTCTCTTTGATTCGAGTAATCAGTTAAAATTCTGAAACAGTAGGAATAAAGCTACAACTGTATTAAATTATACATACACGTTTTTTAATAAGTACTCCTGTCCATGGATTTTTGGATTTCCTTAAAAAGCTTTATTTCTCTTTGAGTCAATTCTGAAACAATAGGAATAAAGCTACAACTGTACTAAATTATACATACACATTTTTTAATAAATAATCCTGTCCATGGATTTTTGGATTTCCTTAAAAAACTTTATTTCTCTTTGAGTCAAGTAATCAGTTAAAATTCTGAAACAATAGGAATAAAGCTACAACTGTACTAAATTATACATACACGTTTTTTAATAAATAATCCTGTCCATGGATTTTTGGATTTCCTTAAAAAGCTTTATTTCTCTTTGAGTCAATTCTGAAACAGTAGGAATAAAGCTACAACTGTATTAAATTATACATACACGTTTTTTAATAAATAATCCTGTTCATGGATTTTTGGATTTCCTTAAAAAACTTTATTTCTCTTTGAGTCAAGTAATTCTTTGGATTAGAAAAAAACTATCTTCTCTATGCTGTCCAAAATGTCTTTTGCTGTTTGATATTTTGCTAATAGAAAAAAGTACATACAGGACACTACTCCACTTTTTGCAACAGAATGTTTATTAGTAAATATTGTACCGTATATAATATTTAATACATTAAACTTATATCGAATATATTATTAATTTGTAATTTGCTTTATTTTATGTCTTTCGGCCTCATAATGGAGAGTTGCATTTGTTACTTGTGCAAATGGAATATATCGCTAATATATTCTACCCACTTTTCATATGAATTTGTATATTGAACGTGCACAAACATCTACAGTTTATTTACTACCATATTCCAGCTTGGCCAATACACAAATTTAACATCGGTGCAGTTCATCGTGAATGCTCAAAGTTGGTATATTAAATTTAGTAACACGTTACTCGTTATGCTAATTCGAAGGATATCGCATTTAGCTTGTCAATTTAATCAGTACCTACAGTCTTTCTAACTGCGATATTAAAAGTCTTCGAAAATAAGAAATAAATATTAACATAAATGCTGAAATACAAATACACAATGCCTCATATTTTCCTCATGAATCTACGAAGAGGAGTTTGATTGAAAGCGGATTTGTTGGTTCCGTCTGCGCCAACGAACGTATTATTCCACTTGCATAATAGATACATATTTGTTTCAGCAGCAAACTCGATAGTTTCACGTTGCCATAAATTAACCCCCAAGGATTAGAAACGATTATCCCGCAAAATACGAACGCGTTATCGCATAAAGCTTCAGATGGCCAACTATTCCTATGTAAGCCAATTCTATTAAATGACGCATGACATTGACGCGCGTCTCTTAATTACACGTATTTTGCGTACAACTATCTCTACTTATGTCAATTCTCTTAATCCATTTGCATCATGGCTCTACTTCAGAGGACTGGTCCCTATGACCGCACGCGGTCGGTCGTAGGTGCAGTAAATGACATCCGAATTCTTCACGGAGTTTATCGAAAATTTACTGTTCAAAACGATTGGTAGACGATGTTACTTCGCAAACGTCGCATCTTACGTTCTTTATAACAGAGGAAAAAAGAAAAAATTATTTATTTAAGAAAATAAGAAATAAGAAATTAAATCGTATTATTTCTCGTGGAATTCTTTAAAATGGTCAATACGATAAACTGATACAGGCGAGATGCTGACAAACGTGTCAGACGTGAACTCTCACATCTGAAGAATACTTGGCGACTGAAACGAAAAGCAGTCGCAGCGCGCCTAATAATCCGCGCTTGGTCGTAGAAGACAGTCGCCCGATCGCGGAATAATCCGCGCTTGGATGCAAATGGGTTAAATGACATATGATATTGGGTTGTCCGGTAAATCCTAAACCTTGCCAGGCTCGCGTTTTTGCTGATAACGAGAAACAACAGGAATTCCATCACGAATGGAATAATGGCACTATCCAATGGCAGAAGATTATCGTACAGGACAGTGTCTGTTCGCCTAATTGTATTTTTGAAATGTGCTGGGACAAAGTTTAAGTCTTCAGACTTATCCGACAATCCCATACTTAACATGGGAGGTAAAATGTCATTTAGACGACGACGCAGGAGCAAAGTCACCCTTGTATTCATGTTCCGTTCTCTAGAAGTTTGCCGTCAGTTGTTCCAGGGCTGCAGGTAATTCTTTCAAGCAGCCAAGTCTGGAACAACTTCCATTCTCAAGAAAATTGATAAAACGTCGTCGACGGGCGGCGCCGACGCAAGAGTAAGGTCAGCCTCGTATTCCTGTAATTTGCAAATTTTTGTTCTGCATTGTTCTACGGATGTGGGTGCGTGTTTCGAAGGAGGAACCCTTTACCGTGTATTATCGTCGTCAAAATGGTGAAAAATGTCCATGGTTCTATGGCTACGGTTTCTTCAGAATATTTCCCAAATCGAATACGATAATATAATATAATATAATATTAAATTTCGGAACAGTACTTTGGAACAACGTTCAGAACAACTAGGACAATCTACAACAACTTTTACGTGTTTGATTCTAAAAAAAGAAAAAATGGGGAAAATTCCATTCTTTGGCGACGTTTTTGTAACCTTGAGAGAATCTTGAGATAATTGATTATTTCTTTGAAACAAGGTAGAACAAGCGTTGAACAACTTGGAACGAGACAAAAAGATACGAGATTTAAAAAACCAGGAGCTAATCTAATCTTAGAACCAGGCTACTCATTTCTATACAATTGTTAATGTTGGACTTGTGCATTAACTATTCTCTCATCGATTTCGATGATTTTTAAATATGTCGTAGAAATTGGTATTTTGAATAAATTTTCCCTCTGACGAAAACGTCGGATTCTCTTAGTTTTCTTTTAATTATACCTATCTTACATTCAGTGTAATTAGTGTTAAATAGCGAAGCAAACTTGGGCGAAATTTACATTTGAAATATTATTTTTTAAATAAGTACTTTAAATAATACTAGTTGTCAACTTAGTGATTAATATCTTTTAATTAATATTCTTTTTTTATTTGATCAAGCGACTAGATTTAAAGCTAAGGGAATATTTGTCAATATAATGGATTAGAACATTGTCCATTTTAGAAAATCGTGGAAATTTAATGAAATGTCTAAGTAAGAACAAATTTCATATATAATATGAGCTGTTTGAAATTTTGTTAAAAATACGAAATACCAGTTCTCGTGATCGATCGATGAATTTACTTAAATGAAGCAAACCAGGAATAAACCTAACATAATTGTTGCTATTTTGTTTATCAACATAATCATTGTTTTTTACAACTGATAAAGCTACAAAAAATGAGAATATAAATCAAGAAAAGAGTTTGAGAAAAAGTTTTAATGCCTCTTTCAAATTAAAATGTTTCATCCATAATGTTGTGATTAATCCTCGTTGTGACTAATTTTTAAAGTATTTTTCTCTTGATATTTCAGTGGCTGGGTTTGGGTATCATGGCGGTAGGTGTATGGGCTTGGACCGAAAAGGACACGTTCAACAATTTGTCCAGGCTCACAAATGTTGCGCTCGACCCAGCATTTATCCTCATTCTAGTCGGTAAGTAGCGATTTATATTAACTCTTTAGAACTCCATTTATTTGAATGAAAGTTAATCGCCGATTAAGTGAAATTTGGCCGGTTGAATTCACTTCTCTGAACATCAGCTCCTATCGCGCGAACGAAAAATAATAGGTGCATAATGAGGGAAGTTGGTGAGCCCCTATTATACGAATTCCTATTATACAAATTATTTGTCCTCCAAATTCAGAGAAATGAAATTCCACTGTATTCGCTTTGTCCAATCGTGTGAATAAAGACGTATCAATATTTTGAAGATTAGTTGTAACCAATTTGGCTTTTATACAGGGTGTTAGATTTTCTAAGCTTTTCTGATAAAGCAACAGGGAAATGTTTCAAACAAAAGTTGACCTACTTTGAAACAGCTACAAACTGCGGTACTTAAAACCGCCAAGAAAAATGCTTCTTCCTGTAAAAAATCATAGTCATCTCCACTTTTTTTTTTGAATGGTACGACGTATTTTTGATTTCATACATTTGTAGCCGACGTCAAGACCAATTCAACGACCCAATACTATGATCTTCGGATGATCCTCACTTCAGAAATGAATTCCTTGATTTATAGAATCAACGAAATTTAGTTCAATTTAGTTCATTGCAACAAAATATTGCAATAGTAAAAATTACTGGTTCCTTCGCCAGATCTATCCTCGATAGATTTTTTATGGCGGCAAATATTCAATTGAAAGCGCCAGCCTTGATACAGATTCGTTCAACGAATTTGTTTCAGATCCCATCACTAGGCATATCGATAAATAAACAAAGAGCTTGTTACTTGTAATCTTAAATAAAAAATGTTGAAACTTGTGGATGGTCAAAAGGCGAACATTTGATACACGTAACTTGCCATTTCATTCCACATAATTCTAAAGAGAAGAAACTATTTGCGCAAAAAAGCAACTTGCTAATTAAAGCTCTCATTAAAAGAAGTCGGAAAATGAATTTCGGACCATCTCGTATTTAGCTTCCACGTACAATTGGCCGAAAGATGCGTACTAATTATTTTTTACCTGGCAAAGGTAATTTCAACGTGCTTTTAGGGTATCGCGGACAAGTTCCTTGCACTTCCGCTGCGTTTTTCCGTGCTTTTTCTCGAGAATGTGGGCTACACTTAGACGCAACGCATCTTTTCGCGAGGATGTGGAATTTTTCTCGAGGTTAGCCGTAATTAAGCAGTTCGTTACACACCACTCTTGATTAACCTTTTCAAGACACTGAGTTTAAAAATCTTAACTAAAACGACTCGAAAGTAGCTCATTTTCCTTGAGAAAGTATCGTAAACTTTCCAAAGAAAATCCTCATCTCTTGTGTTTTCCTGCGGTCGATAAAAAGCTTTTAAAGAATTATTTTATTGCAAAAAGAGAGGCATTGGTCAAATTGATAAATTTGTAAAATGTAAAGTGCAAAAACTGTTTTATATTGAAATAGCCTCGCGAAAATTATTTCATATTGTAGCTGCGTCTGTCCGACTTGAACAAAAGCAAACGACTTATCGTACAAGTTACGTATAATAGTTGATCGCGTACGTGTAAACAGTTATGTTTTAGTTATTAATCGAACAATACTGAGATAGTTATTATTTCGTTAGTTTATTTCGTTATTATTATCGAAATAAAAATTTCTTTCATCTATGAAATTTTATAATAAATATTTTTCTTCCAATATTTTATATATTTTCGTGTATTATATACATTGTGTGTAATTTTGCATTTTCAAATTTCTCAAAAATACGTGAAGTCCAGTTTAAGTTCAACTTTAATTATTATGGAAGAAATAACAACTTGTTCTGAAATACTCTGAATATATTCCACTATACCATATACCATAGACCGATTAAATCGTTTATTTGATATTTCAGAGTACATTATGCGACGTGAATTCTGTGTTCGTCCTTTCGTACCATCTGGCGTTGTAGGAATTTTATTAGAAACAGTAAAGTCCGTGAAATTTGCACCTCCAAATGCGAATTTTTATAAACAGTACTCGTGCACATTTGTCCAACAAAAATTCCTGTTTGTCCAGCTTTAAAAAATAAGTTATCGTTAAAAATTTCCATTTGGTGCTAACCAAATTTATTTTTTTTTTTTTTTTTTAGTCTAATCAATTGAAAAGTTTGAGTGGACAAACATGAACAAATCGTGGACAATCATATCCTACTGAAAAATCAATGAAAAATTTCACGCAACGCTGATGTCAAACTTTTTATGTTTTTATTTGGTGATAGCTTTTTTTTTGTAGGGTGGAAAATTTTAGTTGGACAAATGTGGACAACCAAATCGTGGACACACCAATACCATTCGCTTTTTCTTTTGTTTTTTTTTTTTTTTTTTTGTAAAAATTCACGCTTGAGATGCCAACTTCGTAGACCCGAAACAGTAAATTTCAAAGCTCACCGAAAAGTAATCTAATGGCAATAAGTCAGGTCATGAAACTTATCTATCCGTCGGCAAACATGTCATTTGATCTTACTACGATTGTCGAATTTTTATAGTACTTCAATCTGGCTCTTATTTTAATAAACAAAACACGTTTGTAATATTTCAAGAGAATATACGATATGAAATTAAAAACAGAAATCATTCAAACCAATAACAATTTTTCCACATTTAGCACAAACTCGAGATATTTTGTCAACGTTAAAAAATTACAATCGGGTCGGAAGTAATCGAAAGAATGCAACAGATTTAATACACTTGAAATGGACAATCATCGTATCGATATTACATTGGTATTCGTTGTTGATATGGAACAATAATTCGTATAATTTTTAATTGGAAAAATTGTAAGCGATTCGCGCAATTCACAGTCGTAACATTTAGCGCCGATTATCAAGAAATTTTCGTTCAAAGGATTATTCCATGAAAGCAACTCCGCTGTTCATCTCTGACAAACCTCACGTCGCCAGTTCAATAAACCTCATTTGTGTCGTCGATCTAAAACCATTGCACGTGCTGCATTACCATACCCTCGTACCACCGTTAGCGCATAAAAGCTCATACACGCGTATGTGCGTACGTAAAGCCACAGATACTCGCATATACAAAAAAAAAGTAATAAATAATTTGACAGAACAAAAAGATTTCCTCGGCAGGTGTACAAAAGTATTAATTACTGAGAGTATAGCAGAACAAGTTGAAGAACCATAATAACAGACGTTTGCATATAGATCTAACGTCAACTTTAGGAGAAGATATGAAGATATCGTGTTAAAAAAGGAGGATGAAAAGATTTAAATAAATCATGACGTGTAGCATCAAGCATCAATTAATTAATCATAGACATATCAGCCGTGTCAATTCAGATAAACGTATCTCGACAAAAGGTGGTTTTGTGAAAAATGGATTTTAGCATTTAGCAATTAAGCATCGACTTCGCATACGTCCGAAGTATAAATTATTATGCTTTTAATTTCTTATAGTACAAGCCTTTCGGATACTCGATATTATTTTGTATTAATTATATTATTGTGTCGTTATAATTCTTGCGAATAATTTACTCTTCTTCCGAGTATTTTACATGAATAAATAATTTTAATTTCTTATTTCGGCGATTAGTCGTTCTTCTGATAGTCTGGGTCAAGTGTCCTATTTTGTATGAAATTAGTAAATGTCATGATTTTACAACATATTATATAAATATGTCGGAGATGTAGGGATATCGGGCCTTTCTTTGGGAAGATCCCCAATACTTGGGCTCGAGGTGACATAACTGGTCGCCGAACGTAGCCACGGTCACGGGATGAACGTTATGTCTAACGGAAGAAGTACCGATGTTGAGGGACACGCTGTATTAACAATCAAGCCCTGGCCAGGAGCAATGTTGGTTTCACGCGGGACTGCCTGGTAACGGCGCTTGGAATTTTGTTGATAATTCCGATCAATATGTAATTGACAAATGTGACCGTATCTGTCTTTTATTTTCGCAATCACCTTGGGGAGTTTACTGGTATCGTCTAGGCAGTCAGTTTGAAAGTAACCCAGCGTCTGAGTTAACGTGTCTGCGTGCTACAAAATATATTCTATTGTACAAAGGGTTTTCCCGTTGACCGTGGATTCGTTATTGAACCCAAGAACATTGTCAATAGCTTTCGTTAAACTTATTAATTATTACGTGCCCAAAATTTGTAACGAAAACCCGACAAATATATAACATACTATAACATATTGTATCATAAAGGCAATTTTGTAAGAGAAAAGTGTTACTGCAAAATATCAGGAAATAAAAATATCAGAATCACGTTAAAGAGAAGACTGAGAATTGTAGGTTGCAAGTATTCATCCACCCTGCGAGCAGCACGAGAGGCTGGCTAGGGTTGTTTCATGCAACATAGTTGCAAATGTGTTAGCAAGTGCATGGACGAACGCGATACGAAATTAGGGATTCGCTAGGATTATTGTTTCCGAGGACGAATCTGATGCGAAATCACGAAGGCTCTAGGACAAAGTCACGTGCGGACGAACCTGATACGAGGTCAAGAAGCCACAAGAGATTGAAGTTGAAGCTTCGTAAACGAAGCAGCAGTCACTAGGATCGATAGCGTAGACGAACCTGATACGAAATCCAGGATGTTATCTTCCATTTTGTTCACTGACGAAGCAGTATTCATTAAAAGTGGAAAAATAAATTATCATAACGAACACGTTGGGTTAGAACGTAATCTACACGCAAGTTTGCAGTCGAGGAATCAACGACAATTTTCTATTAACGTGTAAGATGAAATTATGCCACAGACAGTCTTTAATTATCTCTAACTTGAGAACTAGAGTCCATAGCATATACAGTAACGTAAGGAACGAATGTATTCGTGCAGTTGGCACGTAGAAATAAAAATAGACTAACATTTTTCTTAGAAACGTTCGACTATTTGTACCTGTTTATTATACACGGACACTTGCTGCAATAAATGTAGAAGTAACAGTTAACTACATACATAAACGATACGTGGAACGATATTGAGGTATTTTTCTTATTGCTGCAGCATTTTTCCTATTACTGCAGCATTTTGGGTACACAGGATAAAATTGTAGACTAACATCGTTGACAAGTTGATGTTCTGATATTCGAGAGGCTCTGTGAAACGCTCTAAATCGGATTACTAGAGATATACAGAGAGATTCCAACGAGTACAAGGTAGAAGGTAGCGAGTCACTCTTGAGCGGTTAACCACGGTGTAGGTGAAGGTAATGGCGAGAATCAGCGGATGTCCTACAAGCCAAACATCCTGACAGAGACGGACCACAGGTTCTTGAAATCGTGCAAGGCTAAATCTAATATGCACGTGATCTGGACCACTGCTTCTAAAGGAGCAAAAATCGAACGACGAGGATCACGGTGGACGTTGGGAAAGCAAGTACGATTTGCGGATAATCATTCCTTTCAACCTCGTTCCATTCCTCTTACCGATGGTGAAAGCAACTCATCCAAGCAATTATGTCTGAGATATTTATCTTTGAAAGAGAGATGTATCTTGGCATCTTCCTTCATATTTAGAGGAATTTATTTCGTATTTCTTATTATTTCTTCCTCCGAACAGCATTTGCTGCCAACGAAAACGATATTTTCCTTTCTTCATGTCTGAGAAATAATTTTATTAGCTACAGTTGTAATCCTTTTTATCTTTTATCGATACAGTACAGGAATTACATACTCCTAAGTTATAACGCAGAAATTCTTAAATAAGGAACAAGCGATATTTGATTCTGTGTTGTGAAAAAGTAGTAATTGTAAAAGTTTCAGAAGCTTAGCACAATCAACGAAATATTTGTTAGTATATATTATTTATACTTCGGCTGTTCTCACTCCTTTGAATTAAAATTGTGATAATATCTGTGCTCTAATTGAAAATATTTATACAGGGTGGTTGGTAACTGGTGGTACAAGCGGAAAGGGGGTGATTCTACGCGAAAAAAGAAGTCGAAAATATAGAATAACAATTTTTCGTTTGAGGCTTTGTTTTCGAGAAAATCGACTTTGAATTTTCGCTCGGTACGCCTGCACTTTATCACGTCTCGTTATAACGGATCTCACTGTAGATCGTTAATCGTAATCCTTATATCCTTATGTACACATATAGCACTTAATGAATAATTGAAATTAATATTTATATTTTTGTGTAAACAAGCCACATTGAATGAAAATGTCGTACCTTTTACGACATACATTTTACTATTATTTATTATTGTTATTATTATTATTGCTTAGTCCGTGACTTTCGGCTTTGGACGAGCTTTCAGTTTTACATCTCTTTTACCTATTTCGCTTCTTATATATCTATCTCCCCTGTTATCCACTCTATTATATTGCACTCTCTTAATTATTCTGTCTCTAAAAACTATTGCAACTTTTGGGCTTTTGTCTCCTTGCTGTGCTTCCTTATTGTCATTCCTCCCCGTCTTGTATTGTCCTTCTCTTCTCTATTATTGCTTTTAGTTCTGTTAGTCCTTCTCCAATCTCGTTTAGTATTTTTTCTGTGTCCTTTGGTCCTCCCATTATTTCACATTCTTCTATTACATGTGTCAAATCTTCTTTCCTTTTACATAGTCTGCATCTTTTTTCTCTCTCTCCTTTCCAGTATTCCTTTGCTTTGGTCTCGTTTCCACAACTGAATCTTGCTAATATTCTTCTGTCCTTCCACTTCATCCTCCCTTCTAAGTACTTTGGTAATTCTTCTTTGGCGGTTTTTCTGTAACATACATTTTACTACTTCACTTATATCTCTGTCCCCGATTGTATAAATTACACATACATATGTCTCCATGAATGAAATAGCAAATCAGTAAGAATAGGTTTTATTTTATCACATTAAAGTTTAATTGTAACAAATCTTTTTTATGCAATGTCTTCAAAGAAAATTTAGTATTGTACAAAAAAATGTCTATCATCGCGCAAGGAACCGCAGCCAACCGCAAATTTATAAAGTGCATTTTTATGCGAAACAATGGAGCATTGTACATTGTACGACTATTAATATTCTTCATCATGGAAAAGTCGGTATTTAAACCGCGTGATTGCTTTAAACTTATTACTTTAGTTTGGATTGTTTCAGACTGTTGACTGCTATTGATTCTGATAGATGACTAACTTACGTGGGTGGAGTCAATCGTTTACAAAAAATATTAAAGTTTGATAGAGTGTCACACCCTTTTCGAGGCGTTGCTGCCTGTGATTTGTAAGGCTCTAAAGAAAGGAAGTAATTTGTTTCAGGCAAACTTTCTTCTTTACGTAGGAAGCTAAAGACACTTTTTACAGTCTGATTGAATTAGGCTTCTCTATTGTCTCTCGTTCAGCCCACAGAATTATTTATAACACTTGGATTTATGTGGTTCCTCTCTAATCACATTAGGTTACTGCATTTTTGAGATAAAACTAGAATGAATATCTTTTCACTATAACATCAAAGTTGTTTTGCAAACACAAGAGTAACAGTTCCTCCAATGTGGTCCTTGCTTTGCCTTCGTAACTTGAAACACTTTGAAGAGACAGACTTAACAATAATTCATAATAAAACAGAAGGCAAAGATCTTTCTACATCAAAAGTGATGTTTTAGCTGTATATTGTATATGTGTATTATACAAAATATATGTATAATGTGCATATATTGTGCAATACTGTATAAAAGTGCTCAGTTGCATTTAAAGGCAGCAAAGCTAAAATATAGCAAGTAATAATTTTAATTTTCAAATATCCTTCAAATATATTTCCTCTTATCGATGAGTTTAGCAGATTGCTATTTAATTTGCACTCGTATTTATTCTTTACAAATCTAACTTAAGTTGCTAGAGATAAATTTTCCTTCCTGATTCTTGAAAATAACTCATTAACTAATATAACAATCCTTAATTCATATCTTGTTGTACTTTCTCATTATTTTTTAGGTATCACAGGATCGTGGATATTATATTTGTGTAATTTATTTCACGTGTTTTTCACAATAATGTGCTCGTATAAAATTTCCATCTGCTGTTTGTCCCAGCAAAAGAAACGAAGACAATTTAATTAAAGTTTTCACAAACTCATGTTTCCCATTTTCAAGAACACATGTTACAAAATTCGATTTGCTGGCCGAACAGTCAGACCTGAGGGAAATTTTCCAACGTTGCTATGTGTGCCCACCTCCTCTCCTCCTATCAGCGAAAGAGGAACCTAGATTGAAATACTTACTAACCACACTAATAGAAATCTTTGGTAATTGGGATAGTATATACTAGCAATTAGAATGCCTGGTAACAATTATTGAATAATTATTTGATAAATGGTGATATGGTGGATCACGGAAGCTTCGAACTCTCCTACAAAATTTTTATGTGTTTATTATTAAAACTTTTTGATATTTCATTAGCACTGTAACAAGACATAGCTATCGTGACTGTATTAATAAAATTTGAAACGGATCTGAAAATGTACATAGGAGTTGCAAGATATTTATTGGAAGCATACACTTTGCAAAAGTCACCAAAGTATATTTGAACAGACAGTTGTTCATTTTGTTGCAAGCCACGATATTCAGTGAGACTATTTTTATGACTAGTAATTTTTCACGAATGTGATTTTTGTATATATTTTTGGGTTGCTTTCAAATTTTACTATTGTAATCACGATAGTCGTGTCTCGTTACAGTCCTAACGAAATTTCAAAAAGTGTAGTGCATATAATGCGTTCACCAAAGAACGATGTGTTAAGTGCTTGAAATTAATATTTATATTTTTGTGTAAACAAGCCGCATGGAACGAAAACGTCGTACCTTTTACGACATACATTTTACTACTTCGCTTATTATACCTCTGTCCTCGATTGTATAAATTACACACACGTATATCTGCATGAATGAAATAACAAATCAGTAAGGATAGGTTTTATTTTATCACATTAAATTTTAATTGCAACAGATCTTATTTTACGCAATGTCTTCAAAGAAAATTTAAGTTAAGATTTTCCCAAGTTAAAATTTGAGTCTTCCATGAACCACTGTATTTAACTTTGTCGTCGGGAAAACAAATACAAAAATAGCGCCCTACGTCTTCCTTTGTCTTTCATACGATAGATTTTCAAAAGAGAAGTTAAAATATTTGATCAATTAATGGGTTTTCGATATAAATAGTTTATCAAGTTCCATAGAGAATGCCAATATGGATCGACTAATATATCGCAAAATGTATTACAAGTTCTATTTAAAAAAGGAGAAAATTGACCTTTATACGTGCTCTACGTTTCTATTTCCTTTTTATCTTTCTGTCTGTTTATTACTAAAGCTTATTGACATCCTAAAAGCGTCCTTAGCTAAAAGCTACTGACATCAAATTACGTCTTTTCCAAAACCATTTAAGTTTCTCTCGAAATATTTTCTGGTATCATAAATAGTCTAAGAGATAGTGGCAGGGGTCGATTTAAACGCAACATTTTAAATATTTAAAAAATAACGAGACAAGACATATTTTACAGTTTAACTACGAAGTCGAAAATAGATCGATTACGTGTGTAATAATTAAAGTTTCTATTTAATTTTACATTTTTTATTACGAATTTTATTTAAGTTTCCCAGTTACGTGGAATGACATATGAAGGATTCTCTCCAGGAACATGAATTTGTTGCATAATTCCACTCGGAGAGTGAAGCTGCTAGTCGAGAGACAGTTTACAATACGGAATTTCCAGCAATTAACGGTATCTCAACATCCACATCCGACGGTTGTGGCCCACGTACTTACCGAGCTCCTTGATACTACGAGTAAAGTTAGAACGTAGCAATTAGTATTACAGACGAGGAGCAGTTGGTAATTATTGAATGGCTTGGTAAATTCGTAGCATTCCGGACAGTCAATGAATTTCTACCAAGTGAAGGAGTGCCAGCTTCGGTCATTGTCCCTGGTTAGACATTAAATGTAGCACAGGCAGTAAACAAAAATATCTGGGATTGATCCATGAACGAAAGGTTCTTCGACGATAGATCCGTACGTCGATAGAGAGTAAACAAGAAATTGACTTTAGATTGTTTAATATTTTATATCTTTATTTTCTACGACGATAGTAACATGTTGTTTGCTTATGATTTAATTTATGACTTATTATTCACTAGGTTTCTCCCGCAAACTTCGTTCGCGTGGATTGTTAAATATAAGGAACAATCTTTAGGCGAATGAATTTTTATAAATGAAATAATCACATGTTTTTTATATTAGGTCATGCCATAAGTTCGTTCCGTTTTTCGAGCGGATATATATGTTAAGATTGTTTACATAACTTTCAGTTTCATGAAAAAATGTAATCCCCCTCTCGTTGTACAACTTCTTCCCATTTTCCAAGTGCATTGGTCCCTAATCGCCGTATGTTTATATAAATCGACACATGAAATGTATACACAAAAGTCGGCACGAACTTATGGGATGACCTAATATTAACAGTTAAATTATTCTTCGTAATAAAAAGTATTAAATCACAAAAAGATTTCAGAACAAACACGGCGTAAACAGTAACTATCGTTCCTTCACCTTTACCAAATATGCGAGCGCATATAATTTAGACACCAGGCTATTTCTCAGCTTCTAGAAAATGGATCAAAATGAAACATATCCTATTTTCCTTCCCGGGTAGAGAGAACTCCATCAAAGTTCGTTCAATAGTTTTTACGTGACGCGAGTACAGACAGACGAACAAATAGACGGACAAAAATTCCAATAATTAGTTTTTTGGCTTCTGTAATTTATGAGTTGTTTCATTATTTTTTTTTTTATTCGATATACAAATACAACCCTTCTTTATTATATGCATAAATAGATGCATAGATTATTTATTTATTATACACAATCCTCGCCTTTTGGCTTAGGACAGTCTTCTGGTTTTACATCTTTCGCTTATATCCTACGCTTACTTGCCACACTCTCGCTCTCTCCGTTCATTCTTCTCCACCTACACCTTCATCCACACTCTATGCACTCTGCCTACACTCCAATCTAAGATTTCTACATTTACATATCACCTAGCACTGATAACACCTATCATTCTCCTTAATTCCTTCCTTTGCTCTCATTCTCCCTGTCTCTATCTCTCTCTTCGTCATATTGTTCTTCATCTACTCTGTTCCTCTTCAGCGTTCAATATTGCTTTCTGTCTCCCTTTAGTCTCTGTTTTCTACTATTGCCTTTAACTCCTCGTTGTCTTCCTCTCTCTCACCCTCTCTATACTCCACGGTATTTCTATTCCCTGTTCCATCGCATCTAGTACCATTTTTATGTCTTTTTCCGGTTTTGTCTTCTCATAGTCTTCCAGCACGTACCTCGTCGTCTGATCTGTCGTACCCACAGATTCTGATTTAGTTTTGACTTTGTTGATGAAATAGCGTGAATTATTTCCGAATATCACGTTTTTATAGCAAATACCTGCTTAGTTGTTGCGTTACCATTTTCTCGGAACATTATTACAAAAGATATTTCTAGATCTTTAAATTGTTTACCGTTGTGACACTTTGCATATTTTCCACAGACGAGATTTACTATTCATCGATTGTAGTTACGCGATTGCTGCTGCTAACTCGTGTCTAATCACATGACATCGCAAGAGACATGGTAATTAAAAGGTGGCTTTATGAGCGTCACAGAAGTTTATTCACATGCAAAACAGTTCGTGCTGGAGAATTATACTACGAAGACTAGTGACATGAAACGAATAATAGCAGATATGGGTATTGTTATTATATCAAATTTAAAGATGATTGAAAAATTTGGAAAGTTACAAAAGAACGTATCAAGCTTATTTATGTTTGCGGCTAATCTCGAGGAGACCAGAACAGTTAGTTAACATGTGCTCTTTATTAACACTAGAATTACCGACCTTTAATATGTATCTAAATGTTCTCTATATAAATCAGTATAATTCAGACGATATTAATTAAAGTAAATAAGTCTATGTAATTATGTCTCAATGTATATTATACAAAACTAAAAGAATTCTACTGGCTCATTGGCAGAGGCTCCAACTTAAACATGCAGAGTAAAATAATGCTATATAAAGCCATATTAAAACCTGTGTGGACCTATGGGATCCAACTATGGGGAACAGCGAGTAATTCCAACATAGAAATTCTTCAACGATTCCAATCAAAAACTCTAAGATCCTTGATAGATGCACCTTGGTATGTTACCAACGAAACAATACATCCCGACCTTAAGATACCCACAATTAAAGAAGAAATATCCAAGTTCAAAAACAGATATAATATAAGAGTTAACAACCACCTAAACCCATTAGTTACCCAATTACTTGACACGACGGATCAGATCCGCAGACTAAAAAGACAATAGCCTTTAGATTGAAGAATTAGATCGAACTAGAATCAAACATACTATAAACTCTTATAATCCAAATTACAGTACCACACCAAAATAATTTACTTATAATACTCAATGAGAATAGATTGTAAATAGTCTACCAAATAAAAAAAAGAAAGAAATGTATATTACAATGTATACAAACATATGTATATATTTCATTAGCGGAAAGTGTTTGTTAAGAAAAATATTGGCATTTTTTGTTTAAAAAATCCGATTATCTTTCTTTATTATTTGTTATAAGAAAGTAATTAAGTATTTTTATTGGATACCAATTCAATAAATAGTCGGCTCATGAATCCTTAATTGATTTAAATGGAAAAATTCAAGAGGGGAGAGGTTTTAATGGTTTCTGCGTAAAATGTACCATATTGGAAATTAAATGGATTTCTATATAATCATTCAGCTAGTCTATTTGCAATCGGAATCGAACATGTGCGTTCAGTACCCCCTCTCGCCGCCTCCCGATTGTTATCAGTGTTATCAGTTGCTAAACAACATAGCGAACACGAGTGAAATGGGAAGTTCTCTTGCAAATGAAATTGGTAACTCTGTACCATTTAAAACTACCTTTATCCTCTTAATAAAAATTTTTCTGCTTTCTATTATCTTAAAGCTACGGCTGAGTTCAATTGTGCGAAACACAAAGAGACATTGTATTCTAAATATGATTTGTTGCGAAACAAAACGATCCTAAGAGGATAGGAACAGAAAGATTCCTTAAATAAAAGATAAGATAATGACCAGCCTTATGTGCACAAATAAAGATAGAGCACAAATGACAATAGATAAATTGAAAACGTAAACTTAGCGTAAACGTAATATCAACGAAACTGATAAAATATAGCAGACGATAAAATATTCAGACTTAACTCAAATAATTCTTCCTCTGTTATAGGTACAGTGACATTTATCATTGGATTTACGGGATGCGTTGGCGCACTCAGGGAAAATACGTGCCTCCTAGCTACGGTATGTATTTGAATATCTAATGAAGCATTTGTGGATTGCTTTAATTATCTGTAAGCACACGAAGATACATAGCTTCTCGTGTGTATACTACCGCTCAAACGTATGTGGACACTTGCTTACCTTTGACAGAATGTAATTGTAACATACGGATGCGAGCATTCACGGTAGCTCGCACGCGACACGCGACAATCCAATACCCAAACGACAAACATCCGGTCTTTATCTTTATTTTTGTCGTGGGTTCAACCTTTATCGATCCTTTACAGATGGTCCCGTAACTTCTAAATTACCTAAAAGAGGTAGATAGAGGTTTTGATACTGTAAATTCGAATACACTGTCTATTTGTAAAAAGTAGCAACTCTAGGATATTATCTAGACGCAGGATAGACGTCGCGTCATCGCTCGTGCGTCTCGTGTGACGGCGAAGGCGAAACAAGAGGGAAGAGAGAGATAAGTAAAACCGAGACTCACTATGGTTGCTTATCCTTATCGCTACTCCAACATACACACTCAGAATTTAATTGCGATCATCTCATGTAAAATCGGAGGCTATCGCCACGTGACAGTCGCTAAAATATAGAGACAGGATGTAACACTCTCCCCATAGCTGGATCCTGGTACCATCCTCGTCGGCAGTTTGGAACATAATTTTGGCGCCATACACATTGAGAACTATCCTAAACTAACAAACATTTGTTCACTAATATACGCTCAGTGCTGTCTGGCAAACCTTCAGGCGGATAAGGACTCGCGTCGATGCTCACAGACAAAGCTGACAGCAAAGTCGCGGGCTAGTGGCGTCACAGACATTAAAGCGGAATGGGAAAAAGACACTTGCGGTTGGTGTACGGACTCGTAAACCGTAGAACAATACACGTTATTTAACGTTTTCTGTAAACTATTCGGAACATAATCCTCCTCCTTAAGACGGGCGATTGTTACTGCACACACATACACATGGATATACGTACGAGGAGCTTCCCCGCTGATTTATTTATGTCCGGAGAAGTGTAATGTGTTGACCGTACGGGCAATAATTGAACGGTACTGAATTATACCAGGTATGTAAATACGAAACCGGAATTTTTGTATAGAAAATACACGTTTATTGTATGAAAATGATTAAAAATATTTTATTCGAAGTATTGCCCATCGCTAGCTATACATTTTTCCCACTTGTCTGGCAATTGGTGGATGCCACGGCAAAAAAACTGTCGCTCTTTTGAGGCAAACCAGTCATCGAGCCATTTTCGTACATTTTCGTAAGAAGTGAAGTGCTGGTCAGAAAGTGCGTGTCCCATCGATGAAAATAAATAGTAATCGGACGGAGCCAAGTCTGAGTAAGCCGCGTGCAAAAGTATTCCCCAACTGAACGCTTCAATCGTTTCCTTGACCGGTTTTGCTGTATGCGATGGTGCATTATCATGAAGCAAAATTACTTTGTGTTACCTTTTTTGATATTCTGGTCGTTTTTCACGCAAAGCTTGATTCAAATCGATCATTTGTTGTCGGTAGCGCTCAGTATTAACGGTTTCGCCAGGTTTTAACAGCTCATAATAGATCACACCCTTCTGGTCCACGTTCTTCGTTCCTCACGTCAAAATTGCCACTTCTGAATTTTTTAAACCACTCAAAGCACTGTGATTTACCAAGAGCATGCTCGCCATAAGCTTCGACAAGTATTCGATGCGATTCTGCAGCAGTTTTCTTCAAATGGTAACGGGAAATCAATGCTGTCCGCAAATCGTAGTTTCCAGGCACAAAATTCGACATGATCTATTACAAACTATGCTGTTGTATGAAACTTGTATCGTTCTGAGTCGAAAATGTTTGTGAGATGTTAACAAAGACTTTTGGCATCAATGACGCAGTTTAGTGATAACTACATTATCAACTAGGATCGTCTATAGGCAAATTCCGGTTTCATATTTACAGACCTGATACACTGTTACAACACGGAAATATACAACACGACACAGGATCACATCATTCTTCGTTGCGGTGACCAGGAGCCAAATCGGGATAAACCTTCTTTCTTCCTAGCGCAGTCTTTCTGTTTACTCCCGTCTTGTCGCAGCATGCACTCAGAGTAACAGAGCGGTCAAGATCAAAGTCAGGTTATCGCGTGGTTGAGCACTCGATCTGGCGATGAAAACCACTAAACCGCTAAAACTGACGTCGGATCCTTCACCGGCGCATCCATGAGATTGAGACTCCGAACATATTCAGGTAAAGGTCGATTACAGGGATTTCTTCGTTGTCCGTCTGTGTTCCTGTGGACGCAGTGCTGGGTCTGTTGACCCCCTTCATATCAGTCCCTTTGTCTTATCTGTGGTTGCGTCTGGATCTCAATCTTCCGCTTTGGCATCGTCATCCCTTGCGGTTTCGTGGTCGTTTGGGGTGCGTTGCCCGTTGCGGGAGAAGGTAGCAGCTGACATTCGGACCCTGCAGAGGTGGCGTATCTTCCGCGGTACATTGTCCTGTGGCTGCGTCCTTCTGCTGGCATTTTTCTGGCGCTGGGGTTAGGTTGAGGTTGAGTTAGACTAGGTTGGTGTTAGGAAACTAGTACAGCTTCCACAAGATGTACTGGTCGCAAAGGAAACATTCGATGATGCGTCCTGACTTTCTCTTTGCTGCGTTCTTTACTTTAACCGTGCACAAGAGAATATGTTGCTTTCCTGCACGAGTTCTTTTCAGCGCGATGAGTAGTTTGCAATATAAACAGGACTCCGTTGTACGCTGTTTTAAATGATTTTTCGCTCCACCCGGTCTGCTCGGAATTTGCACCTGGTGCGGGGATTATGGGATTCTCTACTGGTAGTTGTTCTCCGTTGGGAACTTCACAGTTTTGAGAACCTCTCGGTTCTGCTTCTGCTACACCGACGCTCTTATTACACTACGTCCTTTCACTACCGTATTCCTTACTTCTCTCCTCGCGTTCTTCCTTTTCTTGTAATAACAGAGTCCCAAGAGGTGTACGGTGCACTTCCTTGCTTTCTACTATAACAGCAACAACATATTATCATTACGAACATTTCAGTGCCAAACCCTGTAGTCAGATAGTTATTATTAAATTCAAATTTTATTGATCTTGTCGATGCGTTTCGATCTCTGTTATTTTTCGCTCAGTATCCTATAACTCTATAGGATACTCATCCCATGCATTCCCCGCAGATATTTCATCGTCTCCTGTATTAAATATTGTTGATAACCAAGGTGGAGTTATTCTATCAATTCTTTTTATTTCCAGAATTAATATTGTTTCATTCAACGTATCAAAGTCTTTCTCTACGCTCATATATCTTTATTGCTCTGAGGACAATGTAGTCTTAGACAGCGCTACACAGAGAAGTAGGAGATGCAACTATACCCACCTTCTTCAGAGTTTTAGCGTCTCTTCTGCCTGGACACGAAGATCTGCCTGATCCGAAGAGTCTTTTTATTCACGAAAATCAATCATCCGGCTTGGTAGACCAGATATAATCAAAACGACTGTTTTTCTCTTCTTTAGGAATGATCCACACAGTCGAGTCGTATGGCGACTGGGAAGGTGCAATTACGTCGTCTTCAAATTCTCTCGCTACCTGACACTCTCGTTCCTTCAAAGAGAAACAGTGTAAATTCACCTTTATACGCCGGCAGGAAACGTTACTGCCTCGTATTGACGGGAATATCATCTACCGTCGGAATTTTGCATGAGGTCTTATACATGATAAACGAACACCGGGTAGTTTATATCTCCGTAAGCGTTCCTCTATCGTATGTAACGCATAATGTTTCTCCTCTTCATTCAACCGCTCCAGACGAACAACGTCCATTATTTAAGTAATACGATCCTCGGCTGAAGCATGTTCTTCGGACGAAGAACAGTGAACGTCGAACTCTCCTTCCTCGTAGCAACTATGGTATGCGGAGGGTGTTAGTTCCTGGCTAAGTACTTCAGTTCCTACGTCTTCGTTCAGCGCGTCTATGCCAAAACGTGACGTATGTCGGTTTTTTGAGTTTAGTTTGTAAACGTTTCTCCCACGGACAGGATATCTCTGATTTGAAGCGGAATATGCGCAAGCTAGTGTGTATTATTTCGACGTATCTGTTTATGCATACGCGTTGGTATAGTAAACACTCGTGTACGTCGGTTTGCATCATGCGGTGCGTGATTAGCCCATTTCACGAATGTTATTGACCTAATCGGATCGCTACCCATCTACTATCTAATCTAGATTGTCTACTATCAGTAGGATCGGTACCATTCGTTATGGCGGAAGAGCAATTCGACCGTTTCGGTTCGTGGGAAGTCGATTCCTAATATTACGTCGCTCACTATAGGAAAATTATGCGGGATATGGAAAGTATGGAAATTTTTCGGAAATTTTATATCAAGAGTAGCGAGAGCTTTAATAACTTTGGAAACTATACCGGCGATTTTTACGACTCGACCTACATTGACAGTCAAATCCAGGTCTCCACATATTTATGAGCAGCAGTGTAGGTGTTTTTATTTTACGGTAGAACCTTCCAACTCGAATGCCTTTAGAACAATTTCAGTCATAGAATATTGATATAATTCATAAAATATCGGTAATCGAAGCTAAGCTGCGTCTCCTGCGCTCTCGAATAAAGAGAATTCGTAAAATGATAAAACAATGGTGCAGTGGTTCAATTAATAAATCGGTATCTACGAAACTATCAATAATTATTACTTTTCAGATTGTGGCTCAATTTCGGTTTGAAATTTACTACTTCATATATTTTGTATCAATAAGCACGGTAATATTTACAATAATTACAATTCTATATAAACTTTCGATATATAAATTGTAATTACACAAAGAATTGATAGTTATCGTTTAAATAAAGATGTAAGAAAAAATACATTTGGTATTAAAAATTCATGTCATTTCTACAATTAATATTAGTATGACCATTGTAAATGACATTGTTGTAACCAGTGTGAAAAAATGAATACAGGGAAAAACAAGGACATAAATTTATTTTTAATTACAGAATGCTGGACAAGTTTCTGTATCATAATTATCGTTATCTCAAAAATTTCTACCGCGCAATGTAAAAGACGGTTTAATTTTAATCATGAATTACTTATAAACACTTGTAACGAATTATGTTGGTGGTCTGCGTCCAAAAGAGGATATAAGAGTACTCATTGTCATCTTAGGAGTCCTACAAACTGGCAAAGTTTTCTTAAAAAGTCAAAAGAGCACTCCGGTTGCTCTCTTTGTTACCACGAAACTAAAGAATCAGCTTTCAAGTTTCCTCGTAAAGGAAATGTTTCCTCGTTGCCCGTTTTTTCATAAAGCGCAAAATTAAAGCACGTTGACAATAAATGCCAACATTGTATCTTGGTGATTAAAAATTGTCTGCACATAGTGTATATTATCCCTTAATGTATACTACATAAATTCAATTTTAATTTAATTAAATTAAAAATACTTTGTGACCTGAAATTTCAAAAATATTGCGTTGCATATTTTTTATTGATTCGTAATGATAATTGAATTTATTTGTACTTAATACACACTAACGTGAAAATGGTTTGCAATTATCAGATATGCAATACAGAATATCCAATGATTAAACAAATAACAGTGCTATTAACATCATCTTCTTTGCTATGATAAATATTTGATTCATAATACTATTATGCACAGCGTATGATTGTACAGGTATAATGTCGTGATTATATCGTGACAGCCATCGGATAAATTATAATCTGTGTATTTTGCTATAGTAATAATCAAATAAATAAACATAAACAATAGATGATTTTACCGAAAAGGTTAATAAAGTTAATGTACATTGTGTGCACAGTTGATAAGTATAATTGGAGAAAACATTTTATTCGGGTAACTGCTACTATTCTTTGAAACGTTTCTTTTATATTCAAAGCATTTAGAGTTTAATTTCAAGTAAATGTTACTTCGTTATGTTATTCAGCTGTAACAAAATACGTAACAGTGAGAATTTCGCGTGAACTATAATAACGTGCAACACACTTTTTTCTGTGTTTTATCATGCGTTTGCCTCACAATTGCTGCAGAACGATGTAATTACACGAGGAGTACTTTAAGTACTTCACATATAAACTTACATACGTTTTTATTTCATAACGAACTTTCAAATTACAGTCAATGTAACAGTATTAAATTATTTAACACAGATTGAACAATTAAAGAATTAAAATGCAATTGGAAGGAATGGCGAGATTAAAGTGTAAATAATTACTACGATTATTAGCATTATTTTATTAATTGTACCATATAAAAGTTTTGTAAACTATAACAACTTGCAATGTTTATTCTGTTTATATGACAATTGTTTAAATAATATTTTAAGTCATTAACTTTTGCATCGTTCCTTCGTATTTTTCTCCGTATTTTTTTAATTGAAATAATCGATAATTTTTTCGAGAACGTGAAACCTGTTATTTTATACTAATTTTCAAATTGGGAGATCGATAAAGATTTTACAGAATTAAATTCTTTGATACATAATAATATTAAAATTATAAAACTAATTCTAATAATCCATAAAATTATAGTTACACTTGTTTTATGATATCAAATGCATGATTTTACATTCTGAAAGATTGAAGTTTATTACAACGTTATTTTATGTGAATCTATTCCAGTATGCGATATTTCTGGCGTTATTATTGTTAATGGAGATGGCAGCCGGTGTCTTAGGATTTGTCTTCAAGGACTGGGTGAGTTTTATCAAAAATTTATTAATATTCCCGCGATAATCTCCAATTGTGTCGATGTATACGATAAGATTATAGTTGGGGATTTTTTGTTACTACATCCTTTAAATTAAATAAGTTTCTCCGCGAGCGAACTTGATAAATTTCATATCTATAAAAGCTCCGTAAATATTTTTCTCGTTGTGCCGATGTACACGATAAGAATATAATTGGGAATTTTTTGTTGCTACGTTCTTTAAATTGTATAAGTTTTTCCGCGAGCGAACTTGATAAATTTCATATCTATGAAAGCTTCGTAAACATTTTTCTCCTTGTACCGATGTACACGATAAGATTATAATTGGGAATTATTTGTTGCTACGTCTTTTAAATTGAATAAGTTTCTCCGCGAGCGAACTTGATAAATTTCATATCCATAAAAGCTTCGTAAATATTTTTCTCGTGTACATAAAATTATATTAATATCGTTTGGTGTAGGATAATGAATAAAGTTTCCTATATATTCATGGCGTGACTCATTTATTATACAGGGTGGTTGGTAACTGGCGGTACAAGCGGAAAGGGGGTGATTCTACGCGAAAAAAGAAGTCGAAAATATAGAATAAAAATTTTTCTTTTAAGGCTTTGTTTTCGAGAAAATCGACTTTGAATTTTCGCTCGGTACGCGTGCACTTTATCGCACGCATATACCCTTATAACGAGACGTGATAAAGTGCACGCGTACTGAGCGAAAATTCAGATTCGATTTTCTCGAAAACAAAGCCTCAAACGAAAAATTTTTATTCTATATTTTCGACTTCTTTTTTCGCGTAGAATCATCCCCTTTCCGCTTGTACCACTAGTTACCAACTACCCTGTATAAACTGTCTCATAAGTTTTTGTAGTAACTTTACTATTTTGTAACCAAGAATAAAACGAAAATGTCATACATATTTAGATCCGACATTTTCATCTAGGTTTTTGTCTAAACAGGTTTGCACGAAACTTGGAACTCTGTTTGTTGTACGGATCGTAAAATGAATCCGAAGCACATTTGTATTCGAATTGTTTTTAACTATACGTCGAAACAAGTAATTTAACTTAACGATAACTTTATATTGTAAAACTTTAAAATCTCTCTTCGCTACTTGATGATCTCCAGTGGAATAAGTCAATAAGTAAATATCTGCATATTTATGTTACATGGAATACGCGTAAACGTAATTTACAGTCAGAGTTATGGACGATAAAAAGGAAATAAATTTTATGTACTTTAAATATTGCTTCCCCTCTGTGAAAGATTTATTTTTACCATTCTTTCTGGATATTTACAATAACTGCAGTACGTTAGTTCCATTGGAAAAAAATATACAAATTTAAAAGTTTGTTTGAAATATATGGTAAAAGAATCTTTGTTTGATATACCCTTTTTATAATGTTGTTTCAATCTATGTGAATTGTTTTTAATAAATAGAAAATATAATTCAATATTATACCTATATATAGCTCGAAAAACAACTTCTGCAATTAATAACAGCTTTTCCTAATTGTGGCATTTCATTGATATTTGCATCTTTAATTTATGGTATAGATTATTATTTATTATTTGCCACTTACTACTGATTATTCATTATTTATTATTCGTGATATAGATTCTATTTATAGCGGAAGTATTTGGCGCTTTATATTCGTACAAATTAAAAGAGTAAACAAAAGCTCAATATTTTAATTATCAAGACATGATGAACATTTTTTGGCGTTGCTAACAATTTGAATGATTCTCTAAAAATAAGTTTCGTTTTGGTACTACAGAACGTACTAAGCACATACACGCAAAGTTCGAGTTCTGAGTTCACGTACTCGCCGTTCCTATATCAATTCCAAGTGCACCTTCTACTTGTAACAGTTGAAATTCTGTCTATCGCGCATATTCGTATTCGATGGTTCATACGAAATTCGTACGAAATTTCTATTCTCACAAAGGAATGCACGAATGATTATTCACATAAGTCAGTAGAAAGAAGGATAAAAAGGTTTAATTCTGCTGAAAATGTTGATATGGCACAAATTAACCGAAGACTTAACATACCGTTCATATCGTGTTTGGATTCATTTTATCGATTGTAATTTATTGCTAAACATAGAATTAATATGTCGATTCGGTGTACAGATAAAATCACAAGCCACTGGCGGTTTCCAAGCGTTCATCATCCACTATAGAGAAGATCCTGATCAGCAGAATCTCATCGATTGGATTCAAGAGGATTGGGTACGTGTCATATCGTTATTTGTCCAATTAGATAAGGGAATACATTTTCTATTACATTAAAAACAGCGTATAAATTCTACCAATGTAATAATCAATGAACTAATTGCATTTATTAATACAGTTCTATTTACAATTTACTGTCTTTATAACCGGTACATATACAACGATTAATTGCGTTAATTAGTTAGTTAACTGAAGTTGATTAAATAACTATATTAATTAGTTAATTTAATTGATAGAATTTATTGATCGACGTTTTGACAAGCAATGTGAGATTTCAATAGAAACGCTGCCTCGTCGCTTCAGTTCTGCAGATCCTGTCAATAGTTATACTACTGTTCCAATCCTCTATTCTTCACGTTAGTTCAATTCCTATCCATGAGAGACCATCGTATCGTTGTTCTGGATGCATTTCCTTTCATCTAATGAAACGCCTACATAGCACTTTGATATTATAAAATGTAAAGGAGCGTTAAGACGATCAATATTACTGTCACTGCTTCAAGTATCTCGACTGTCACCGCTTCTAAGAAAACTCTACACCTGGTCTTTTTAGTTTTCTTAAGCACGGAAGCCATCGGTAGAGTATAGACAAAAGACTGGGTCGAAGGTGGACCATAAACAGTAGACAGGCGACGTTGGCTTCGGGGTTTTCAGTTATAGGGTAACACTGCTAGTGTCACGTAAAAAATATTGAACAAATGATTAAAATGTCACGTTATTTTATTTTTATTCAATTTGTACAGTAATTCGGGCTGGCTCGGTCTGATTAAGACTGACTTGGACGATTTTGGGGGTAGTATTTATGTTCTTTTATTCGCGGGAATGGGAAAAGACCTTGGTTGCACTTGTCATATGTCCATAGGAACGGGCAGAGAGACCGGACACTACCTCGGTGGTCACTCATAATAAGGCGCTTGGAATTTGCTGTCTTATCGCACATAGGTAGTCGGATTCTTCCGTGACACTAGCGTGCGGATCTGGACCAGCTCGAATTATACTTCTACTTGTAATTACACTTCTGTGTTAAAATATATTTTCTACCTTACAATTTATCCACGCGTTTCTCTCTTTATGCATCTAACAACCTCGACATCGACATTATAGGCATCTTCAGACGATCGATTACAATAATATATTGATCGTCTACATTAGACGGTCTCTTACATACGACGATGTTGAGAAGCTTGAAATATTGACAATAATATCGATCGTCTTAATGTTCCTTAAAAGCTACAATACAGGGTGTCTCGCACAAGTAGAACAAGCCCATGGTCCTAACACGATATTGTATCGAGTGTCGGTTAAGAGAAGACGAGATCGAATATAACGTATTTATTCGTCGATAGTGTTCTGTAGCTTACGCGACTTACAATCAAATAGAAAATAGCAAGTTATACGCGAGGAACGTCACGAAGCAGTTTCTGAAGACAAGCCAACTTAAAGTTAGCACTGCGAAATCTGTACTTCTAATAAATACCTTGTAACTTGTATATATATATGTCGGGTTTTCGTTAGAAATTTTGGGCACGTAATAATTAATAAGCTTAACGAAAGCTATTGACAATGTTCTTGGGTTCAATAACGAATCCACGGTCAACGGGAAAACTCTTTGTACAATAGAATATATTTTGTAGCACGCAGACACGTTAACTCAGACGCTGGGTTACTTTCAGACTGACTGCCTAGACGATACCAGTAAACTCTCCAAGGTGATTGCGAAAATAAAAGACAGATACGGTCACATTTGTCAATTACATATTGATCGGGATTATCAACAAAATTCCAAGCGCCGTTATCAGGCAGTCCCTCGTGAAACCAACATTGCTCCTGGCCGGGGCTTGATTGTTAATACAGCGCGTCCCTCAACATCGGTACTTCTTCCGTTAGACATAACGTTCATCCCGTGACCGTGGCTACGTTCGGCGACCAGTTATGTCACCTCGAGCCCAAGTATTGGGGATCTTCGCAAAGAAAGGCCCGATGTCCCTACATCTCCGACATATATTTTCAAATTCGTTTGAAATTTTATTAAATTAATTACGAATTCACGATGGTCGTGTCTCATTGCAGTGCTAATGAAATTTTAAGTATAATATATACAATTGAATACATTCGTGGCTCGCTGTATGCATAAGAGTATGCAACAGAGTTTTATTATTCAAGTTAAATGTATATTTCGTTACGATATTACGTTACGAAGAGCCAAAACTTTTGGAATAGTATAGTATACTTCTGACATTTTAAATGTAATTTCATTAAAATAAAATCATTAATTAAATAATTGTATTTAATATAATACTAATAATTGTATTAATATTGATGAAGAGTTTCAGTAATAATATTATTGCAATTAATTAATTAATTATTCCAAGTTAAATTATCATACATGTTAAGGAATCATGTATTAATTAATTGACTAATTAAGACAAAATTACTGATTCAATATTTCTCATATTTGTGACGTTAATTAAAACGAATCTTCAATCTTTATTTAATTAAAATACTTTTCTACCCTATTATACTTTATAAAAATCATGATTCCGATCACAGTGCAGTTTTTATAAAGCATTCTTTGATATAAACACCGCTTTGTTTCACAGTTTCACGAAATGATACGAACAAAATTATTGAATTCACTGAGCGTGAAGAAAGAACGTGCATTTAAGTTTAACGAAGCTCTTTGAACACCAGTTTCACACGTTCTCTCTCTCTCTCTCTCTCTCTCTCTCCCTCTTTCTCTTTTTACTAAGCAAATTGATACTATGTCTTCCGCTTTTGTTTTTTTCCCTCCTTAATATTGACTTTATTTATAATGGCGAGATTCCTATTTCCTTCATCTTTGTATTATTCAGTGCTAGACACTGAAATACTGTTGCACTAAGCAACATGTTTAATACTGATACGCTGATACGCTTGTTAAACCAAATATGAAATTAAAGAACGTCAAATTGGTGGTACGTAGTTGCTAAAGAACGAAAACGACACCTGCTGATCGGATTTATTTGATGTTGGTTAATTGAATTGATTAACTTTCGTTTAAGAGAAAGTGTTTCAACATGATGTTGTTATAACTATAAAATTAGAACTAGTAACGTTTTGCAAATACGATGGGTAACGATCAAATTTTGTTATTCAATTCCGTAATTCAAATTACGTAATTCGATTACTGTAGTTGAAATTATGTAATTCAATTGCGTCAATTCCAATTTTGTAATTCTATTAAACAATTCAATTACGCAATTCAAATTATGTAATTGGATTACAACATAATTGAACGTAATTGAATTAATATGTAATCGAAATAGAGTGTTATTAAATTACATAATTAAATTACTGTGTAATTATATTAACGCAACTGTATTTTACAGTTACAGTGTTGCGGCATCGAGGGCCCTAAAGACTGGGATCGCAATAATTATTTCAATTGTTCGTCGAGCGACATTGGCTCGAGGGAAGCATGCGGCGTGCCTTTTAGCTGTTGTAAACGAAAGCCAAATGTAAGTATTTTTTATCTCACGTTAGTATATTTTTTCCTTATTTTCAATAAAAGAATTTCTTATCTTTGTTAAATAAAGAATTAATTGCACGTGAACTGCAGTGATGATTCTTTTATAATATATAAACAAGTACAACATTTTATTATATTTTAAAATAAAAATGTTATTATTAAGTTTATATCTGAAAATATTGTCTCCTTTTCAGGAAATTATAAAAAATAAACAGTGCGGCTATGATGTTAGAAAACCTAGCTACGTAAGTCATTTTTTAAAATTCAATATTATCTTTAACACTAAACGTTGTATTATTATAACAAAAGCAGGGATCGAATGAAACTGTTCAAATTTCCAAGTGGACACGAAATAACAGTAATTTTTTAACTGTCGCGTTTTCTGTTTTGAGAAAACAGTTGTAAAATGAAGTGCATCTACTGAAACTTTTATCCCATAGATTTTTGCATAAATAGGAAACTTTTAGTCCTGTAGAAGCACAAGAGAGTTTTAGTTCAAGCGAGACATTTATTTTGCTTTGAAACAGTTAAAGTTGAATGTTTTGAAACTGCTCTTCAGTGTTCAAACTGCTTAACCGCTCAAAGCGATTTAGAAAATACAAAATATTCTTTTTAAAATTAAACTCTAAACTCTGAGCATATATACAAATAATTAACTGCATATTGTTTGGTTCAATCTCATTATTTGTAAAATGAAATAATTGTATCTATAAAAATCACAACTTGTTTTCTCTCTCTCATATACTCATTCTGCTTTCAACTTTTTAAATAATGCTAATTAAAACATAATTCTAGCTTTCATACTTTCCTTTAAAATATTTGTTAAAAGGTATGTATATAATCTGGCACAACTTTTGCCATACAGAATGGCTGTTATAAGCGAACTTTTGCAGCAGAATTAAAGTATTAACGCGTAAAGTAAACGTAAAACAGAAAAAGAGTTATTGAAAAATGAAAAGCTCAGTAACTGAGTTTTATTTATAAGAGTTAGCTGTTTCATTCGACCCCCGAAGAAAACTTCTACTTGTCGTGTTTGCAAGGTTTCCGCTCTTAAAAGTTATATTTCCATTAATTGTACACTATATTACTGTATTCATCTATTCTAAAATCATGTTTTTCACCTTCACTTTATTTACCGTAACCATTACTTACATTCTCTCTGCGAGCATTCAAAATAATTTCTCATTTCTGCTTTTTCTTAATCAATGCCTTTCATATATTTTACACGTTATCACTAACTAACTAATAGGTTTGAACGAGCTATTATACTCGTTAAAATATGGACAGAATACTACACTAGTTTTTACGCTTTCGTTTGCTCATTCTCATTTGTCTCGAGTGCTGACAGTTTAATTTTAATCTTTAAATGTAGCTGCCATATCTAGTTACAAGATAAGCTTCGGTATTAAAGAAGGAAGTTTTGTAATAAAATACGACAGTGGAGATGAAACAATCTTGGGACGAAGTTTAACAACTTTTATGTTACTTTTTTATTAATATTTTCAAATAGCTACATTTTGGGATAATAAACGTAAAAATTCAAAAATTTGAAGAAACATGCAGAACACATTGAAGTTCTCAAGCAAAGCTGGAAAGCATTTATCCTATGTGGTTTTTATTTCGCTCGTCCCTGCGCTGTGTCGTCGAATCGTTAGTTAATTTGTATACTGTTCATTTCATAAATCAATGCTAAATAATTTACGTTTTCCACTTTGCATAAATAGATATTCTACAAATTGTTTGTTTGCTATTTACTGAAGTGTGAAAATAAATTCTGAATGTTTTGCAAGATTATCAATCCTCGATAAAGCAGATGTCCTTTTTTATCAAAGATAACGAAATCACAGACGAGATTCTCGCGATTTATTTTCAAGTGTCTTATCTACTGTGTTGAATCGTATACTATGTAACATCGTTTTAGAGGCTCTTCAACTTTTTAAATCTTTTTAAGTCTAATAATAACTACGTAAGATACAAAGGCATAAAACGTTTTGTTAAATTCCTAGGGTTCTTAATTTTGTATAATAGCTAGCTTCAAGGAATAAATCTGTCATATAGTTTGAAATTGTACTTTTTAGTTGCTGCATATTTATTTATGCTTCATATTTAGCATACGATTAAAATTTAAGTTTTCTTTAGTTCTGCCATTGGTTGCCAATCGAAGTACATTTTTTGGATATTTTTGGAGAAGAAGAGCGAATTCAAAATATGAAATTTCAGTTTCGGCAATCGATACGTTCGAAAGATATACAAATTTTGTCTGAACCATTTTTCATACTACTCGTATTTTCCCAGATATTTGAGCGTTTTGACAGCTAGATAGGACATACTATTGATCCTGGTATATCACACACTTGCGACGAAAGCGAAGCAATTCGAAGAACGCGATTTTCGAGTTATCAGTATGAAAATCTGGCGATTATGAAATGATCAATTCATCTTGTTCATTTAGCTTCATAATTTGGACAGTAGAGAGCAGTTATTTCGCTCTTCTCGATTCGTGTTACTGTATTTTATGAATTATAAATGTGTACATCATATTATAAGTTGTGTTTTGACTAGAAGGAGATCCTCCAAAAGTTCCTGTCAAAAATTAAAAATAAACTAAGAACGAATAAAATGCATTTAAAATAGATTTCATGAATTTGTTCATTCGTTCTATTCATAAATTTGATTTAATTATATTCTAAAATAGCTTTCCTCTTCTTCTGTATAACATACTTTCTCAAGTTGAGTCACGTTCGTGCCAAGTGTTCGATGCCATCAACAAATTTAGAAATCGACATTTTCGAAATTGCGTTTGGAAATCAGATCTATCCAAAATCTTTTATCGTAGAAAATAGGAAATAACCTCATGAAGCCTTTCTAGATCTTTCGAACGCATAAGGCACTTGTGTAGAATAGAAGACATTTCATCGATTTTGATAATTTTGAAATATATTGTCGATATTATCGATATTCTGAGCATCTTTTCCCATATATTCAACCATCGCTCGTCTTTAATTGTCAGGTTATAAAACAATGTATGATTAATATTTTACGTGTTATTTAACTATCCATTTTGAATAAATGTCTACCGAACAAAAATTATCAGTGACGGTAACTATATTTGTTACATTTACGAGCTGTCGAAGATCAGAGCGAAGTGCAACATTCTGTACATCAATCGATTCATCGAAAATCATTTTACGCAAGCGTTGGCAGCCGCTTAATGGCGGTCGGATATTAATTTAGCCCAACCTATGACCTATGACCTATTGATTTTTCTTCTTTATTTGTACAATATTAAATTGGCTGTAAAAAAATGCGGCTTACTCTAGAATGAAACGTAATCTGGATTTAATTGAAATTTTTAACGAATATCTTGGAAATTAAATTTGACCAGAATATACGTACGTGTGGGAAAAAATAGTCCAAACGTCGATAATATTTCAACACCGTCGAAGTCGGTAAAGTGCCTCGCCTATTCTACGTAATTACCACGCAGAAATTGCCAAAATAAAGATTTCATATTTCACACTTTTCTCTCAATCGGTCACTGACGCCATTCGAAACTACGATCCTTATACAAGGTGGTTCGTAACTAATAGTACAATTGGGTACAGGATGATCGTACGTGAGAAAGTAAGTCGAAAATATGCGCTTAAATACTTTCATATTGATCATATTGATTTGAAAATTAATCAGGTTCTACATTTTTTACTTATTCTCATCTAACTTGTCGGATATTCCTGTTCAGTAATTAGTCAAATTTTCAAACTCGATCTTCTCGGAAACGAACCGTCGTACAGAAAAATTGTATTCCATATTTTTGTCATATTTTTTCTCGTAGAATCGCCTCGTACCAAATTCTACCGTCAATTACGGACCATTCCGTATAATTAAAAAAAATTGAACGCGATATAAAACCAGAAGATAGAGAATTAAAGAATCACGCGTAATTCCGATGTTCGAATTCCGAAATTCGATGACTGCACAGTGGTCGACGTACTATTCATATGTAGAAGCAAGGTACCGTTGTTTGTACGCGTTATCAACATGCCGCAGGCACGACAACGTAATCCTAAATCTTCGATGCAGAAACTTTCATAGTGGTTTCTTCAATCATTTTGTTTGCACTTGGTAAATGCAGACTGGGGAGAGGAGTATATACGAGAGAGGCTGTCTAAGAGCAGGCGAAGAATGGCTAGAATTGAATCTCGTACCTGTCGCTGGTACTGTTGTCAGCACAATGGTCTTACAGGTACATTGCCGTTGAAACGTGTCACTGACTGTGCTAAATAAGAGTTTAAACTTTCTCTTTTCGTTGATACAATTTCTACGATTGCTTGGACATCGATCGATGTATATATATATTTTTTGATAACCAGCTATTTATTCTATTAATTACTTTATTGTTATTCTATCGTATATTTACGAACTATTCGAATTATTTTAATTCTACCGTATATTTACAAATTGTTAGAAGTAAAAGTAGAATCCTAATTCTATAGAATTTTTATTTTATTCTATATCTACATTTTAATTACGCTAGTTTTGAACACAGACTTCTATGTATTGTTACACTGCTAACTTCTTGCGTATAAAGCGTCTACGATCTTACGTACAGCGAAAAGATAGGCAACTGCGTGTAATATGGAACAGTCAATTTTCAAAGCTCCCCAAAAAGAGAAACGTACGTTTCTCCAATGAAATTAACACGCGTTGAAGTAATTGAAAAACATAATAAAATATGTCTAATACGACGAGCTACAAAGATAGTAGCCAATATGAAATACCTAGAAAAACAAACACTCTATTTTTATTAAGAAGAATGAACATTTATTTAAAGAAAAAGGACAAGTGAACGAATATCTTCCATTTTTTTAACTTGTATTCTATCATGTTAATTTTCTTTGTCTTCTACACGTTGAACACGTGAATCACGCACCTGAGGTACATTCGTCGTGTTCCCGACGAAAACGACGAATACATTGCACCGATTTTTCACTATCCTTGTCCCTTTCGTAATTGCCACCACAAAATAAATATAATTCTATATGGTTGTCGTTGTTATCAGTGACGATATCGTTGGCGTGTTCCACATTACGTACACCTAATGTGATTTTCTCGAAAACGAAGCCAGCAATTTTGTTATTTTTTATTTTGATCTTATTTTGAATCAGAGGATATTTTTTGGATACTGTAAATATTTAGGTACGGTTCCTTTGTGTAATTAAACTAATATCGTTAGCGAAGTTGCAAAATATTGATACTAATAAATTCTCTTACAAAGCAGCAGTAAATTCGATAGTGAAGCAGGTTGTAAAAATAATTTTGATAAATTATAAACGAGCTGATTACTTCATGTTGAAGTGGTCACCACTTCTACGAAAACTACATCTGGTCTTTTTAGTTTCCTCGAGCGCTGACGCCATCGACAGCATATAGACAAAAGACTAGCATGAAGGCAGACCATAAACAATAGACAGGCGACGTTGGCTTCGAGGTTTTTCAGTTATAAGGTAACACTGCTAGCGCGCGGATCTGGACCAGGTCAAATTATATTCCTACTTGTTATTACACTTCTCTATTAAATTAAATATATTTTGTACCTTACACTTTATCCACGCGTTTTCTCTCTTTATACATCCCATAACCTCAACACTTCATTTGACAGTTTTGGATTACACGCAATGATCGTGACATGCAACATTCGCCTGATTGGTCGTCCGACAAAAATTGAATAGCAAAATTACGTTCTAACGAAAAATTCGTGCTTTTTTTTATATTTACGGCGTAACTGCCAAAATTTTATTTCTCGCGTCTTCGCGATAGTTGAAATAGGTGTAATATTTTTTTTCTTTTTTATTTATTAGAATATTTACAATCAATTATCGTTGAGAATTTTCAGTAACTTCATTTGGCGCGATACAATGACATGGCTTATACTAGTTTTATATTGTTGGTTCTAGTGGAATCTAAGGATTTAATCTAGAGGATATTTTCTTTCTCCATAGTTGGATTCCGTAGGTCCAGACAGGGTCTGGACCAGGTCAAATTATATTCCTACTTGTTATTACACTTCTCTATTAAATTAAATATATATATTTTGTACCTTACACTTTATCCACACGTTTTCTCTCTTTATACATCCCATAACCTTAACACTTCATTTGACAGTTTTGGATTACACGCAATGATCGTGACATGCAACATTCGTCTGATTTGTCGTCTGACAAAAATTGAATAGCAAAATTACGTTCTAACGAAAAATTCGTGCTTTTTTTATATTTACGGCGTAACTGCCAAAATTTTATTTCTCGCGTCTTCGCGATAGTTGAAATAGGTGTAATATGACGAAAATATTTCTTGTATGTCCTGGCACGTTTAAAGTCTCGCAAAAGATGAATTCGCATTAAAGTGCTCGGTGAAATGTAACTTTTAAAATGATATATCGCGGGCATGAAGTTGATAAAGGACTGAAAAAACGATGTATGACCAAGCAGAGGAAACGCTATATAAATAGCTTGACTTTTTTATGCTTTTATTACACTATTGGATTAAAGTAAAATATGTTTCTAACAAAAGATTATTTTAATATCGTGAAAAATTGCCAATAAATTGAAAATTTAATACCGATACGTTTATTCGATGTACAGTAAATATGAATAAAATACACATAGTGAAATATTTTTGAATAGCAGTGAACCTTGCAAAAGTTATATAAATCGCACGTACTAGCTTTTTATTAAATTCAGTTTGCGTAATGTTACTCTGATCAGAAATTCACGTTCTAACGAATCGTTGAATAACATAATATAAATAGTGCGAGTGAAATATTCGGGTTCAAATCTACTTAGTTTAGGATTTTCTGTAAAAGAAAAACTGACGTAAGACGTAGATAAAACTTGCTACATGGCTGACATATTTTCATATATTTTAGAAACGATACAAATCTCAATTTTTTTTTACGTAAAAGGATAAAACTCGTCGACCTGTGCAATGCCTTAGTTTGTTATATTCACAGAAGCGGAAACAAAGGAATCAGAATGTAAACATTTTGGAAAGATAACAACATGATCGACCGATGTTAAGCTAAAGGTAGAAATAATCCTGGCTTTTTCCTATCCAGAAAAATATTGAAAAAGGATTATCGATGACACGTGATTCAGAAAAGTATTAGAAAGAGAAAGTTTTAACTTTTTGAACCGTTATAATTTTTAGTTGAGATAACGAATTGCAAACATGGTGTCGCATGTAACTGTAAAGTGTACCATGTTTTAAGTATGTTAAATTATTTATTCACCTTCCTTGTTTGATCTGCTTGAAGCACATTGTTTTATGATATATTTATATACCTTTTAATAGCCGCTGTTTTTGTAATAATATGTACGATCACTATGTGCTCGAAAAGTAAATATAACTAAACACGTGGCTACGTAACAAAGCAAGTAAGTATATAGGAACATTGGAAATTTTAATAAGCACGTGGTAAAATGGATAAACAGCATATTTTACATTTATAGTTCGTATATTTGGGTTTAGAACGGTAAGTACTTATAATGCAAGATAATGTTTCAATTGCAAGATTATACCACGCTAGCTTGTATACTTCACACGTAATCATTTTCTACTGATTTTATCAAGTACTAAGATACAATTATACATGGTGTAAAAGAGAGATGGATTAGAAACGAGTATTTTAAAAAATCGGAGAAACTATATTAATTTATCGAGGAAAGCAAAATTATGGCAAACGTGACATATTGCCTAAGCACTAACAAAAGTTCTACTTTAGGTCGAGTCTGTATAAATTTCACCCGTATCGTATACATTTTATCCGATATCGTCTTACCAACAGGGTACCTGTAGCTTTCGTCATAACCGAAACGAAAAAAATCGCAGCAAAAGAATTGGCAGATTAGTTTAACTGATTTTGGTTACGTATAAATATTATAAATTACCAAATTGGACGTCACAAATGTTGAAAAAAGATTCCGTTATCGGTAATGGTTATCGGTAACCGAAAGGAAATTCCATCACGGGCAATGGTTATCGATAAGCAAAAAAAAATTCGTCACGGAAAATAGATATTGGTGAGCAAAAAAAGGTTTCGTAACGAACACTAATTATTAAGTTATCGGTGACCAAAAATTTCTCTCGCGAATAATGGTTATCGGTAATCAAAAAAATTCTCTCACTTTTAATGGTTTTTGGTCAATGAAAAAAAATTCCTCCACGGATAATGGTTAACGATAACCAAAAAGGAATTTTCCCATCGATAATAGTCATCGATAAGCAAAATCTTTTTTAGCATCATTTATAATGGTTATTCGTAACTGGACTACTTGAAAATTAATATTGTTTTATCATTTAATTGTTAAACAGATTTCTTCAAGACTCGAGTCTTTTATTTAAACGAAAATTACCTTCTTGCCAATGAGCTTCTTCAAAGAAATCTCAAAACCAATTGTTATTTCTGATCTCTGCTTACCAATCTATATTCAGCTTATTTAATGCATGTAGCTTGCCCATATTCTATGGCAATATAACAAATGGACCATTTATGCAAACTTAAGATCCAACGTATGTAATATATGTTTCTCTTGTCTGATAATCAGCACAATAAATTATGGCCAAGTCGCTGTATAATCATGACATTCGGGAGATTACGTTTCCTTCCTTAGCGTATACAATAAAAGTCTGAGGGAACGTACGTGTCATGCGAGCGGCAAGCAGCTGCATATTTCAGGCGCAACTGCCTCGTTGTCTCGTACGATGTCAGTTATACAGATACTGGCACAAGTCGTATCTGTTGAATTCTGACAGTTAGTACCGATGTTACATCTATAAAAAGATATTTCTTAAATATTCAAACTGTTAACGTTCAAGTTCGTAACGTTAAATAAGTAGGCGTTAAACAAAGATAAGAGAAGATTCTGAAAATAAAAAGAAAACAAATTGAAATTTATTTTCCTCTTTAAAAAAAAAGATTGTATAAAGGCGTTATGCCAGATGGTCGTAGTAATTATTTTCCCTTTTCTTTTTTTACCGCTATAAGCAATTGCTGTATTGTGCACTGGTTAAATTAGGCTTGACACTTATCATCTATACTACTACTATCGATGAAGTAATAAATTATATGCGACTATAAAGTGGCGAATAATTGCATGGATGTTGGCAATTTCCCGCGAATATTATGAAATTAGTTTGTAACAAACAAGATTATGTAGAAAATTTAATGAACCGTGAATGTAATCACATGATATCCGGAACAGATTATAATTTATTATGTATATAACATATAAAATATATCATGAATTATATTACGATTTATCTATTTATTCGTTATTAAGCAAGTTTAATATTTATTCTTTTATATTACAATTCAATAGGTAACAATAAGATATTGTAATAGCCATTAGAGTAATTTCTAAACTATATTTTCCTTAATCAATCGATTTATTCGGATGACATCGTTGTTTCTTCTTGTGTAGTTTCCTATTTTTATCAAATACAAAATTATAGTTGTTTGTTCTCGATATTGTAGAAAAGGTCAAGTAAGAAGAATCAAAGAATTCGATCAGAACTAGAAGTATTGTCTTATTTCCTTAAATTCAAATTCCAGAAATATATATAAAGTTGTCATCAAAGGGCAAAGTTGTTGACTGTACGTCTAAAATTATTAATATTTATTAAGCGAAACGAATACTCTGTGTATACGAATAAACAAACATTAGCAAACACAGGGTTTACCGTCACATTTACACGTACATATATTGAAACGTTCGAATTTGCATTAGCAGCACGGAATATCCTTACGGTCATCACTATGTCTATTCGACAGATTAGAATCAAGATAGAATGGCTGTGATTTCACAGATCGATTTAATTAATTTTCTTCTTCTGTTCTCGCGTGTTAGACCCGGTTAATTAATTTTTTAAGTAGACAGTGATACGTGCGAATGAGAAAGAGTAACCGTAGAAATACGCTATCAAAACCGTGAGATGGAATAAATTGGCAGTCTCGAGCAACTTTGCCAAGTTCCAAACGAGAACTCTTAAGTAATTGGAGCATCTAACGCCTTGCTAATGAGGGAGTCGCACAACATCACGATATCGTAATAGAGGCGAAATAGTGAAAAAGATTCCAGTGGAACCAGGCGGGAAGTTAGACGGGGGCGAAAGAAAATAAGGGAAGAAGGACGAACGAGGCAGCTAAAAGCGTTGCGTGGTTACTTCAACTCTAGAAGGTACATAAATGTAAGGCGCCGTGTAATAAAGTGGGCTTGTTACTTAGCCTGCCTACTGACGTGACGTTCTACACAGCCGGCCTGTACTTCCTTATCAGTTCTTCTCCTTTTCTTCCACGCTCCGTAATATTTGGAATATCTAGCTACGTAATATTAATGCAGAAAAGTTTACGTAACAATTATTTATACACAGTTCCTCGCGTTTTAATATTCCGACACGACTCTATCCGCGTATCCAGGCTGAGCTAGAACATGTAGGAACATTGGGCAGGATCTGATTCAGCACTTTGTTTCGTGTTGTACAATGTTGTGTATGTTGTGAACACTGTAACACCTTTTTTACCTTCAGAGAAATTACTCCAAGTGATCAGGTCCAGCTTCGATAGAGACGCGAATGCATCGCATCATAGATTGTCCAACTTGTTCGACTAGTTTACACGGACACGTTAGCGAATTTGGTTGTCATGTCGAGTTTCATGAAGAGTTTCAACCTTGTCAATTGACATTCTATGAACAAGAGATTTTAAATGTCTTCATAACTATTTCTTTTTTATATTTGGTAGACTATTTACAATCAATTCTCTTTGAGAATTATAAGTAAATTATTTTGGCGTGGTACTGTAACTTGGATTATAAGAGTTTACAGTATGTTTGATTCTAGTTGAATCTAATGCTTCAATCTAAAGGGTGTTGTCTTTTTAATCTGCGGATCTGGTCCGTCGTGTCAAGTAATTGGGTAACTAATGGCTCTTGGTAGTTGTTAACTCTTATATTATATCTCTTTCTGAACTTGGATATTTCTTCTTTAACTGTGGCTATCTTAAGGTCGCGATGTATAAGGATCTTGGAGTTTTTGATTTTTATAACTAATGATCGGATTGAGTCAGGTCTGGAAAGCTGGTCAGGAAATAAGCATAGCACGGCCTATCCATGTGGCAGGAAATCGTTGATCTAAGTAGTGTTTAATATCACAAAATAGACACATAGTAACACAAAATTGTCTGATAGACAATTATCAGACAATAGACATATTTCCGCAGTTAATCTGTGCACGTTGTTCAAGAAAAATCGGGAGATAACAGCAGGTAAAATGCAAGTTTCCATTGCGATAGAAAATAAGGGACAAGGACTATGAACAGATGTTGGAAGAACGTGGAAACGACAACATGCAGTTCAATTTAATCGTCTTCACGCTGGCAGGCTTTGTTTTGATTTTCTTTCTTTTGCCACCGGTTCGGCAACAATTCTCGCGTTCCTTTCTATTTTCGGACCAACTTTCCGTAATAAAATGTCAAAACCAGTTTTCGACATCCTTACAAAATTCTTAAATCCAAAGCCGTCTTCTAGGCTTTTCTCCGTAGGAAAATCGTTTCTATAGTGACAACTATTAATTGCAGATTTTTATGCAAATTCATGTTTTTGAGAATATAATTAAAATAGTGCAGGCTCAATAGGGAATTTTTTTACCTGTCAAGCATTATAGAAAGTGTTATGCTTTGTACATTTCATACATTTCTTCATATTATGTGCATTCTGTACAATATCAACAAACCTTATCACCAAAATTGAATCAAATATCTGACACCTGCGGCATTCTAAATTCTATCGGACATATCCTAATCATCTGTGCTAAATACGATATTACAAGAGTATAGCACGATCCGACTAATTTTGTTCAATGTGTTACAAAAGGAAGACTCGTGCGAGGAAGCTCTAGATATCCTGAAAGATATTGATTTATACAACATATTATACGTAGATACGCTCTGTCCCACCGATCATCCTCACCGTGGTCATTAATAATCTCGAAAGGTGCATGTGACCTTAAGCGCACAATAGAGAAAAAAAAGACATAACCGGAGACACTAATTAGGTGCAATTGCCGTGGCTGCAGGTATTACACTTTGTTTATGTCCACTTTCTCGTCTCCTTGGACAGGCTATAAGGGTATGCGGGTACCCGAAATTATGGGCTGGGGCGGTTGTGGTCGTGCAAAAGGTCGGCTGATACAAAATTACGAGTAGCCGGCACCCTCATTAGACTTTAGACTGCAGTAGATAAACGACATCGTTTGCAAACAGTCTGCATACATGATCCAATAACTGGCAGCGTACAGTGCACGAAGACTATTATCTACAGACAGTATCTGTGAATTTTTTTTTTATTATTTAATTTGTACTTTACAATTTGTCCAGCTGGACAGCTCTGTGAGTGTAGACGAGACATTCACAATGCATTCAGCAGAAGGTATTTTAGCCGACATGCTGCGGTCAGATTCTCTGGAAACAATATTCCTGTTTTTTGGTAAACGTATTCGGATTACTTGTCACGTCTAAACTCTCCCACGCGTCTTCCGAAAATTCGATCCTGTGTCACCCGATAGCTACGTGACTTCGAGCAGCCAGCTATCCTTGAACGTTTGGATTACTCATTCTCACGAAATCCCGTCTGACCATTCGCAGACTGAAACTCTGCTATAAAATATAAATAATGAGATAGAAAGGTAAAATATAAAACGTACGAAAGCGTACCATTTAGTATTAGCTCAATTGACTTTAACGATTTTTAATGGTATGTTGCTGTTAATGCAAATATCATATGATAACGTAAATTATTAAAATATAATAAAAATATTGAAAATAAGGTATTATAATTTCGTTTACCATGTAACGTGTACATAAACGTTTATGTATTAATCGGTAATTAGGTCCAAGTATATTAAGTTTCTTGTGATTTAGTAGTAACTCTTTTATGCTTATAAAAATTTGAAATTATGGAAATGAAATGTAGAATCTGATAGAAAGAATTCCATTGGAAAAAAAGAGTATGTGCAAATATCTTTTGCAATGTCTTTATGTGAACACGTTACGTCACGAACCTAAAATGGTTAAAAACGAGTACTATTATTTATATTAAATATTATTATATATATTTATGGCTGACGATGTACATACATATGTATTTATTTCTTTCGTTTTCTGTCCTGTCTATTTTCTCGTTTCACTGCATCTCACGCTGTTCCTACCAAATATTACATTGGACTAACAACTACATTCGCGAGGTTCGAGAACACAACGGTAAGCCAAAGTAGCCAATCGCCTTTGTTTTGCAGAACTATGAAGTTGCCAAAGTGATTTATGAAAAAGGTTGTATTCAAGCTGGGGAGGAATGGGTGGAACGAAATCTTCTTGCAATTGTCACTGGGGCGGTTACCACGGCATTTGCACAGGTATAATTTATTATTTTCAACATATCTTTATGCTTGCTATTTAATTCATTAATTACACGTTATTTCTGTATCAAATCTGTGTTATTGATAATATTGTACTACATTATTATGATAATGTCACACCGTATTATTACGATAAACGTTAAATGTCAAATATAATACGAGAATCGTCCAGATAGTGATACCTGTTTTGACGTATTAATAACAATGCAAATGCATTTTAAAAATGTTTCTTTATTCGTAACTTTAGTATACGTACTTAAGTGTTTTTTTTTTAATACAAACACTACTTTTATTTGAATATTTATCGTAACGTTAGACGAGCTTTTCACCTTCGTTATACAAGACGATTCCACTAACGTTGGAATGTTGTGTTCTCCACTATGATGAGGTAAATACTGGATTGAAAAAGTAGACTTTCCATGCAATCGTTTGACTGGATTAGTTGCTGCAATGGTGCCACTCTACTACATCGAAAACTCTGTTTACATTATTCTAGTTACGATCCAGTGCTGGATTGGATCACTGCAATGTTACTAGACCAATGTAAACGCAGTTTTACGTCCTTACATCTACAAAGCGTAAAAGTGCGACAGACAGTACTTCGTTATCGATGGGATGTTCAATTTATATCGTCATTTTAAACGAACGAAACTTCTACAATATTAGTTATTCAGACACGGAATTTGGTATGATTTGTGTCAACGTATGATTGAAGCTAGGTGGCCCTCTATAAACACATTGCGTCGTTTTATATGACTTTACTTTCTGGACGACTCTCGTATCTAGACTGCGGATTATTATGTATTTATGATAAACTTAAAAGTGCAAAAATCCATGAAAATAAGGAACTACATAAAAATCCGCTGATAATATCGATTCCTTCGTTGTTCTTTATAGTTCGTACACGTGATGAATTTATCGGACTTGCTATAACGTATCGGCGTTGCAATTCAAATATACTTTGTATTAACCGCATATACATATTTGGGCATGTATACGCATCGAAATGCTTGAAAATGAAAAACACGTTGCACGAAACCAACAACGGAAGCAATTTATTACCTACGTTAATTTCTGCCGAAAGATTAATATTCACACGTTCGCTGGTAATAAGATAGCACACGTGTACTATCATTAGATTCTCATCGAATTTCAGAATTCCTGAAACTTTACAAATAACACAGGAAACAAAATATTATTATTAAATGGTCGTATAACAAAGCTCCAGACGATAAAGTTACACTTGGAGGGACAGATGCAATGACAGATGAAATTTTTTCTGCAAGTAATTTTTTTTTTAAGAGACTTGAAGGTTATTTTCTTTTTAATGAAATTACGTATTATTGTGTACACCAGTCTATATGCTTCTTTATCCTTTGTAAAAGCTGTTAAAGTGTTTGTATCTAAAAATTACTAGTTCAAAAGATATTTTAACTTGAATTTCGTTAAACTTATTGTATGAAAGACAAAAAGAAAATCAGGCAGAATTGCTTGCAATTCTCCTTGTCTTCTATAGGCAAGTTTAACAAAATTAAAAGTGTATTTGATATAAATTATATTTGATATAAATATCATTTGATTTTTATATTTCATTTGTAAAAATGAACCATATTTCGTCGACTCTCTACCTCTCTCACATTTTTCGTTGACAAATAAGCCTCTCAGAAGCCAAATTGATCAACTCCACCTTTTATTAATCTCCGAACTTCGTTATATAAGTAAATACATAATTATTATTCAATTCTCAGGAAGAGAATGATTTACTTCCATAAGGTCAAACAATAGAAAATTCTGAGGCAAATTTGGGAAACAATTCTACTTTGTAATTTTTTCTTGAATGATCTAATATAGCTTCTGAACAATTCAAATATAAAAACAAGATATTACAAGAATATTACAAGGTAGTTTCTATACCATTCGTCGAGTAATTCTAAATTCATCCCTGAGAATCTAGCGACAGTACACGAGTACTATACTTTTATCCAGAAGCATATTTCTCAATTATTTGTAACAATTGTTATTATTATTATTATTACTAATGGCATTTTATATAAGAACACTGGAAGCACAAATTATTTGCAAGATTATTGTCCATTATTAGATGTCACGTATCAATTGAATAATTTTACTGTCGTTAATAAAATGTTAATGAAATTTTTATGTTATTTCCAGATTCTGGGAATCTGTTTCGCTCAAAATCTTCGAGCGGACATATTCGCACAAAAAGCAAAGTGGCATTGACAATTTCGGGCCCCCACGGCGGTCTAGCATCTTATACTAATAGATGCTGATCAGTTGCGTTGATCGAACTGGAAAAGTCGTCGAAGATCTCGAGAACTAACAGACCTTTGACGTAAAAATCGACACAGTTCCACGTGGAAAGTGCAGGATTCAAGATCCAGACGTCCGAACCAAATCGACTAAAGATACAGATATTTTTTCACTCCTCAATTGCTGACAGAATTACGAAGACTGCGTACTTCGACGAGCTTCGTGATTTCGCGCAAATACATCACTCATGATCACGTATAAATGTTTATAATTGAAATTTCGACATTCTATCATCCAACGTTTATATTGCATTTTATAAATTGACAAGCGAATCGTCAAGCGACGGATCACGTTTAAAGGACGATCAAAGTTCCAAAGTTTCAGTGATAATTGCCATTATTAAATAATCACAGCAGCGTATCATTTAGTTTATAATGACGATATAGCTCAGCTTAATGCGGCAACTTGTTGCATATCCTCAACTAACTATTTCATTGCCAAAATGACGCGAAGAAAACGGTGTCAAAGTTCCATCGCTGATTCGTTTTATTTCTGTAGAAACTTATGGCGAATTTTATGACAAACCAAAAACATTATCAAACCTTAGATTCTTACATTGCAATTGCAATTATTGCTCATCCTTATTGTTATACGTTAAGGGATTATTCGAGCTGATCGGATTGAACATTTCTTGCGAGTTTACGTGCTTTCAAATATTGCGAACAATGTATGTTTAATTGATGTTTTTGCCTACTTTATAATTAGGCTGAGGATTTTTATACATTTCTGTGAATAAGTACGCAAAAATGCACAGAATGCATATACCCAAAGTAGAGTACTCGTTATATTTTTTAATAGATAAAACGAATCTCTATTGACTCTCTATTACCACGAAAATATAAATTTGCATAAAATCCACAGTCTATTTATACTCGCAACAATGACAAGTAGCGCGCTGTATTTTAGTTTAAGGCATTTTCATACATCATCGTTTCGTCGTTATAATACAACGGCGTGTGAGGAAGAAGAAAAATAAAAAAACTTGCTTTGAAGAAGCAAATCAATTGTAAAATACGATTCGTTCGAGGACTATAAAATGCGTAAATTAACAAATTGTCGAAAGTAATGCGTGTATTTGCAGCGAAAAGAGTGTTGTTCAACTTATCAGTAGACTGCGGATTTTTGTGCAAATTCAAGTGTTCCAGAATACAATTAAAAATGTAGAACTTGGGAGGAATATCAGTTTACGTACAAAGTATTATAAAAAAGCCCTATGCTTTGGATATCTTACATATCTTTTCATATTACGTGCGTTCTGAGCGATTTTACATTTTCAAATACCTCATAAATGCATAAAGGTCCGCAGTCTACCCATCAATTTTCTCAAACCTTTCGCAAGCCATTCTCGTATTTCACGGTTTACTGGACGTTCCTTGATACTTGGTTTGCGTCTGTCATAATTATGATTTGAGCGAACAAGGCGGAAAAAGACGTTGCCTCGGACTTTTCCGATTCTTCGTCGAGATTAATACCGTTCTTCTGTTCTTGACGAAGGGAAAGTCGATGAGTTCGGATAGGGCGCGTAGAAACTAGAGAAAGGGACAAAGAACAGAGAGCAGAAGAGACAAATAAAGCAGAATAATGCCTGCTCGGTTTACGAGGAACGGTGTGTCGAGGCATTAAAGTCGATTGACGTGATGTCGTGGGGGCGCGGTGAACATGACTGAGCTCACCGCACAGCAAATTCTTGTGGCATGGCCACGAGAGTAAAAGCCATATAACACGCAGGTGTACAATAACCTTCTGTTGCTCCAATTGATCGTTAAAACGGTTGCTCGAGCCACATTGAACATATTGATCCTGTGCTACATGCCGACACGTTCCCTCCATCGGTAGGCCAGGTGCCTGTCGTATCGTATATGCTGCCGTCACGTGGCCGAATTATATCGACAAGAGACAGTAGCGGTGCTAGTTGCTCTATGAATTAAAAAATATTGGCCCCTTAATTAATGTGGACCAGTATGCAGTACGATTCGTTCATTAACTGCCAACATTACACTCTGACACATCCTTTCTTCATTTTTTGGTAAACAGGGCAAATATGTGTCAGAGTATCTCGACTAACAGCGAACACATGCGGTGACTAGTAGTATATGTATATATTCACTGATTCACTTTTGTATTTTGTCTTTTAAAATGCCGTATCTTTTCCTTTTGCGTTGATTCTGTTTTACGGACTTAATCCACTGATTCGTGTAATTTGGTTCCTAAAGTTCGTTTTACATACTTTTCTAGTTTCCCGGCTGTACTTTCCTCCTTTATTTTCTCTTTTTCTTTGTTATTCCTCGTTCAAGCAGTGTATTTTTATAACAGCGCAAGTACGTTTAAACAGTGCGTTTTCCTTCTCGAATAGATAAAAATGGTTTGCGGCTCTAAAACAACAATGCCATGCTTGTAAATATTCAATGTATAGATGCATACATTTGTACATACAGAATGTTCTAGTTCTTTTTGGGAAGACGATGCTAGCGTGTTTCGCAAGTGAAAATAAGGAAAATAAGTAAATGCTTTACTGAAAAGATAACTAGATTGCGGATTTATATGCTTCTATGGGAAACTTTAAAGTGGAGAAATATATAAAATGCAGGTAATATATAATAAATGTTCAAAGTGAAGTAATTGTTATCTTTTATGGGTAAAACAGATGTTTATGTAGGTTTCATTGCCTTAGGTATGTAAATAAACATATGAAATCGCATACAAATCCACAGTCTAGTTACAACAAATATACAGAATGATAATTGGTAATTGCTTCCTTTAAATGTAATAGTTAAACGAACATTAGTGTAAGCACTGGATGAATTAATTTCTTGAGTTCCAAGATAGGCTATTCCGCTGTTGGGCTTTTATTTAAAAGATAAAATTTATGCGACAAGAATCAATACGCGCAAAAACTGCTACGGAAAAAGTTCATAATGTATTCACTGAATTGAAAAAGAACCAACAAGAAACTCGCAATGCAAAAATGTTTGTAGTCCAATAACTTCAAGTAGAACTAACATAAATTCCGCGAATCTGTTTCTACTTTATCGAATGAGAAACTGGAACGTTGTTACTTCGTAATCTTGTTACAACTTTTCAAAAAATTATTTGTGACGCTATGTTTAGAACTCATAGACTCTTCGCAGCGTATGCTCGCATCGTTTTGCAGAAAAACTGAGACATTCTATATATGTGTAAACGTACCAAACGGAGCGTTCGTATCTTTTGCGATCCTAATTCTTACGCGAACGAATGGAGAAAGAAGGAAAAGCATCAAACTCTCTACGCTAAAAGACAAAATAGAAAAATGCATAGGTACTAAGGCGAAGTAAAAGAATGTTTAAAAATTAAAAAATTAGGATCTTCGTAAGAAATATCCAATTTGTTTCCTCGAATTTTAATAATTTCCAGATATAAGTTAAATTAACTAAACTGAACAATAAATTATAGTTGTTCATGAAAAGGAACCACTTGTTATTCCTTGAATTAAGATCGATTATTTGCAAAATTAAAAGAAGAAATGTTATCGTTTACAGGAAATCAATGTTGCTAGAAAAGAGTAGCGTACTCGTTTTACACGATGTTTGACTGTTGTTCAAATAACAAGGAAGGAAACATATTATACATTATGGATTAGGTTTGGTGTAAACCAGGCTTGTAGAGTAAACAATACTTTAAAAGATATACAGGGTGGCTGGTAACTGGTGGTACAAGCGGAAAGGGGGTGATTCTACGCGAAAAAAGAAGTCGAAAATGTAGAATAAAAATTTTTCGTTTGACGCTTTGTTTTCGAGAAAATCGACTTTGAATTTTCGCTCGGTACGCGTGCACTTTATGGCGTGGAGCCATATTAGATCAATGAAGAAATCGTAAGTTGCGAGTCGCGTACCGAGCGAAAATTCAAAGTCGATTTTTTCGAAAACAAAGCCTCAAACGAAAAATTTTTATTCTATATTTTCGACTTCTTTTTTCGCGTAGAATCGCCCCCTTTCCGCTTGTACCACCAGTTACCAACCACCCTGTATATTTCCAGAAAATAGTAATAATAATGAAAGAGAGAATACAAATATAAAGGATACTTGCGAGAATGACAATCATATCGAGATATAAAAGAACAAAATATAACTTACAATGTCTTGTAATATTATATTAATTGCGTACGTGTTTGAATCGTTTCTCACACTTGTAACTAAAACAGTTAGTTTCAATGAACATATGCAATAATTCTAGTCCGTCCGTTTGGTACATCAATGTCGGATATGAATTAAACCTTTTAATTGATCGTAATAACGGGACGTGTCGGCACCACACATTGGTCCAACTTGTGTGTAAATTCTCGAAACTGCAAATTATTTGGTTGAGACGTTTAAAAAAAGGGTGAAGGATCGGGAAATAAATCAATGAAAATACGTCTGAAAATTTGATCGGTTGTCGAAAGATTGGTCTTTACGTATAATTTAGCGAAGGAACAACAATTATATGAAAGTATCGAGTCCAAACTAGTGATAGCATTTAAACATAGCAAACAGCGGCTGGCCCGCAAACTTGGTGTTTTCAGTTTCAATGAAAATACTGTTTCATAGAGCGGAGTATCAAGAGATATCTTTGATCTTGATTTTCTTGTTTCCCGAAATAATTTTTATACGAATATGTACATATGTACATATACATTAAGATGATTCTTAATCTTACAAATAACTGATCGAACGAGAATTATTTCTCTCTCATCTCGCGGAATTGTTCTAATCTGTGATATAATAATAAATGAGCCGTTTATTGCCAAATCGGTTAACTCGACGGAACAGAAAGTTGAAAATCTTGATGAACAACGATCAAGTAGTTTGGCATTAAAATATCGAAAATTTTAAAGAGAAGGTATAACCATTTTGGCCTGTGAACGACTCAATAATTCGCCTCGATAATTCAAACACGATTGAATAAGAATAAAGTGTACTCGAAAAGTATCCAAATTTAAACAATATGATATTTTAATACATAATCCATACTCTTTCACTGCGTTATTCAGAACTTTTAGTGCTTCTACTGTTTTTAAATCTTTCTTAAAGCTATAGCTATAAGACTTTTAAGCTAGACTGACGAGCCCAAGGCTGAAGTATTTATGCGTTTTATTAAAAAGGATTATGGAAATCTAGAAGCGATATTAATTGCAAATTGTGATACCGTTTGAATAAAAGGACTTCCAAACTACTACAGTTAAATTTGGAAACTTTTGGAATACATTTTGTAACATTTCGATCAAACTTATGGCGTTAAAATGATAGTTCTTCATAGATTACAATAATTCCGGTGCATGAGAGCAAACGATTTCCAATGAAAGATAAGAACCAAGTACATCGTACGAGATGGTCCGTACAAAATATTCTGAGTTGTTTTCCAGAGGATTGTTAGACATAGTTGCCACACATTTTCTATTTAATAATTCACCTAATTTAATATTAGCGGATGAAGGAAACTCTGTCGTTAGATGATCCTAAAGAGAAAATAGTACCGTGACTGTGATAAGAGAAACAATGGAAGAAGAGAAGAGAGAAGAGAAGAGAAAGAGTGTGTATGCATTTGACCACAACCTGCCAGTGAACTCATCTGTTAGGCTACCTACTATAACTGAAAGCGATACAGTAAGATCACAAAATCGGCCAGTGGTTAAACTTTACAGTTTTGATAACCATAATCGATAATTTGAAATGTATTGGGCTCATAAGGACCCTAGGGCTTCGTTTATGATCAGTCAGGGGGTAGATATCAACTGTAGAATTACTTCTTCCTCTCTAAAAAGAAAAGTAGTCTCCTTATTTGTAATTTCTATTCCGGTTTTATGACTCATCGTACGACACGTTGAACTAAGTGATATCAGAAATAGATTTTAAAAAACATACGTGCAGCATACACACCCACTAGTTGCGTCTAGATCAATAGACAGGCGATATCAACTCTAAAACTGTTCCTTCCTCTCTAAAAAAAAAGCATGTCTCTCTATTTATAACTTCTATTCCAGTTTTATGACTCATCGTATGAAACGTTGAACCGAATGATGATAGAAACTGATTTTTAAAAACGTGTGTGTAGCACACACATCCACCAGTTGCATCTAGATCAACTGGCGAACCTATCTGATGCTTTATTTTATGACCTCGTTATGTCGTTTTCACCTACTATACTTTAGACATTGAGGTAGTAAAAGTCAAGGTGAAGGACTGTATATAAATATAGAAAGGAATAGTAGGACGAGTAGGAGAATTGTAACTTCAGTCTTTTCTTTAATGAAATGACATAGACATTTTCATATGTATTAATTTGTAATAATTTCATCCTATAAATAATTAAAAGAATGAAAGAGTGGTTAATTGGAATTTGATTTTAATAAATGTTTAAAATGCTGTTTTATCAGATTTATAACAACAATTGTTTCCACACTTGTGAATTATTATTGTTACAATTCTTATAACTGTCCTTCATTGCATAGAAAATAAGAGAAGTTCGTATATCATATCATCTGTTTCTCATTTTATGTGTTTTCTATAATTTATACACCGACGATGAGTGATGCGTTATTTAGAAGTATAAGAAATGTTCCTAGGACTATAACAAATTTCATTTTCCCATAAATTGCGAAACATAAGATATGAAACAGCGATATAACGATACATTTTAAAACCAATAAAAGTTTCTATATGTATGTATGTCCAATAGCACGTATTATACTTAGCAACTTAGGTAATATTGAGAAATTGTTGTAAATTTCTACAAAGCTGCTTCGATACTGTCCTATAGTACAGCAGTATTCCGTTCTCTGAAATCTTTTCTTAAATTGAAGGAACAGGAAATGGAAAAGAACGTCCATTTCACTCTTTGGAGAACTCATTCGTTCTCTGAAAGTATTCGGTGAATCATTAAACGTTCAATAAAATATTTCCTTCTATTAATCCTCGAGAAGATAACTTGCAATACTTTGCGCGGATCATCTAAAATTGAAAAGGCAGAATCATCTAAAATTTAACAATCGTAAACGTGTTGGCCGTCTTTTGATTCAGATATACATATATGCTATGTATAGCGTAAGGGCTTAAATATTTTATACTATTGGATCCTGTGTTCAGATACAGTACATGAAATGTATCTCCAAATTTTTGTATAGCTGGTCGCATTGTGCTAGTTAGGTTGGTTAAACATTCGTCGAATCGTAATTAACATAGCAATAACTCAAAGAAGAATATTATCGTTGTTTGCTCATAATGCATTCATAATTCCGATGCATTAAGAATAGTTTCTACTATAACGCTATGATGATAATACGTGATGTTAAATAGTCAGATTTCTCAAGTATACTAAGTTAACTGACGATTGCAATTTCTGCCACGCTGCGGACGCAGTGGAGCGGAGTTAAAGTGGGCAGAGCCTTTGTAACTCTCAATTATACAAAGGAGTCATACAGTGATAATATTTTACGAAACACGCATATTTTATATAGTTAATTCGTTTATTGATTCTCGACGTCTCATTATAAAAATCTGTCACGTATCTAAAACTGTTTTGTTAATTAAGTAGCTACCTATTAAGATCCGATTCTATCTATGTACTAAATAAAGTATTTTAAATAGTTTGAGAAACTTAAAATTACAACCACAACATAGAAATATAGTTTCTATAAAATCTGATTGACATATGGACTCATTTATAATTCTTTTAACAAGCGAAATGTTATAACGAAGCTCTTGATCATTCCGTACAATCGAATAAGCAAAACAAGACAAATTGTGCGCTTTGTATCAGCATCAGCATATACATGTATCTTGTAAACTATGCTGAATGCAACGACTAATTAAAACTTCGTATAGTTATGTATATTAACTTAATTTGCCAACCTGATCCGATATTCTTCGCAAGATAGTTATCTTTGGAGAAAGAATATACGGATCATGTAATAAGTATATGCGTATTTGTTTAAGTTTCTCTGGCGTATTATTAACCCTACTGCGGTTCTCCGATCTTTACGGCTCGTCCCTATGTCGACGGATACAAACGCTTTCAACGTTTTAGGAAAATTTATAACATAATATTCAAAGAAGGAATTTGCATATCAGTAACGATTGTTTCGTGTTTCTTCTGAACTGAGGAAACTTTTTAACGCTGGAAGTATACAGGATCGAGACGAAGATGAGCCGAGGGACGCAAAGTAGAGTTAATAATAGGTGTACAAATGAATAATCCAATGAAATGAGTAATCTACAGTGCTCAAAGTTCACAGAGCTGTATATCGAAAAAATACCGCAGGTAGTTCGATCAAAGTATTTGTCGCTGCCTCTTATAACTTCAAGCCACCTATTTAGGCAAGTGATGAATTCCATCACGAGAAAATGTGTCTTTAGATTCATAATAGATTCATTTATAGAATTTACATTCATCATAGAAGATCCGATCGTCAGGACACTGATAAAGGACGACGTTCTGCGCAGTTGCTGCATGACGACGCTAGGCCACGCGCTGCTTCCGCGACGAAACACATCATAAGGAGTCTCGGATGGGTCTCTAAATGTTTGCTTTTCGTATTCAAGAAATTTAGTCCCCACCGAGATCATTTGCGTTACTTACGTTACACGTAGTTTACGTATATGAGCTTGGAATATTCGTATCTTAATATTAATAAATTGATAATATTTAATATATTATAATCAGATCGATATGTTACAGCTTTTCAAGGATGAGCGTATGATCCTGCAAATCGCTATTGCGCGATTGTGTAATACCACGTCACATGAGAATGGGAGACAGTGATCCACTTTCTGGAGTTTTCTAATGAAGACTGTTCTCGGTTCGCCAAATAGTTAATTAATTAAATAGTAACAAAAATGGCATTGCCACGATACGTGATCTATCAATCCTGACTTTCATGACCACACTGGCACTTAGGGTCGTTTATTATACCTGTCCGGGCTTATGAGATGCCCAGGTTGTAATGACCTGACCTACACCTATTGGTTGCCATTATAATTTCTCGTTTTTAGTTTTCCTCCGCATACTATGATTTGGCCTTTTTGTCATGGAAATGAAGAAAAACAATTAAATCCTTTGGCAATTAAAAACAGTTGAATCCTAAGCCTTCTTCGGCGACGATCCCGTAGGTGCTTCCTTTTACTACCGTCTTAACGTGTTCCTTGAGATTTCCAATAGGAATTTTGGCTCGGCTGCATCTTTTCGGGATAAGCAGCTAGCTTATTCACTAGACATTATTTTCTCGGATTACCATCGGTTCTGATAGATGCAACACGCCTCATTCAATTAGCGGATGAGACAGAAAAACGACACAACGATCGGATCTGGTCCGAGGACACAGCATTTTTCGCTGATGAAATTCAGCACTTGCCTGATGGATGGCTTGAACTAATAGAAAGCTAAGGTTTGATACTTTGATCGCATAACTTGCTGTATTCTTTTTCAACAAATTTTCAATTTCACTGACAGTTTTGGATTATTCATTTATACATCCGCCAGTTATTTTGGTTTGAAGAATTTGCTTCGAGTGATCATCTAAGGGTGCAATTTCTGGTATTTTTATTTGTAGTAGTCAAGTATGGTGTAACTCCAACACGTCGACCGTTAATATGTATTGTGCATTTTTCCACAATGTTATAAAAAAAGCGGTCGCTGCAATGGCCAACAGAGAAACATTAATTTTCTGTGCTTTAAAATACAAACTACATAAACATATTACATGATAGGATTACATGTACTTTTTATGTCAGCCAAATATTTATGTATACTCATTTTTTATGAATCAACGATTCACAATCGGTACTAGATGTTTGAAAAGAATAAATTGATTTTTCATAATCCTCTGTACATGTGGTACATCCTCTTTGTATCGTAAATTGGTCTGTATTTGCTGAAATGCTATAAGTGTTACTGCTTTTTGTGTTTTGATAGGAAACCTAATAAATTAATTATCGTGTATTAAAAGTGGAACAATGTCAAAATTAACGATGATACTAGCGAAACTTATGCTGAAATTTATGATAGCTTTAGGAACATCTAAATAATGTACAATATGATATTTGAACCTGTATCAAATTTGATAGAAGAAAAGGAAGAAAATTTGATTTATTTCAAATTGAGTAGAGAAAATATTCCATTTCAAATCTAAATACACATCGATTTCACGATTTTATCGTGTACAGGATTTTTAAATGAAAGTACATCCATATTGTTGATAATGAAATTAATTATTTATCATCTTTTTTTAACCGAGAAAGTATCCTATATACATAAGCTTTATGTTGCATTTTGCATTCAATTCTTTTCGCAATAAATAATTTCTGGTTGTAAATTTCTTTTTTATTGTCTATATTAAATTATTAAAGCAACTTTCGTTTAGCCCTCTAACTTAAATTTAGCAAAATCAAATACCTTTTATGCATGTAAGACGACTCAGAAATTAATTTATCTTCATTTTTCAATTTGAACATATTTTCGTAAATTATCATACTTTAAGTCTCCAAGATAATAATTTTTCACTTTCGATTTATTTCTATATAAAGATTACTGTACACAAAATCTTATGACAGACCAGAAGAGGAAAATTTCTTCGTATAGTTTTATCTCCCACAATCATTGCCTTGAAAAAGTGAAGGAAGAATGTTTATGAAGATCATGTAAATATTGTATATGTATTTAAGAATAAAGGAATAGGTAACTGCTTGACCAATACGAATAAGGTGCGAAAGACTGTGTGATGTGGAACTCCATCCTAAAGTAAGGACTAATTAACACTAATAATTTTGAAAATTACATAAAGTACTCGTGTCATTATTATACAAAAATTAAAGCAAACAAATCATCGTGCCAAATATTGAATCACAGTTTCGGTTGTAAATTAATGTGATACCCTCTAGGATTATATATACTTACAAATTTGATATTATTTTCTTTAATGAGTCATCCTATATAGAAATTTGTAGACTCCCTCTTCCCTGTCATAAAATTGAATTATGTAATTAGTCGCATTTCGTACGAAGTAAAATAATGGAAAAGAAGAAGAAAACGCAAAAATGTATGTTTCCTATACGATATCTAGCTTTACTGTCATGTTATAAATAGAAATTTACGAAAAGAAATGTAGAAATGTATTCGAAACATTATTATATTTGACCGGAAGCCTTTAACACGTGAAACTTTTATTCGACGTAATTAATTGAAATAATACTAATATTATGCATTCCTTTTATTGTGTTTAAGATATATTTCTGGTAAATATCAATAAATTATTTACATGTTACTGTTTAAAAATTACATTTCCTCCTATTCATAGCGTACAATTTAGGTGGAGATTATAAAAAAATACATTCTTTTAACGCTCTATACATATATAATATAATAACTATATGTGACTATGAAACTATAAACATTTATCAGTAGCTTTTGGATACGGAACCTTTACTACAAATATGGTCATTATTACCGAGAGTTGAAGATCTTGTAAGCGTAAATCTATGAATATACAATTATTAAACAATCATTAAAGGAGTACATTATTTTTAAAACGTGAGTTGTTAGTCGATAAGCCTTTAACTATAGTTAATGTGCTTACAGGTGAATCAATATGAAGTAAATATAACAATTTCATTAACAAAAAGTGAAAACATATTTTTCTCACTGTATGTTTCCATCATATTATGTAATTTACAATAACATTAATTACGATAACTTGTCATATTGAAATTCACGTTTTAATGTTTCTTTACAATTTGACTTAAAACTATAACTATAACGCACTTATCTCTCACAAAATAATAGGTATTCCTTCACTGATTGTATAGAAACATACTAACAAAGTTATGTTTCTTTTCCCACAAATACTTGGTACAGTAAATAATTTTATCAAAATGTCATGCCAATGTACATATAGGTCCAATATTAGTACAATATAGCAGTAAACATTTCCTTCCAACTCTGCATGTCGAATTTAGTATTGGAAAAAACGTTACTGCTATCAAATTCGTTGTTTTGTTGCGTGGAATATTGTTTTCGTGTCAAAAAGTTGTTTGCTTCAACTTCCGGCCAGATAATTCTTTCTTCATCTTGATAATCTGAAAATATATTGAAGATATTAAACCATTTCATTGGAATTGTACCATTTCTCTCAAAACGTAGTACGTAGTTCTATCATCTTTAATTAAATACGTACTATTTCAGTATTATTCTTCTCGATTATGATAATACTTGAGTGTACTGTAATAAACTATTCTCTGTCCATTCTCATGTGTTAACACTAAAGCGAATAGAAAATTTTACAACTGCGATTTATATCGTTCCGAATATACGTGGAATATGATTATCACGCATTGTCCAATTTACGTATGAAGGATACTAATACTTCAATACATAATCGCCTTTGTAAATTTATAATATAATTTCATTAATCTGGTTGATTTTGTCACAACAGAAGAAATCCATAAATTAGAGAATTACTTATAAAGTACATACGTATGGCATTCTTTCTATAAATTGCATCAATTTATAATATAATTTCATTAGTCTGGTTGATTTTGTCACAACAAAGAAACAAGAAGAGATCCATATTCACAAAGAAGAAACCCATAAATTAAAGAATTACTTATAAAGTACATACGTATCGCATTCTTTCTATAAATTGCATCAATTTATAATATAATTTCATTAGTCTGGTTGATTTTGTCACAACAAAGAAACAAGAAGAGATCCATATTCACAAAGAAGAAATCCATAAATTAAAGAATTACTTATAAAGTACATACGCATTGCATTATTTCTATAAATTGCATCAATTTATAATATAATTTCATTAGTCTGGTTGATTTTGTCACAACAAAGAAACAAGAAGAGATCCATATTCACAAAGAAGAAATCCATAAATTAAAGAATTACTTATAAAGTACATACGCATTGCATTATTTCTATAAATTGCATCAATTTATAATATAATTTCATTAGTCTGGTTGATTTTGTCACAACAAAGAAACAAGAAGAGATCCATATTCACAAAGAAGAAATCCATAAATTAAAGAATTACTTATAAAGTACATACGTATTGCATTATTTCTATAAATTGCATCAATTTATAATATAATTTCATTAGTCTGGTTGATTTTGTCACAACAAAGAAACAAGAAGAGATCCATATTCACAAAGAAGAAACCCATAAATTAAAGAATTACTTATAAAGTACATACGTATGGCATTCTTTCTATAAATTGCATCAATTTATAATATAATTTCATTAGTCTGGTTGATTTTGTCACAACAAAGAAACAAGAAGAGATCCATATTCACAAAGAAGAAATCCATAAATTAAAGAATTACTTATAAAGTACATACGCATTGCATTATTTCTATAAATTGCATCAATTTATAATATAATTTCATTAGTCTGGTTGATTTTGTCACAACAAAGAAACAAGAAGAGATCCATATTCACAAAGAAGAAATCCATAAATTAAAGAATTACTTATAAAGTACATACGCATTGCATTATTTCTATAAATTGCATCAATTTATAATATAATTTCATTAGTCTGGTTGATTTTGTCACAACAAAGAAACTAGAAGAGATCCATATTCACAAAGAAGAAGTCCATAAATTAAAGAATTACTTAAAGTACACACGCTGTCATCACACTTTTAATGGATATTTGCGTTTAATAGGACAGATTCTACAGATAGGTCTTATTCTAAGCTTTAATAACAAAAGAAAAAAAACTAGATAGATAAACCTTCAATCATAATTCGTGTGTATTATTAACATTAAAAGAAACAAAGTTGTCGTTGGTAAAATATTTCTTGTACGAAATAAGTAAATAAAGAAATAGATCTCTGGTAAGCTAGCAGTCGTTAGAAAGTTACAGGAATTTAGCATCGATCTTTCCATTTTCAGGAATATGGAGGAAAATTGTAGGCAATAATTTATAAATAATGACATAAAGAGATACGTCATTAGCATACGCGTAATACCGAAAATGAGTTTATGAAATATTTGTGCTGCTAATCGAAAATGTACCAAGAAGAATGCATACATACATATAATTAATGGGCATGTTTCCTGTTTAATTATTCATTAATGCATTCGTAATAACGATTTTTTAATAACTAATTTTTTAACCATAAAAATGTTTCTTAGCATTTCACAGATTTGCGCCCATCATTTTCCTGTTCCTCGCATCACGTATACAGAATACATCGTCTTCTTATAATAATTTCTATACTATACTGTACCATGGTATACTGTATTATATTATATGTACATATTTATATTTTGCTACTGTTAACTTTCATGACTTTAACAGTCTACTGGATTTTCATGAAATTTCAAGAAAATTGTTGCTAAATCCTTAAAAACATAATAATACGATGACTCGATGGTTTTAAACTATGTAGATGAAAGTATGTACGTATATACATGCACAGGGTGTTTCGTTTATCCTGTCCTCTTCAATATCTTCGTCACCTTTGCAGATACGAAAAAATATACGAGGAAAAAGTTGTTCGCTTTAGGACGACAAATATTACGATTCGTGCTTCTCCCCTTCAACTAACGGACATCATATCGAATTTTTCTTGTAAATTAATACAAATTTAGGGCAGAAACAAGAAATTATTCAATTTGTTAATTCCCTTTAAATTATCTTGAATTTTCTACTCAACATCCCTTCAAGATCAACGTGTCTACACGTTTGAAATCCATCTTTTATCAGCTATGACAATACGATGATAAAAATGTGTCATTATTTCACAGAAACCTTTAATGACCTTGGAAACTCGAAGAAGAGCAATGTTAAAGAGAAAAGACGTAAATCAGGATATTTGCTGTTCTAAACCGAACAACTTTTCCCTGCCACTCCGTTTCGTATCCGCAAGAGTAACAAAGATATTAAAGTGGACAGGATAAACGAAACACCCTGTATACGTGGTCGTTTATTAAGTCGTTTGTTTGTAGTATGATTAAAGATACAGATGCGATAAGCACAGTAATAATTTCCTACTTGAGGAGTCTGAACAGGAACAGATATCATTAATAACGCAATCTAATTTGCTACAACAATTGGTTAAGCATTTGTAGAAATAAAACGGTAAAATGAAGAAGAAGAGAATCTTCAATACTGTTATTAACTTCTTGCGAATCATTTATATTCTCACGTGACTATCGCCGGATATATTTGAAGGAATATTATGAATATAATGAATATTAAATATAAACGTTTTTGTACTACTGCCATTACTGTTAATTCTTTACACCTTTCTTTACCTGTGTATTTTAACCTTTTGTCATACTAATTTACAATTATATATATATGTAATATACTAAACAATGCGTATTTTGAAATGTAACAATTGTAATTGATTAATGTACATATACATACATAAAACTGTATACTACTCTCTGCGTAATAATTAAAACGTTGCTGTAACATTTTCTATCGGTAAATTAATATTTATACTTATATTGTCATATAAACTAATAAAAAATTACAATAATTGTGATCTACGTAATTCTATTTAAAACACAATCGTGTTAGGCATTCAAATAACGCTTTCGTGTAACAAATTTCGTTTTTCGTTATTTTTTTCGATCTTTTAGAATCGAAGAATATAGAGTGGATCCCTGATAACATTCTCGCACCGCTTTCCAGCGAATTTCGTGTCTAATTATTCAGTTATTAGCATTTACCCACGGTATCCTCTCGTTATCCAGGGGCCACGCCGCGATTTTTCGCATAAGTTTCTTATAATCCTAAGTTTAGAATTTTATGGTTTTATAATACTTCGTAAAGCATTATGCGTTATAAAAATTACGAAATTCCGTGGAATAATAGTTAAATGATTCGTTTAATTAGTTTCAAATAAAATTGTAATTTCATATATCTCAATTATGAAAATGTGAATTTTTTAAACTTTTTTTATTTTCGTTTTTGTACTTTTAAATCGATTATTGATTATACATATATGTATATTATCGACTATAGATCAGTAATCTCACTCAGGAACTCGTAACACGAATTATCGATAATCAAAACAATCAAATTGCGTCCAATGAAAACAGTACTTATTGATGATAATGGTAAGAGATAAAAATACAGAGAGGAAAAAGATCACAAAAATCTCGCATCTGTGGATAGATATACATATATCGGCCAAGGACATCAATCTTAGCAAATGTACTGAAATTAAGGCTTAAAACTAACTTTGCAGGTATAAATTAACAACAATTAAAAATCAGGCTTAAGGGTAACCTTTAAAACTTTCGACAAAAAATAAGTTCCCCATTGTCCCTCACCGACCAACGATCGTGTTTAAAATTAACTTAATCTAAATTTTAGAACTAAAACCAGTAGTTTACAAGTATGTAAGCAAAGCTAGACTAAAGGTAGATATTAAAGAGATACTAATCTAAAGTACAACTTTAAGTTATATTCGAGCAAAATTTTTTAACTAAAACTATAAACGCTTTGGCAAACCAGTTGCTCTATTTAATAATTTAATATTTAAAAGGATTATATAAAAAAGCTTTCAACTTTTCGTTCTAAATTAAACAATGCATCTTTGTAGAAAAAGCGCTCACAAAACGGACCTAGTCTAGATATATTTATCTCGGTCCCGGGGCACCCCCGTTGAGAGTCAGGCGGACCACCATGGGGTTTTAGTCGATATAGTCCTACACTACCCCGTCACTTCCTAGAAGAGCGGTGGGGTGTCCATGAGGATTTCCCCATGTATAAAAAAAAAAGATATATTTATCTTGAAATCTCAATTAAAACTAAAACGCACCTATACCACGATGTTCTTGCGATGTCCCACGATGTCTCACGGTGTCCCACGGTGCTCCCGCAGGGGTGTGTCAGAGAAGTCTAGATTACCGAAAGAGTAGTACTTATGATAGCTTGGATTAAAGTAGTTCTTAGCTTGATATCGTATCTAAATATTAGTACTCGGAAATATTATTATATCTGTCATTTTACAAATGCTAATATATTTGTGATATTTTTTAAATGTATATTATATTGGTTTCCTAATATTTACAATAGTATTTCGAGCTATTAATATTTGAGAAACAATACCAATTACCGGCACCCTTACACGGGGAGATAACTACGCTCGGGTCCAATTATAAGTATATCAAATGAGTAATTGTAATTTTCCATGAAAATCTATCCTACGTCGTACTAGATCTTCCTTGTTTTAATTTAATGCAGAATTCGAGAGAATGGATAGGATAGATTACATAGGAGGTTTTTGACACAGATAACAATTACTGATAAGCGAAATATAATATAAGCATGTTTAACACGTTGACGCTGGCGCCCGAATTCACTGTCTGCCTCGTGGGGCGACGCTGGGTTACTACCTATTTTGTGAAATATATCACCGCCCCTCGGGACAGACACGTGCGACCCGTCAATGGGTCGCGCCGGCGTCAACGTGTTAAACATACTTATATTATATTTCGCTTATCAGTAATTGTTATTTGTGTTATCGGCAGCAGAATAAGTAAAACTATTTGATAGTAGAGAAGTAGCATGTATTGAAATTTATTAATTAGGACCTCAAAGTATTGAAAAGGCTTGTAGTATATCTGATTTTAATATGATCGTAATTTGTATTTATTGTGATATGATTATATCTAGATATATGCATGAAAGCGCATAGATCGTTATTAAAATATAGTGCACAAGTCAGTGACACCTATTCGCAAAATATGTATTCCTTATATACCTGATGGCATAAACTTGACAAGGTGCCGGAAGGTTTGCTGATATCGTAAGAAGTAGTTTTTCCATTATAACGCAAACAAATTTAATAACTTTTTAACTTAACTAGTTTATTACAAACTATTTTCAATTATACATTTTTAATACTTTATCCGACCACTAAAATAATAACTTGTCATATGAAAATATTGTATATACATGTATATTGTACGAAGCTCTGGAATATGCATATAAAGAGAATACTATATGCAAAAAATATATGATACACAGATCATATACAATATACAATTTATCCAAAATAAAAAATACTTATTTAAGATCCTTTAATGATAAAAAGACTAGGTTCCATTTATTTATCTATTTTCTATAAAAATATGCATTTACATAAATATCTGTTGTGCCTAATTATTATATTTTCTTTATATATTGTATACGTTTAATTCAAATAATTAAATTATGAATTTTATATAAATTATTTGCGACACTACTTAATTATAATTAATATAATACAATATAAAATAGGACAAGATAAGAATACGTATCTATGATCCAGATTCTATCTCAGTGGAAAATATACAAAGGCATTAATATCTTTTCGGGTGATACCATCTTTGAAAAATTTATCATATATATTATAAAAATTTATTTTTTATATAAATATTAAATTTATATAATTTATATAATAAGAATGAGAGACATCATTAACAAAGATTTTGTCTATATTAAAAGCATTTTTCTTCTTATCAACGAAAATTATTAATAAAAGACTTATTACTTCAAAAGTACATACTTATAACTAAGGAAGAATTGAATGGTTTTATTCTGTTATTTTAAAAATGGATCATTAACATTCATAAAAAAGAGAACAACTTCATTGGAGATACTGTTACGATCAAGTATCACAAATGAGAACAAGTTACGATTTGTACGATATTAAATCTGCATTTATCTTTATTTCGGCACTGGTTAAACATGTATCTTTTAAAAATCTAAAAAATTAGTAAGAATGATAATTTATTGCAAGCTATTGATATACTTCTGATTTACAATTGCAGTAATACATAATTTATACAACTATTTTATTGAATATTTAAATAAATTATAATACATACATACATACTAATATATCAGATATATTATTTTGGTTTACTGGTTGCTAGTTCTTGGATACATTTCAATATTTCTTCAGATTTTAGATTTTGTAGAGACACACGACGTTCTACCCCAAGTTCTAGAATATAATATTTTAGAAAATGTATTATTATTAAAGAAAACAGGCACTTGGAAATATAGAATTAAATATATCAGATTAGTTCAAGTTCTGAAAAGATTAATTATTGTTGAATGTGATATTCTTAAGCCCATGCTTTATCGCCATGGAGGAAATTTTAGGGTGCAAGGTAAAACAAATTTCTCGTAACAAGGGAGATTGCAACAGCATAGGAAGATGCTAATTATGTTCCAATGAAACAGTATTAAAAACAAATATATAACAATCTAAGGAAGAGTAAAATCATTTGCGGCTTGTATAGAAGATATACATGTGGAAAGCACAGCAAAAGGATCGATAACTTGCAAACAATGCGAAATAAATACATCATCAGAATAGAATGATATATAGCAAATGTAATATCAATGTGTATTGTGACATATATTTTATATATTTTGATTTGATTTAAATATCACTTAGTCCGATATTAATATGCTAGGCAAAATTATGTTGTACAGGAAGTAAGCACAACATGGCCTATTGCTGGTAGACTGGGTTTTAAGAACTACATATCCTTGTAATGCAAGGATTAAACATTACGCACATACATTAATATAAAATAATTATTGTAGAATTTACCATATCGTGCATATAAAACGGGTTCCGTGTCAGAACATTCCCTAATTAAAACTGGAAATTGTGGATTACTTCTTTTAAGCGGCACGTATTGTTGTTTGATAAAGTCTCTAAAAATATAAACAGGTTAGAGGGCAATATAATCAATTATGATTGAAATTGTATATTGATTAAAAAAGATTAATAAAAAAAGTACAAAGATGGTACGTTTTACATAATTAATTTCGCTATTACCTGACACCTTGACTAGATTTCGAGGTTTGACATAAAAGAATTCGTAACTCTTTCAACTGAGGTCCAAACTTTATTGCAGCCATTTTTAGATATATAGCATACACAGCCCCTAGCTACGTAACCACGACGTATATAATACGATCGTGCTGTTACGTTATTGCGTCAACTTAATTGTAATACGTACCTTAATATTGTTTCCCATGTGAAACTATCCTTAGGGTATGTGCGCTAGTAAAAATAAATAAATTACGTACGTACAGCAGCGTAGTCGTGGCGAAAGAAACAAAAAGAAATTGATAACAAATCTATTGATCAAAGTCAAAATTATTTATTAGTGATAATTATAATCGCTCTACGGATTTGTCATAAGAAAGAACATTGTCAAGGCATAAATCAGTCGCTTTGCTACATGATAAACTCCAATAAGAACAATTTTTATTAGTATTAGTTAATAACAATTTTTCTTATTGGATCATAAATAAATCGTGTATTTTTTATGTAAAATCCGAAGACATAAATAGACGAAAGAATAACAGGCTAGTCTCTGATATACCACCGTAGAATAATTTCAATAGTTTTTTTAATATATTGTCGAAGCATGATTTTGAACAGCTTTTTAAGCTAATCCACGGACAACCCTAATTTCTGAGATATTCGCATAAAGCTGTTGCTATCACTACAGTGAATTCTGCCTACAATTGTGCGTTCGTAATAGCGTATGCATCGGTATTGGTTACTGACTGTCTTTTTTTTATACGCTGTACATGTTTCTTACAAGCGTAAAATTTGTAATAGCTTAAAGTTTTTCTCAATTTATAAATAGCTTTTAAAATACTGTCATTTTGTCTCAGAATTTAATTCGTTAAAGTTTGTGCTCGTTTCTAAACCATTCGGTAGTTATTAGGTTTGCTTAATTTAAAATTTACAAGCACGAGTAAAATGCTTTAACTCTCTATGGGCAACAAACCAGTCTGAAATTCCTCAAAGTATATTTCATATATCGAATAGGTAATATGCAGTAAGGTATAAAATAAACATGGAAATTAAAGTTAATGTACAATTGCAAGAACTTTAACTTTTATCATTATGTCTTGAAGGAAGAAGTTACGATTAATACAAATATATCAAACGTGAAAGTTACAACTATGTATTTAAAAATACAAGTATTTAAGAATATATGTGTGTATATATATACATATATATAAATAAAGAATAAATTACCACTTCATCTGCAACTGTAAGGAAGATTGGATTAATAGAATTATATTAATTGTTCAAAAAGAAATTATCTTTATTGTGGGACATACTATCATTTTTATAATTACACAAAGAAGCAATTTCAACCATGTGTATATATAACTGCAACTATTCACAGCCCTGTGATAAATGCGTAAAATTAAAAGCAGAATTCAAAAAGTTCAGTACCACTAACAAAAATATATCTTGCACATAAATCAAAATTCAAAAACTCGAAAATCGACAAGGTATCTATATATGTGGTATATTATTCGCGTATCATCAACCACCTGTCGCATATTCATATGTATCAACAATACATATACATGTATGCATACGCATTACGTACGTACATACGTACGCATATATATATGTACAGCAATGATACGCGTATCATTGGTTAAAAATTACTGTCATACTGACTCGTTTAAACGCAAAGGTAAGAAATCATTAATATCCTTATGATTTATACGATATAATATATCATATATTTTTCGATATTTTTTAACAAAATTTTAAACATATATCTATTATAAAGTCAATTTGAATTTTTATACATATTTACGCCATTTAAAACTATAGATTCTATAATATGAAACAAATTTTAATTTACTCTTTATAATATTTTGTAATACAAATGAGACATTTAATATTTCTCTAATTCTCTGTCAGTAGTATAAAGTTCGCGAATATTTTGTATATTCGTATGAACTCACATCGTGTTCCAAAAGTAGATAAATAATACCTGATTGGCCATTAACGTAATTTTCATAAATGAGAATATATTGACACTTGTTCGACCCTTTTAAGTATTAATATAATTCAGGGACGCTCGATTTGACTCTCGCGGGAAAAGGGCGCCTGCCACTGCTTGACGACAAAGCTGCGGACAAAGCCTGCAAGTGACATCAGCAGTCAAAATAAAGCAAAGATATTGTTGAATAAAAATTTATTATATCATCCTCGGAATAATCTTAAACGTACGATGCAAAATACTCCTAAAACTTAACGATTAAGGAAATAATCTTGTAAGAATTTCAATTTTTACATCCTACTTATGTAAATGAATTTTTATTTAAGTATTTATTTAACTATTAATCATATAAACATGATCTTTTTCACTTTACCGAAATAAAGTAATAGTAATAGTAAAATAGTAATAGTTATTTCTGTAATAACTACTATTATTTGAAATTTTTGCAGGTAAAAAATTTTATTTGTAAAAACCTGGAACAAATGCAACTTGACCTTCAAAATTTTTATACGACGTATTAATTAAAAAATTTCATTATAATCTTGCACGATCTCTACATTTAGCAGGATTGCTCCCCATGAAAGTGTTACTTTCATACCTGCTAATCTCTGTGTAAGTATAAAATGTATCTATAATAGGTTCAGCAGCTCTGACATAATAGAAAACTAATGGGTACAACTAACCAAAATAGTGTATACTAAAAGAAAAGCTATAGAAGTATATTTGAAAATATTTATTGGGTATTGTAACAATAAAAAAAGTGTTCAAACAAAATATTAAAAATAACATCATCATCAATGTATTTGCTATATATTAATTGCATACTATCCTTTTGTCATGTAGTTTGAACTTTATCCTATTTGAGGAACGTCTGTCTTAACTGCTTTTCTCTGCTGCTAATTCTTTACATTACACGTACCTTATTATATTGTACATGACGATTGACAATATCGCTTGAACTGTCACACGTCGATCTGTATATCACTGTCTTCGGCTTCGCTTTCGGTACTAATCATAGCATCTTCTCCTACTAACAAGGCTGCAGGTAGATTTTGTGGAACATTGTCGATATCTAATCTCGGAGTTGAATAAACATTTAATACTTGAATCGTTGTTGGAGAAGTTGAAAGGCATTGTGACACTGATCCTAAAGGATCTGAATTTAGTGTGTCACAATCCAAAGAAGTTGATAGTTGTAATTGTAAGTTATGTAACTCAGGTATATGCGGTCGAATCTAAAATGTAAAACAATATACGATATAACCAATTACACTGTTTAAAAAAAGAACTTTGGAGATACAATTTAATTAATTTTATTGATGCTATAATATTGTAATTTTTCTACCTTCAACCCATCTGCTGTATGAGGATTTCTACAACCCCTGCATCTACATTCAACGCAAGGTTTACTTTCAACGTAACAAGGACAACGTTGACCACAACATGTTAATTTCCCAGGTATTGCTGTAGCATTACCACATCTACATCCTTTTCTTTTACTTCGAGTAGAATTTGATCTTGGTTTTTTAAAAGCTGATGACTGTTTGAAGTCAAATAAATTCGTTATCCTTTAACTATTACAGAAAATTGGACTAAAGTAAGGATTATAGATTAATGCAGACATAAGTATTTAATGAATAAAAAACATAATATGTCATAAAATGCAATGTAAAGTTAATATCTGCATCAATCTTAGTATGGGACCTAGCAAAATATATATTCAAATTTAAACTAGTGTTAGTCTTGAAATATAATAAAGAATGTTAATTGAATATAAGCTACGTTATTAAGTGTTATACAAATCTAGAAATATGATTGTACCTTACAAGTAATATTAACGAGGATGCACGTCATTTAGCATTTAAATAAAAGTTATAGTGCAATGTAAACTTCCTGTAAGGCATAATATTAACCGAATATCTATTGAAATTACTTTGCTGCCCTTTGAAGATTTTTTCTGAGAAGGGGTCCCATATTTAAGGTGGGAAGATGGAATACATTTTACCCCTCCTACAGAGCTGTGTGAATTTCCATCCATATCCTGTTGTCCTACTTCTGTATCATCTGTAGCTGCTGCTTTCCGTTTTATTGTTATTTTGTTACCAGATCCAGCATACATCACAGAGTATATCGAAGATCCATTTGATACAGTACGAATGGCAGGTGACTCTACAAATACATAAATAAGTTTCTCTACATAAACAAATATATCTTTCTGCTTTCTTATATAATTAAAAAACATTTTAATAATGTGACAAATTGAATTAAGAGATAATATAATATTTACAATATTTTAGAAAAATATTATGATTGACAGATTACTTTTTTCATTTTTTTTCTATTCTAATATTTCATATGTGTAGAATCTTTTTTTTGAATAAATCAATAATAGTAAACCATGACCTTTTTGATTCAGAATGACTTTCTAAACACATAGATAGAACTATTCAATATTTTTTTAGGATATCTTGCATCAGGGTAAATCAGTTAATGTCGAAACTGCTTCTGATATTATAAAAATATATATCAAGGACAAATTGTTATATTAAAAATAAAGAATCTTATTCATTATCATAATATTTTTGCTTTTCTTTTTTTTTTTTAATTAAATAACTTCCTTAAATATTATTTGATGTAGCAAAAGCAATAAGGACATTTAAAGTTTTAATAAATTTAAATAAATTTTAATAAAAATATAATGGAAGGATCTAAAATATTTGAAAGGACATTTAATAAAAAAAATTATTTTTTTTATCATTATATGCATAGTTTTAAACACTATAAATTTCAGTTCTAAAAATTATTTGTCTTTTAGTTGAATATCCTAGAAAGTATAAATAACATTATGATACAAATAATCTTATATTATTATAACAAAAATAATATACTATACCAGATATACTTTGTGACACTGCTTCAGAATTTTGTATAGTATTTCCTTGAGTTTGAGTTGAGGTAGTACTTGTATAAACACATGGTAAAATACTGTACGCAGATTTTGACAGACCCGCCGTACTTTTAAATTCATCTTTAAAGCCAGAACCCTCTTGTATGAGTTCCATCAGGCTACTAGCACCGATAGCTGATGCATTATTACCTGTTTTATTGGAGGACACTGAAAGTATTAAACTTCGATAAATGTTTGTATTTGTCAAGTATTCACACAATTTCTTATAACACTGTAACAGTATTCGTAATTGAACATTTTCAACATATTTGTCATAATCCTTGCACCAACCACATGACGGTTTCAATTTTTTACGTCCACCTCTACAACCACGACACACATGATGTTGACAATTAGTTTCAGTTGGTGTATGAGGTTCGATTAACAAATTTGAACACACAGTACAACTTAAACTTTGTCGCAAGTACGGAACTAGCCTGTATAAATCTGTCCATGAATTTGGATCATCGGTATCCGCTTGTAAAACTAACCGACACGTTGATACGTAAAGACTTGTGGCATTCATCTTCCTGTTTTGAAGTCTCTTAAGAGCCCCATAAGCAATATGTATAGTTATATCGGAAAGTTAATTAAACAAACAGAACATATTCACTACACACAAAACAAAATATCCGCCATATTTAATTTTCTTTCATTTGTATTTATAGAGGGCTCTCTCTGAATTACTCTGACTGCAAAGTATTGCTAGATGGGAAAATCTCTTAATGAAAAATTCCTAAATAGCTGTTAAAAGATTTAATAAAATTAATAATGGCAAAAATATTTCAAGTTATATTTAATACCATATTTATCGTTACTCAATTTTATTAACAGTAATAGTTTTAAGACTGAACACTTTTTATCTGTTAACATAACTTATCTACATATACAGCCTATAGTACGGTATTTAATCAGACAGTACTAAAAGTAAAACATAATGTTTGATTGACGCACATCTTCTATTTAGCTTATATATGACTATTCATTGTATATTGTATATTGCATATACAATTATCAAACTGTGACCGAAGATACAATACGTGTTCAATTTACGGTTACTCAGTTCTTTGACGCAAAATGTATTGAAACACAGATGTTTTTAGAAATATTAAAATAAACTTTACATGATAATGTTTAATAATAAAAATTTTTAAACGCGTCTTTCAAAAACAATTATAAGGTATAGATATTTTCTATGTTAATAACAATTTTTAATACTTATGGACGATGTAAAACTTCGTACATATGTTCACAAATTTTAATTATCATTTTTCATAAAATTTATGCAAAATTTTCCTTTGTTTAAAAGTAAGTACTATATACTGATATATCCTTGTAAATCACTATCGTTTGATATTACAAACTGAAAATTTTTTTAGGTTAAATTATTTACAAATGGCAGATAAAGCTATTATGAAGGTAAAATTAAATAAATTTATTTCATATTTCAATTTAATTTTAGTATTTTTATATCATAATTGCTCCCATTAATGATTACTTTAAATATATAGCAAATAGCAGAACAAAAGCTTAAAGCGTTTTCTATTGGCACAATGGGTAAAAGACCATTGAGTAAAAAAGAATTAGAAGAACAACGTAAAAAAGAACAAGAGCAAGCTGCAGCTCAAGTAAGCAATACAAAATTAAATATTATAATTGTAAAGAAAGAAAAACATATAAACATTTATTTGTATATATAGGCATTTGAAGAATTTGTAGCAACATTTCAAGAAACACCGAATAAAACAACTAGCAAAGTTTGGGTAAAAGCAGGGACTTACGATGCAGGCAAACGACGTAAGTTAGTCTTATTCTGCGAAATAGGAGATATAAATTTGAGATAATCATAGTTTGAGATTTATGAAATATATCAGCAATTTTTGTTTTGAAAATAATGTAATAAAATATACTTGTTGAAAATATATTTGCTAAAGGAAAGCCATATAAATAATTTATGTTCTAAACTATTTGATTTATTACTTATTACATATTATATTGTTGACTATGATTGCTGTAACTTAAAATTTTATGTGAAAATATGTATTTGTTCAATAGAGGAAGATACACGTGAAAAGGGAAAACTTTATAAACCACAATCAAAAATATCGGAGCTTGTAGATAGCAGATCATCAGCCGAACAAGCACAAGAATACGCAAGATTATTAGGATCAAATGAAAGAAAATTAGATAGATTGGGCAAAAAGAAAAAGGAAGGTGAAAAAAAGAAAAGCAATCTTGAATTATTCAAAGAAGAATTAAAAATGATACAAGAAGAACGAGAGGAAAGACATAAATATAAAGGTGTAGTGAAAAACGTTATTTCTACCCAGTCAGAGGATCCAATGTTAGCAGCGTTAAAATGTGTTGAAGGTAATTTAGTGATAAAGATACGCTCAATCACAATCTTATATAATTATAATCGCTCATAAAAAAAGAGTCTTGAAAAAACAAAATTGTTATTTTTTAAGCTAACTTATTTTAGTGTAAATAATTATTTCTTATCCCTGTATTAACAATTTAAATTTATTAAAATATATTAGGTTGCACATCTTCATATCCCGATTCACGAAAAAATAATCTGCATAACCTTATTGATGATCCACATCTCCTAGCCCTGATTTATGAGGGTAAACAGTACCCATTTCTAGAATTTCCTCTACTTAATTTTAAATATGTTTGTTTCTCAGTATTAAAATTATATTAAAAATATAAAAACGCTGTTTTTCATAGATGGATCATTTGACAATGGTGATCCTAACACAACAAATCTATATTTGGGGAATTTAAATCCAAAGGTATGAATCAAGTTCAAATATTAATTTTGTATTTGCAATAGATTTACATCATAGATATATTTACATAATATATCTATATCACATGACATTTATTAGTATAGTATTTAACAAACTTTATAATTTTTCTTGCAAAATTTTAAAAAAATTGTACACTATTATGTAATTTATTTCTGTATACTATTATATATTACAACAAAATGAAAATTAATATTTAGAATTATAATTCTGTATAAAATATTCCATGTAAAAATTATTAATAGCAACCTATTCTCGTATATGTATGTTTTATTCTTATGTTTAATGTAGATCACGGAACAGCAATTGATGGAAATATTTGGCAAATATGGACCATTGGCTAGTATTAAAATTATGTGGCCACGTAGCGACGAGGAAAAGGCCAGACAAAGAAATTGTGGTTTTGTTGCATTTATGAGTCGTAAAGATGGAGAAAGAGCATTAAAAAATCTTAATGGTGAGAAGATAGCTATATTATTTTAAATTTACAAAAAGTGGTCGTTCATCCGTTAAATTAATGTTTAATATTTATGAATGTTCATCGGTGTGAATATTTTTGCTTTCCATTTCTTTTTAATGATTGAATACATTGGATATGAATGAATATATGTATATTATTATGATGTGATTATACAGATGTTTCATTACAATATAATGTTAATTAGGTCGTGACATAATGCAGTATGAAATGAAATTAGGCTGGGGGAAGAGTGTACCGATTCCACCTTATCCTATTTATATTCCACCAGCTTTAATGGAAATTACCCAACCACCACCTCCGTCTGGTCTTCCATTTAGTGCTCAACCGCACCGCCGTGATAGACATAAGGTATATGATATAAACAAGATTAGGATATATTAAGGTCGTTGACCAAAAATATGGAGTTGTAATTTACATGATTGATCAATAATGTATTAATGATTTATAATTATTTATAAAAGAAATCAATATAAACTTGTGTAATTTTATAAATTTGATTGTAGATACCACCTCGCAATCGTAATCTTCAAACAGCAGACCCTCAGGAAAAAGAAAATTTTGAAAAGGTAATTCTTGTCCACTAATAAAAATTTTTATTTTTTGCAAAAACATTTGTTATAATTTTATATATCAATGTTTTATTAGAAATTAATGTTTATGTTTAAAATATCCTAACAATAACTGTGCCAAGTAATATAATAAGAAAGATTGAAATAATTCTTATGTGCTTATAATATACAGAATGACGTAATTCCTTATGAAAAAGAATAAGAGAAAATGTAATATGACATTTTTTCATTCAAGGTTTGGTCTTTGAGAAAGATAAACTTCAAAATTTACTGTATATATATCTATACTATATATGTATGCAGTTATGGCTAAGATGTAATTAAGATATGATTTGTAGAATGTAGACTATAGTTAAGTATGTAGATTATAGTTAGATTATAGTTAACTAATTAATTACTTAATAAATTAATTAACAAAGTTACTTAAGTAATCAAAACGCTCTAACTTTGTTTAAACGGGGGCACATATATTCGTAATCAGATAGGCATAACTTTGTATACAACCGTAACATTTTTAACATTTCCAGTAGTTTTGTACCTGATGTGATATTATTAAAAAATAACATTAGATTATTGTTACAGCGAATTCGGACGAGCTGATGACATTCTGATAAATGAAATGTGCAATGCATACACACACATAGAAATCAATGTACATATTTAATTGCTTCGATATGTTGAGTTCGTCAGAATGCCGAATTCGTCCGAATATGCGTTCATTATAATCACAACCTCAGATAATTTCTTAAAAGCACAATAGGCATCGGAAATCACTCGTTAAACTATATCGTACAATATTTTAGCCATAATTGCGTAGATATACAGTAAATTTTCGAATTCTATTTTCTCAAGAATTAAGCCTTGAACAGAGAATTTTATGTCACTCTTTTCTTATCTTTCCATAAAAAATCATCTTCTAATAAAATGTGAAAAATAAGTATTTGTTTTAATTTCTGTGTACAATAATAATAATAACTTTAGTACGGACGCGTTAATTGAGCAAAGATTATTTTTCTGGTTTTATTATATTTCTGGTAAAGAAAATTTTAAAGACAAATTTAATTCTGTAATTCTTCTGTAATTTCTATTAATATCTATGAATTTAACATACTTATTTAAAATATAAAAATATGTTATTTATTATACATAATATTTATATAAATAGCTTTATAATTTATTATAATTTATCTGTTACAAATTCCATTATACCAAATTGACGACAATTATGTTTGGGGTGGATCAATTTGACTGGAATGTTCAATTAACTATAACCATTGCACTGTAATGGGAATTATAGGTTTTACAAAATGCAGTCGTCAAAGTGGTTATTCCTACAGAAAGGTATGTTGTTATTTCTGCTAATTAAAAATAGATATATCACAGTACTTTGCTTATAAATATTAAAGAAGTAAATTTTTATGTTACAGAAATTTAGTTATGTTAATACATAGAATGGTAGAATTTGTAATTCGGGAAGGTCCTATGTTTGAAGCAATGATCATGAATCGAGAATTAAATAATCCAATGTTTAGGTTTGTATAATGTCAAGTAACTATGAAAAATTAGTATTTTATTACATTATATACAAATTAATGATATTTTAATTTTAGATTTTTATTTGAAAATTATTCTCCAGCACATATTTATTATCGATGGAAATTATATTCCATATTACAAGGAGATGGACAAAAGGAATGGCGCACTGAAGACTTCAGGATGTTTAAAGGTGGAAGTGTGTGGAGACCTCCTCCTATTAATCCATGGACACAAGGAATGCCTGATGAATTGATTGAAATGGAAGAAAGACAAGAACCTAGAAGAGGCAGTTTGTCAAACAGGTGTTACAAATATTGCAGCTGTTTACTAATTTTATTTATGATTATTAAAATCCTTTTCCAACATTTTATTATATTTTTATTTATAGCCAACGAGATCGATTGGAAGATTTATTACGCAATATTTCACCTGAAAGGATAAAAGTTGCAGAGGCAATGGTATTTTGTATAGAGCATGCTGAAGCAGCAGAAGAAATCTGTGATTGTATTTCGGAATCATTGTCAATATTACAAACTCCTGTTAATAAGAAAATTGCGAGATTATATCTCATATCTGACATATTACATAATTGTGGGGTAAAAGTAAATAATGCTACCATTTATCGAAAGGCGTAAGTTGTTTTATTTTAGTTATAAAATTTTTAAATTTTAATTTTAAAATATACAAATTAGTGATTCATTAAGTGTATTGGTGTCTGTCATATAGTAGTTAATGTAATTGTTGATATGAATTGACATCAGTGAATGTATTTTTAATGCAGATTTGAAACTCGACTTTTGGATATATTTAACGAAGTTCATCAAGCTTATAAACAATTTGATAGCAGATTAAAAGCAGAAGGATTTAAAGTTCGTGTAATGAGAATGTTTAGAGCATGGGAGGATTGGGCAGTTTATCCACGAGACTTTCTTGTTAAATTACAAAACACCTTCCTCGGCCTTGTTTTGGTAAATTTAACGCTGTATATCGTAAATCCTTCGTATTAGCGAAATAATGGGAAGTGAACGCGAAAGGTAAAAATAAAAGGTAATTTTATTTTTATAGATAGATGAACCAGAGCCAGAAAATGATGAAGATATTGATGGAGCACCTTTATCAGATGTAGATGGAGATGGTGCAGAAGATTTGGATGGAGTACCATTAGACGGTGCTGCTCTTCTTAAGGGTGCTATGAAACATGGCTTAACACCACAAACAACATCTAACTATGATGACATTGATGGTGTACCTAGTAAGAATATTTGAATTGTACAATGTTAAAAGATGTGAATGATATTTATAAAGTATGATTCTGGACATTAAGACAATGACGAAAGTTCGTGTACAAAAATGTAATGGCACTAATTTTTTTAAATTATAAACAATTTAATTTTACGCTAGAAATACAGCTATGTTAGCTACTGTAGGCCAATGGATCAGGTAACAAAATCTTTCTCTCTATTTTACTTACACTTTGCAATTTTTATTCTGAGGAGACAAAGTGAGAAGCCTCAAAGCTTGGGTACGTGAAGTGTGAGCGAAATACAGAGAAAGGATCATCAGCTGATTCATTGATCCACGCCTACACAGTTGTCGGTGTATCTATAGCACAAAACTAAAGCAAGCCTCAAGTAATATTTTTATTACATTAACTTTCTCTATAAGTATAGCTTTTTTTGCACTGTGTATTTTTATTATTACTCGCTATTTCATATAGTTACTGAATAATATTTATACTTATATACATTTTATATATTTATATTTTAATATTACAGTACATATCATCATATGTTTTCAGTGGATGAGGATATAGATGGCGTTCCTATGGATGAAGATGACTCTTTAAATGTACAAAGTAAAGAAGATGAAAAAAAACCATCAATTCCTGCGGGTTTTGTACCATCTCGTTGGGAAACTGTTGATCCTGATCAGGTTGATACAATTATTTTGCAAGAGGAAATTGTGTTAAATGAATCGCTTTTCGAGTCAGATTAGATTCAAATTGTAGTGATCTAATTGTAACAACAGTAAAAAACTATAAAAAAAAAAGTGGCGGGAAGTGTCCTGTGATTAGCTATTTTTAAGGAAAATAGATCACGATTTCTTTTATAGTACTATTTTATGTTTCTCATTTTATAGAATAAGTTATTTTATTATATTAGGTTGAGGCACAAGCTATGACAACTAGTAAATGGGAAGAATTGGGACAAAATGATGATTCAAATTCTCAAGATACTAGTATGGATTCCAGGTAATACATAAATGTTCGACTGTTTACTTATTTTTTCAAATAATGCAAATATTACACAGTAATTAGATTAAAGAAATACTATATATACACACATCATCTTTGCATGTTTCAAGTAATAATCTGATATTTTAATAAAATTAATAATTACAATAATCTTTAATTTGATAGTGGTAGAGATTACAATGAAGAAAGAAGGAGTCGATTGCGCGAAATTGAAGTTAAAACAATGCAATATCAAGATGAATTGGAAAGTGGCAGAAGGACACTAAAATCTGGTATGACAATTCAAGGACAGGTAGAACATTATAGAAAAAAGCTGATAAGAAAGGTAAAATTTTCTGCTTATAACATTATTTTAAGTTCTAATATAATCTAATAGAATAGATTTTATAAAATATGTTTATCATAGAGCTTTTATTATACAATGATTAAATCTTTTATTATAGAGTGAAAGGGAGATGAAAGATGTAAAAAGCGAAGAACGTGACGATGAACGACGAAGAGAAAAAAAGCGAAGCACGACTCCAGAATCTCCAAGCCATTATAGAGATCGAAGACGGAATTCGACAAGTCCATCAGCTAAAAGTAATAGATATAGGTAAATATTCTTAAAAAATAATTTATCGCAGAGATTCCGATTCAATATGAAAAAATATATAACAGAAAGATGGTTGAAACAACAATTTATTGACATTACATAAAGAATATATGGCTATAAAAAAGATTTTAATAATATCCTCTTGTTACAAAAAAGAATTGATAATATTTCGTGTTTTTTTAAACAGTATCATACTTTATATTACATGTTAATAAGAAAAATTTGCAAATTATTTACTAATAAATAACAACTATTCGTAAAATATACATAAATAAAATATACCAAACAATTACAGACATTTTCAGAAAGTAGACAGTGATTAAAGTGAGTGCCCAAACTGCATCATACTTTTAGAAATACATTTTTGCTTTTTCTTTAATGAATTCTAATGCATTCTGCAATTAAATACTTTACACATATGTTATATATTACAGTTTTAAGAGAATTTATGGATTGTGATTTAAATACAAATCAAATTATTTTCAGGTCAAATAATCGAAATATGTTATATTAGAAATTTCAAATCAAATTACTTTATCATAATTAATATATAATTATATAAATATAAATTGAAAGATATATCGTTATTTAAAACAATCTAAAATAACACCAATTTTGATAAAACGAACTGGAATATCCTATATTTAAAAGTGTGAAAGCAATTAACAGTTTCAATTATAAAATGGGCTTCAAACCTAGATTATAATTTTATTACAAAATATTTATTCATTAAATTTCAGATCACGCAGTAGATCACCACGTGGTAAACGTAGATCACGATCGCCATATAAAAAGAGAGTACCAATGACACCATCTCCGCCACGTATTCGACGAACACCTTCTCCTTCTTTTTCATCCAGAATATCTCGTAGATCACCCAATAGCGAACGAAATGACAGAAAAAGAAGGGCTAGATCGCCATCATTATCACCACCACCTCCACCACGTACTTCGAAACATAGAGCTAATAGTCCCCCTTCTCCATCTTCACGCAAATATAGACATAAGCATAAATATTAATATACTTTACATTTTTTCTATATTATAATGTTAATAGAATTACAAAACAAATTACGTTACAGAAATTGTTACATAAAATTAGTTAATGCAATACTAATTGTGTATTCAATAGTTTACAATAATTTTCTTTTCTTTTAATATTTTCCTTCCTATAACTTTCTTTAAGTGAATTTATTTTATATGCATATGCTGTTTATATATATGGTACGTGATAAATGCGTGCATGAAAAACACAGCGATAGAATACTTAATTACAATAAAAGAGGATTCTATTTATACATATACCTCTATTTATATTACTAGTATATAATCGCATTATATGTATAAAAAAAGTGTACAGATTTAAAACTCAAAGGTGACTTTCTTATTGCCTTTTGTCACTTTATTGTAATTATGTAGTTGAAAATAAAATTAATTAGAGTATTTGAAATATTTAAAAATTAAATTTCATTATATTAATCCGTGCATGGGCATACTTCAGATATTTTTCATGAAGTGTTACATAAAAATTTTGTCGGATTTTATATAAATTGATTAGTTTATGTATAAATTTGTAATAAAAATATTGTCAAAAAATGCTTTCTAATACAGTTTTAATTTCTATTATTTAAGCACATCCGATTAAATATGTGTAAATAGATACATTATTAAGTTATAATGTTTAAATTCTTGTTCTTTGTAAAATAGCACAACAGTGACATATTTCAAAAGATGTATTTGCAAAAATTTGGTGTTCATATAACGAAAAATGATACAATAAATGAAAAAACTTAAACAACCAATCCAGCAATTACAATAATTCGTTCTCAATATACCCCTAATATTTTTATGATTTCTTAATTGCACAAGTAAGTGTTTAATTAGATAAAGAAAATCAAAAGTCGCATAATACATTATACTTCCATAAATGAAAATGAACCCTTCCTCAATACTCCTAATTCTCTATATATTTTCTGATTAGTTGAGTACTGATCACATGTTAAAATTTGTACGCATGCTCCACTTTCTTTTGATTGCGTTAAGCATATTTTTAGTAATGTCATTACTTCATCACTTTTCATTTCTCCTATTTCTGGTAAAACTCAGAAATATACTAATGGTTGCTTCCATCTCTTTTCCATTTTTTTTCTTTAAATTATAGATTCAGACCCACCTCCGTATTGTGCTCTCAGCTGGTAAATGACATCCACTTATCCTTAGCTTATTATAAACAGATGCAGAATTGTAAAATATCATTTTTGCTAAATCTTGTTCTTCGGTTGTATATGACAAATTTTCACCTTTCAGTTGCAACTTAATGAAAGTCCTTACGACATTGCTTTTGCACCCATGTCTATCTAAAAATTCATCCACAGTCTCTACTTTGCGCAACTTGTTATAAAAATGATCTCTAGAGGTTTTGATTCGTTTGACTTTTCGTTTCAGATATTTCAATTGTGCTTTTAAATCTCTATTCTCTTTCATGAGCTGAACACATTCATTTTCCAATTTCATTTCACAAAATGTTTTATTTTGAGAATTTTCAATTTGTACATTGTAGTTTGTCATTTCTGGTTCAATCATTAGCCATTGCATTGTATCCTCATTGTCACAAAATGTAAATGGCACTCTTGTATAATTCAGCACTGGTTTATTAACACATAATTCTTTTTCTTCTTCTTCTTCTTCTTCTGCTACTTCTTCTTTTCTTGTGTTTTGTTGTTGCTGTTGTTGATAGTTGTGTTGTTGTTCGTCTCCTTTTCCTCCTTCTTCATTCCCTTTTTCCTTGTCTTCTCTCACCAGCTGTCTTTCATGTACATCCTCTTCTTTTTTTTCTTTATTTTCTAATATATTTTTTGGTGGTTGAGGTACAGCATCCATTTTCAACATTTTCCTTCTACTGATATTTTGTGTACGGTTTGGTTTAAACATTTCGGGTGAGAAATGTTCAGCACAGATACCCATTCTTCTTATGGTAGAGCTAGCATAATATTGTAGAGCTGGATTGCCTGATAAAGAATAATAAGAAATATAAAATATAGGTAGTAACAGAAAGTAATATAGGTAGAAAGAGTAATATTGATATACAAAATTAACAAATGCCAAACATACATAACGTACAGTATTAACACCCTGTACTTACCAACTCTTGAAATCCATTCTTTACGAAGCGGATTGTTTTCTTTCGGAAAGCAATAAAGATGATTTCCTCGAAGTCGACTGTTGTTACATTTTATGTAGGCGCAAATATCCACTAATCTAGCTGCTGTGTTCCTCTGCAAATCCATAGCCTGAAAAAACCTAAAACAAACTACAAGAAACAGTATGCAAATTCAAGAAAATTTGCTCTTTTAGCACGAATACAAACGAACGAACGAATAAAACGAAAATTCAAATAAATGGAAATGATTATACTACACAAATATTGGTCATCTATCGTCGTTCATACATGCAAAGAATTAGATCGATTTAATTGTTTCGTCCGATTTGTTACGACTGAAGATACATGAGGTAGATCTTTCAAATGAAATTTCTAGTTAAAATTGTTCATAATAACAGTGAGGCCAACAGTTTAGACCAACCGAGTCTAAGCGAATGCTCGCTGTTCGCCCCATTTTAGTAAAATTTGATAAAATGAAATTGCAAACGAGCATTCGTTATTTAAATTTAAATCTAATTATGTATAATCTAAATATGTGCAAGAAATCATTCGCTTAGTATTTCGCCGAACTTCGAACGAATGCTTGATTACACTTTCATCTGATAATACGTTTTCGTCCCGCAGCTCTTTCACAAATACTCCATTAATTTATAATAATTTATAATGCATTAATTTATCACAATTAGCGTTAATTAGCATTAATAGCATTAATTCGTAGCAATTAAAATTAATAATTTATTTTATTCTACCTATTATCAACAAAATCTTTGTATTCTTTCAAATGATATTTTATTTCTATTTAATTTTATTTTTTAGTTTTAAATATGGTACTTAATCTATATCCGCTCAAACCAAAGCCATCGATCGCTCGTGCTAAATTTTCTGCTCAGGGCAGTTTGATAATTTCACATAAGAAGAAACATTATCACGAAATGTTTCATAATTTATTATTAATGGATACATAATTGTCATGTTTAATGTAGTTATCATACCGCGAGCCATCAAAAGTTTTGCATTTTTAAAGTTTGGTACCTTTAACCACTAGGCCAGTATAGCTTACTTTAGGTTTACTTAACGTTGGCTTACTTAACGCGATAGCCATTTAAGTCGAGACTGTTTACTTGTGCGAAACTAAAGCTAAGCTAAAGCAAGGTACAACGCAGATAATTATTCATCGCATATTTAAACGTATTAAATAAACATTATATTCTGTTACTTTTTTACACATTTGGATAAAGGATAGTTGAGAGGAAAATAAATGAAACTCAAAATTGCTCTTGGTAACTTGCATGTTGAATGCAAAAATGTAGCACGAACTTTGATTTATATTTGCAAATAATTTTATGAGTAAAATGGAATAAGGCGTGTAATGCGTATGGATATACGAAATGCTTGCCGCGTATAACTTGCCCTAATATCGATACGCGTTTGTGAGATCTCTCGTTCGCGAAAGGATCAGATTACTTATCACCGCATTATTACCGCATAAGTCACTTTACCATTTAAAAGATTCGTAATTTATTTTTTTGTATATTTTTAAATTTCTGTTTAAGCTTTTCAAAGTTTGTTGCTTGGAAATTTATAGCGGACATATACACAACGAAGCTCCGGGTATAAAAGTCATTGAATTATATTTTCAAGATCAAGGCTCCAATATTCTAACGCTATTCTAAGAAGAGATGAAACCAACATTGAAATTAATTTAATTAAACCTGCTAAAATAATTAAATATTGTAATCCATTCTTTTATTAACCCATCGGGGACTACGTCTGTACGTTGTACGGACTTTCCTTTCGTTCATATTGGCCAAAGCGCATTGCTCGCTAGTAAAACATTAATGAAAAATGAGAATGGAAATAATCCATCTGATGATTCAACGCAAATTCATTCTTAAGGTTCACGTCATGGTCACCCGAGTATTGTATTGCAATAGTTAATTGTCTATTACATTAATAAGCCACAATACGTAACGAGACTATATTTAACCTTTATATACATTATTACATACAAATTTTACTATTATAATTACACTAGCAGTGCCTCATCACAGCGTAAACGAAGTTTTAGGAAGATAAGATGTTTTATGTAATATGTTAATAAGTGCATCTTAGAAGAAATAGATTGATGTTGAGAGTGGGATGGCTGATATATACTTGAAACTTTTCTCCTTAACTGACAGTAATGGTTGGTTAACTGAGCATGTAAGAAGAAAAACGGCAAGTGACTCACTTTTTGTCTTGTCTTATTAGATCCAAATAATATTACGCAAAACTGTAAGTATTAACGTTCGTGTGTTCTATTTTTTAACAAGAGAAATCTAATCTGAAGTTGAAAATCTGATCCACGATTTATTTTAACAGAGTAGATATGAAACGAAACAATTTTAATAAGTTTATTTGATATATGGCGTGGAATTTTATGACTGTTCGTATTTATACAATTGTGCGTATTTACAAAAATAAATTCAGATGTTTGTTTGCGGTATGTTTCCTTTATACTTTCAGTAAAATTATCATGTATTTTATTAAGAAGAGAAAAGAAAAAAGTTTGATTATTTGATTATTCTCTGTGGTATATCGGTTATGCTCCGTATAATGTATTGTTTTTTATAAATTGAGTTAATTATTTTCCCCAATGCACCGGCTACTCCCCGAATCGTTTTGTGTAATTTACTTTATTATTTTTTGTCAATTTTTAGATTTTTAATAACGATACCTTCTCTCAACAGTGAATTTTTATCGAATAAAAATGTAATCCTTCCACGTTTTGCTTTACTTTTATCGTAAAATTTATAATAGGAGCATTTACTCTGCGGTCGACGTGTATACTCGTCATTGCTTGATTTTACCTGCGAATCCCATAACGGATTTTTGAAACTAAACTCCGCGGTTAACAAATTAAAATATATACATACGGATATTTCTGTATCATAAATTTACACAAATCGAAATTAATTTGAAATTACGTTATGGGTTAATAGGTTACACACAGTTAAGATTGCCAATGATAACTTACCGACCGTCCGGGTTTATACAGTTTATCTTAATTTTTAAGGCATCCAAAGACGTCTGAATTATGTTTCCCACTCCTAGCTTGTTCCTTTATCTAAAACCATTACCAATCGTCCTTGGATTAAATTTACGATTATATATCATACATTATACTGAAAATTTAAAAGTCATTTGTTACGCAAGTAATCAAATGAATTCTTAATACTTTTTATAATACTTTATAAGTAGGTATACGTTTTTTATTCATAAACAATTCTATTTATTAGTATATTTATCAGTAATTTAGTATAAAAATATATAAATATATATATATATATATATATATATATATATATTTAATATTGAATTTAATTATTCGTAAATATTTGTTTAATGAAACTGTAGAACTGTCACATTCTCTTTCATTCCGATGAGTTTTGAATATATTTTCGAGGGCATAATTTTGAACAATTTCTCCCTGTATATACAATTGTCGTTCGACCATAGTTTTCGAGATATTCGCAAAAAAGCTGTCGATAACACTACAGTGAATTATTCTGTTTATAATTGTGCGTCCGTAACAGCGTATGAGTTCGTATTGGTTCGTAACAGCTTTGATTACTAACTGAGACCTAACCCTTGTATTTTGTTTTTTTTGGGTACAACTCCGTCGCGACTGTATATGCGAGACTGTAACAAATGTTTGTTATAGTTCAATTATTAAAATTGAATATCATTTGGATAAGTTCTTTTAATCCGGCCGTGCTGTGGCTGGATTGAAGAAAGCTAGGTTAATACACGTTGCACGTGGTACCTTTAAGCTCGTCCAATCGTCGATGCACAACTATAGATATTCGGTCATCCCTTAAGCTCGTGCCGACTTTTGTGTATACATTTCATGTATCGATTTATAAACATACAGCGATAATGCACTTGAAAAATGGGAAGAAGTTGTACAACGAGAGGGAGATTACATTTTTTCATGAAACTAAAAGGTATGTAAACAATCTTAACATATATAACTGCTTGAAAAACGGAACGAACTTATGGGATGACCTAATAGAATTCTGTAATGAGCAAGAAAGCTGTAATGGTGCAGGCATCTTTTCGCGAATATCGCGGGAAGTAAGCGAGTAAAAATCATCGAAATAGAAGGGTAGTTACCTTTTTTACAGTTTCACTTTAAGCAGGCTTGCCAAAGAAATAAAAGTAAATAAATTCATACGCGTTAGTAATGTTCCCTAAAAAATTTTTCTTTTCCATTGCATTATTCATTACATACAAATAATGTTCCTACTTTGTACGAACTACTTTTATATTTTCTATTTATTTCGCGATTATGATTATGATCTATAATATAATTTACAGAAGTTTCTACCGTGGAATATCGTATCTAATCTAAAAGATAATTAAAAGTATCCGGATTTCAAACAGAAAAATTTAGGGATTTTTATGCTCTCTACTCTAGAGCAGTGTCATTTTATAAATGACAATCCTACGCACAGCAGATTTGAACGTTCCGTTATAAAATTTCATATAGTATTTTAAAATCGTATAAAATTAAATATAAATATAAATAAATATAAATAAAATAAATATCGTATAAAATCGTATATGTCAGATTGTTTGAAAAACAATTTATTATTGAAATAATCTAAAGTATTTTTTACAAACGTTAGATTAATTCGTTTGATATGATCAATTCATTTGTTGCCTGGTATTTTTACTTGTTCCTTAATTTCAATAGCAACGACTAATCTGCAAAAGTTACTCTGAACTATCATTCTAAATTTTTTGTATCTGTAGTAATATTTCATGTTAAGTATTAATTAAACATTATTAATTTGTTCTGTTAATATTTTATATTATTTGTAAATATTATATCTCCTATATTTAAGAAAGTAATTTCAATAATTGGGGTTTTTGCTTTTCAGTAAATTGGCAGCAGAAGTGAAAGTTACACTTTTTCCTTAATTTTCTAACGACCAGCGAGTAGAAAAAGATATTCCAAGATGGTAGACAAATTTAATCACGTGGCGCTAACCGTACCTAATTACTCGTATACCTTCAATTTTGAGAAAAACTTTGTTTACTCGGATGCTCTTACGACAATTACGAACCATTATCCGAACTGTTTCTACTATTCTGCCATTTATGTCATCCTAATTTTTACTGGAAAGTATTACATGTCAAGTAGGCCGAAATTGGAACTGAGAGGTGCGCTTGCCTTATGGAATATATTACTTGCGGTATTTTCCATTTTTGGATTTCTTAGAATGTCGTCGGAAATGTATCACGTATTAAGCTATTATGGGTTCTACCATAGTGTTTGTGTACCTAGGTAATTTAACATTCGTACCTTATTTTAGCTTTTAAAATATTTTCCGTATTTTTCATCAACTTGAAAACTAATCATTAACTAAGTATGTATTGTTACAATTATTTACGAAAGCGTACTATCCAACGACCTCGATCACCTCGAAGTACGTTCCTAAGGTCATCATTTTGAACAACTTGGTGAAAATTGAAAGATAGCAACAACAATAACAACAACCACAATATGCCCTTTATTCTGGAAAATTCTTTCGTACGACAGTAAATAAGACAGATATTTAGGTGATTCCGTTTGGCTAGTTCATATGGTATATTAACGTATTAAAACACTCATTGAAGTAATCTTATGTTGTTTTATATTTGAAATGTATTTTACAATTATAGTGCCTTTATCGTTTAATTTTTCGAGCCTGGTCCTACTCTACGTATAAAAATATTAGAACCTAACGATAATGAGTTTGCAGTGGTACTACGATCGTGCTCGTTGGATACAAAATTAATGGTCGATGATTCGTTCATACATATGACACAATTATCACGTTTCTTTATTATCGAATATTGCGGGCGACATCCATCTCTCATCAAAGCGGTACATGAAATCAATTTACGAAATAAAACGATATTCTTAAAATGTTAATTCATAATAAAACCATAATTATGTTCTTTCTAGCTTCCTTACGCAAGATCCCGTTACTGCATTTTGGTCACTGTTGTTCATCCTATCAAAGATCGTGGAGTTCGGCGACACAGCTTTTATTGTACTACGAAAACAGCCGTTGATGTTTCTACATTGGTACCACCATATAACAGTCTTTCTTTACGCATGGCTATGTTTTATAGAGACTACAGCATACGCCAGATGGAACGCTGTAGTAAACTTTTTCGTTCACTCCTGGATGTATTCTTATTATGCTCTGAAAGCAACGCGCTTCGATCCACCAAAATGGATCGCCATGATGATCACTACGTTACAGACAGTACAAATGATTTGGGGTTGCTTCGTAACTATTATGGCTTACAGCTATGTAAAAAGCGGCCAAGTCGAATGCCACGTTAAGCTCCAAAACGCGAAAATTGGTCTGCTGATATACTTGAGCTATTTCATTCTCTTCGGCAGATTCTTCAAACAGGCTTACATGTCTAACAAACATGGAAAGAAAGTCGGAAGGAAGAGTGATACTAATGACAAGCTCATCAAGGTTAATTGAAGCACGTACAAATTTCTGAAAACCTTTTCTGAGGATACACACAAGTGACGTCTCTCGTAAATATTTTATCAGAATTATTTTACAAGTACATACATTTACATTTATGCATATGCATTTCAAGAAATGTAATAAATTTTTCAAGTCTTTGTTAATAAGTGGTCGTGAAAGTTGGTTGCGGTAGGATGAAAATCACGAGTAAAATAATATAACATCAATTGTTGTACATTGAATTTAGCAATAAATTTCATGGCAACTCGCTTAGTACGAGTACATGAATTAATAAAAATATTTTTAAGGAGATTTTGAAACCCTTTTTCTTTAAAACTGATTTTTCAATTATTCGATGAATCTATTTCGGAACGTTGTAACGTTTCTTTATAAAACAGTATGACAAAATTTTATTCCAGTGAAAATAAATATATAATATTGTAATATCGGGGAAATTTAGATATAAGATTTTTCCCTGATACAATTTAGAATTTACAGTTTATTTACAATGAATAGATTACATTAGTTAGATTAATTAAACAGATATTAGTTAGATTATATTAAATAGATATTAGTTAGATTAATTAAACAGAAAACGATGGTTGTTTAATTTGAACTAAGTGTACCAATCTTACTTTAATTCGACCACTCTCGCAACTAAACAACGCTAACAACTCAATCTCTCAACAACTCTAACAACTCTCGCAACACGACAACGCTACAACTCTACTCTTCGACTCCTCGATTAACTTTGACCTCTGACTCACTCTCGCTTCTCGGTCAACTCTTTCAATTCAAATCGTACCTCTCCATTAGCGTTATTTTTTCCTCTCTCTAATCCCATCCTGTTAACGCTCCGCAAGAACTAGATGACCTTAGTCACATAGGCTTTTTTTTTCTATGTAAACTAACAAGGACAACTAACCGAAGGACAGGCGATATTGTTTTGATCAATCTCTACTCAGGTTTTTTCCTTACGATATTACAATATGTGCATTTAATAATGCGATATGCAAGTTAAATGTTCGTTTAAATAATTTATATTTTATTAATGTGAATTGTGATTGAAAACTGCATAGCAACAAGGATACACTAAACACAGTGAAACCTGTACAGCAAACTTGCCATACTTTTACTAAATTCAATAACATATTTGTATATGATATATCTATTATTGTGCATGACAAAAAATATATAATGAATAGCGTGTGTTGCAGAATTCCCGAGCGAGCGACCCGTTGTCCTTTTTTTCTATATAGCTGCCTATTACATTAGCTGATGTTTCTCTTAACTCTAAATTTCTGCCTAAGCTGATACGTTGAAACCGGTGTCACGTAAGAGACACAAAAAATAGATCGCCGATGATCTGCTCGCGTCGCAGTTCGAACGTTTTACGAATAAGGTGAAAAAATTGTACTTTGTATATGATAAAATTTATTATCACGTCATTTATTAACGTCACAGAATGATAGTTCAAGGTGTTACAAGAAAATGATTTAGTGTTACAATATACTGATTCAAAATGTTTTAATTAAGACAAGATGTTTTAATGAGGTTATTTTGGAAGGTTTTTATACTGAGATTTTAGTCTCTCTGGAGGAGTTGTCGTCTGGTGTATCTCAGAGGCGTCTATTCCGTTACTATTTGGTTATTGTTTCGGTGACTGTGGCACGCAGGATGCCTAGCCTATCCTATTACTGTTTCTGAGCGGGTGGTCTTCTTGAGCGTTAGTTTAAAATTAAAGAACTAACCCTTAACCCTTTTAGTGTCGAACTACTTGCTAATATACATCGACAGGGCTAAATATTATTTGACATTATTTATTGAAAAAATCCACAAGTATTCCAATTATGGGATATATTACGCGATGTATACCGTGGAGGATAGGTTATTTATTGGTTACTAACGAAAGCAGATATTACTTGTAACCGTTCGTCACGTATATCTGAAATAAATAAATATGATCGTACAAAGTCCTTGTTACAACACAAATCCAGTTAACGGAGATACTCGTCAATATCGATAATCCGCAATTAATTGCCTTGATCACTTATAATCGTTAATGTCGCTTGCGATCGCGTCCGTGTATTTATACTAGTTGGGGTTAGGTTAACATTGTTTTGCCCGGAGTTATTTTTACATTGCTCATAATTTAACGGTCTTGACAATCCAAGGTAAAACCACAACCTGATTCAAAATTCAAATGTTGACTCATGTGCCGCTACAATACCACGATAATGGTAAAGAAAACCTGATATGCATTAAGGTCTGCAGAGAATTATATACAATTCTAACTATTCCCATCATCTTCTCATAGCTTCAACTTTATTACAATCCGTTATTAAGATAAGAAACTTCTCATCGGAGGGTACCACATCGATAGATTCCAACTAAGATCATACAGATAATCATAACATATATGAAATGTAATATTACACGTAATAATAGAAGATTTTTATCAGATTTATCTGTTTCTTTCTTCATTTTGTTTTCTTTCTATCATTTATAGTAGTACCGATTGTTTATTACTTTGTTTTTAGAAAATTATTATTGCCATTATTATTATTTTATTAATAATATTAATTTTACTTTTTATTATTATTTATTAATATTTTATATTACGTTTCATTATTAATATTATTTTATATTTTCGTTTTCTATTATGTTTACCCATGCTGTTGTTACACTATTTATTAATATTAAGTCTTTTGCTTTTTCTCTGTCCTAATGATGTTAATGAACGTACTAATATGTAGTATACATAGCGTTTCGATAAACAAATAATTTAGTAAACATACGTACCATCAATTTTGTCACGACGGCATTGCATTGCCCGTATGCGAAACACAGCACAACATCGGATTGCATATTTTCATTTTCTTGTTATAAGACTACGAGAACTCCTTATCGAGCCATTAGTTCTTAAGTGTACGATATATGATAACTTGTACGTTAACTTCACACTATTCGTATTGTAACCTTACTACGTAAAAGCTCTTTGGCAATAAATATGCAAAAGAAAAACACAGCACAAGATAATCTTACAATCTGACAGATCGCGTCGTCATGTGCATTAGCTCACGTATAACGAATCTAAGAGTAGCAATTTCACGGATAATTAAGTCATAGAAATAAAAAAAACAGAAAAACCGCTGCATATGAGATCTCTTATTTCCATGTATAATAACGCTTGCACGCTTGTAGTAAATATGTGTAAAATAGTAATACTGATCAATGAGCAGCGTCAGTGTGTGTGTCTGATAAGACAAAGATAGAGGAGACCTCTATGCAGCGTTCTCTCTCTATTCCCATATCGCATTCGCTTAAACGGTAATATAGAACACATGACATATCACTCGCGTACACTATCTTTATTCTTTATACCTTTATGCTAAAAGTTCATTCGCATTAGTCAATTAACTGAATTCAAGCGGCTGGGGTACGAAAAGCTTGCTATTTTGCTTGGTTTGAAATATTCTTCCAAATTTCTACGCTTGTTTTCATGATAATTAAGTTTCTTAACTTCAGGTAATTTGAAGCACTTTACTAATATATGATATATTATTGAATTTAAGAATCTTTCAAGTATCCCTTGGCTTAAAAGAGACAACAGCAAATGTATTATGTATGTACATAATATTTTCATGAATAGACTATTTCCATTGTAGATGTTTTTCTTTAAATATCCATTTGAAGCTTGAATTATAAAGTAATAATTGAACTACCTTCATTCTGAACAAGGTTTAAGGATATTGTTCATTTATTTTAATCAAATTAAATTTAAAACATTAATATTTTATTTTTACATCTCTTGAGAGTGAAATACTGGAAGAAAATTTTTATTTTCTTACTTTTTTTACTTTTGTTTATTGATATGTATATTACATTAATTTCTTTTAAATAACTATACGAAATTTATTTAGAACTCTTATTCATTTAGATATTAACTTTCAATATAATATTACAAAGATAAAATTTTTAAATGTAATTTTATCTCTTAAACTTAAGTTACCATAATTAAACGGTTGTGTTTTAGCCATTACTTGTTTCTGCTTTACAAACCTAAAAAATTTCATCAATATTGATATTGAATATTTTGATAAATATTATTAGTAGAATACGCAAGTATTCATAATACATTAATATTCATTGCATATTGCATATGCATATTAATTGCATTAATGATCATTCTTGTATGTATAAGACAAAAATTTACGTAATTAACTGACATTAAAGTATATAGGAAATTTCTTCACTTAGGATTGTACAAAATTATTTATGTAGGATCCTCCATGCTCGTCTAATTTATTATTCATTATATATTATTGTTTTTATACAGTAACATTTCATTTATTAAATATGGTAACTTGCTTATATAAAAATAAATTCTGCAATTTCAATAAATTCTAAAACTGTTTCTCACATTGGATATACGTACAATTCAATAGATTATTTATTGTTTTTGCTTCCACGTTACTAAACTGTCGATTGTTTTTTCTTTTTCATGTTCGCTATCTTCTTCATTGTCATTTTGTAAAGTTTGTAATTTTCCATATTTAGCTTCAAGTTTCGCAATTAACTCAGTATCGTCAAAATTTTCGATTTCCTCCTCTTCTTCTTCTTCTCCTTCATCCTTTTCTTCTTCCTCTTCCTCTTCTCCCTCTTCGTCGTCCTCCTCCTCCTCTTCTTCTTCTACTTCTTCTTCTTCTACTTCTTCTTCTTCTTCTCCTTCATCCTCTTCTTCTTCTTCTTCTCCTTCATCCTCTTCTTCTTCTTCTGTTCGTTCTTTTTCTTTTAACATTGTCTTTTGCACAATTCCTATTTCATCCTTTTGCTTCATTTGATTTTTGTTGCTCTTATCTTTTTCGTTTTTTGTTTGATTCCATCTTATATTTTGATTTCCTTCTTTTCCTTCTCGTGTTCCTAATGCTCCTTCCTTTTTTTCTTCTATGTCATTTTGATTCCGTTTGTTCATTACTTCTCCTTCCTCTTCCCCTTTTTCTTCTCCTACCCCTTCCTCTACATCTCTCTCACCCCCCTCCTCTTGTTCCTCTTCTCCTTTCTCGCACTCAGTATCTTTTTGCACAACAACTTGTTGGCGTGTTTTTTTATCCTCTTCTTCTCCGCGCTTATATTTCTTTGTTTCTATTTTTCCACTTTTCTCTTGCATTTCTTTTTCATGCTTTCCTATTTTAAAAATTGTTTCATCTTTCAATTTAATTTTTTATTCCATATATTTTTTCTCAGAAAAAATTGGTTTAGATTGATTTTAAACAGAAATAATAACTTCTAAACGTTAAAAAAACTAAAGATTAATCATTATCATTAAAAGTGCATAAAAATGATATTTTAACTTTCATTTAAAAGTATTTATAATAATAATTTCTTTGTTATTTTAAGAAATTTATATGTCCTCTTACAATGGCATGATATTTCTATGATTGATTCATGAAATAAAAGTATTTTTTAAATGAATTTTATAACTTTCTCAATTATATTTTAAAACATTGAATAAGTGTGAAAGTTAAGTAAAAGTGTATTTAAATTTAACATACAAAATAATATTATATTGTTAAATATGAAAGATGATTTAGTAAATATTGTATAATTTTACAATTCAGAAAATTGAGATTAGATCAGAATTTTGTCTAAATGAAATAAATTATACTATTTGTAAAACAAAAATGTTACAACATTTACCATTATTCCATCGTTTCACAAGGACAAAATGTGCAGCGACAATAAGTGCCACACCGACTCCAAACTTCATTGCCACTGCAACCATCAGATGTTATTTTTTATTGAGATTTCAAAAGTGTAATGAGAAATAAAGAAAATTCCAAAACTATGAAAATTTGTTATATCTACGTTATATTTTATGTCAAAATATGAGAGCATGGAGGATCATTTTACATTATGAAAAGATTGTAATTCAATTTTGCCACGCAATATTTCACTTACCGCTAGTAGATTCTTCTTCTATTTCTTCTATTTCTGGTTTTACATCTACATCATTAACATATTCTTCTGGTTCTGTGTTTTCTACCTAATATAAAGATGATAGTGTGATAATGTGCTACTATTTAAGAAATTATATTGTAGAATTATTCATATAAAAGTGTACGGTAACATATAATTTTTTAATTTTCTGTAGTGAATAAAATTATTAATAAATTAGTATCTAAATAATATCTTTTGTAACTGATAAATTGTACATCTTTCAATAAGTGCTACTTTCTTTACATTTATTATCAGAAAGAGAAAAATTTCATAAAAAATTATAATTTCCTGTTTTATATATAAAGAGATAAAAATTAAAAAGATATAACAAAATAATTTTTCAAATTACAATGGACACCAACATCTTTATATTCAATTATTGAAAACTCATTAAATTTTTTATATAGGAGAATACATAACATAAAATAAAGTATGTACAAGTAATATTTTTCATAAGTTTTATTACTTTGATAATGATGTTTAATCATATTAAGTTTACCTCTTCTAAAGGTTCTATATTGTCATCATTAATTTCCTTAACACCAGGAATGTCGTCTAAAAATGTCTCAAATACGTCTTCATTTCTTGGCATTTCTAACATTTTATCAAATTGGTTATCTACTTCATTTAAAACAGTTCTTTCATCTGAATCTTTCTCTGTACTAATACCGTATATTTCTTCTAACACATTAGTATCATCAAACGTTGAACTAATATCATCATCTTCTATTGTAACTTCTGTGTGCTTCCTGTTTTCATATTTACTCTCACGGCTTAATTCTGTATTGATATCTTATATTAAAGATTTAAAATTTATAACAATATTCTGAATATACATTTATATTCACTACTATATTTTAATGTTTTGTATCATGTAATACCTTCTTTATTTGGAAAAATTTCACTTTCTTCTTCGTTTGATTCATTTTCAATTGCAGTTTCCTGGTCTCCCTCTTCTCCTTCTTCTTCTTCTTCTTCTTCTTCTTCTTTCGTTATTTCTTCTCCTTCTTCTTCTTCTTCTTCTTCATTTTCTTCTTCTTCTGTAGATTCATTCAACATTTCATCATCCTGAACTTCTCCAGTTTCAGTTTCTGTATCAGTTTCAGTTTCAGTTGCAATTTCAGATTCAATTTCAATTTCTGTAGTTTCTAACTTTTCATCGTCTTCATTATATCTCCTTTCATCTTCTATTTGTTTAGTTTTTTCATTTTCGTTATCATGTGATTCTTCATTAGATAGAGACAAAGAATCATCTACCCACCCATCAAAGATAAAGGCCCAACGAGAAGATTCTAATGGTGTACTAACTTATAACATGAAATATATAGTGTTGACATAATACATTAAATATTATAACTATAATTACATTAAAAATATAGAGAAAGTTTACTTACTGTCTGTAGTACCTCTGTGCTCAATAATAACTACACCGATTAAGCCAACAAGCATTGTTAAGACAGTAAAGAATATGATTCGAGCACACCAGTGTCCACCTGTAGTACTTTCTTTATAAATATGTATAGTTACGTTGTCTGTTAAATTTTCACTAGCATTTCCCACTGTAGGTGATGGTATAATGTTATCTTCTTCATCTAAATATATTGAAGTATAATATATTGAATAGTTAAATGACAATTACTAATTACTGATAAAATGATTATTATAATACGGTATAAAAGTTATTTTAAAAGATATTGCATATTGTACATACATGCACAAACATAAGTATGTATGTGCCGCGCGTATACAGATTGTATACAGCGTGTATATATAATAGATTGTAACGTTTTTATGTGAATTTGAAATTGAAATATGATCGAGAAATTTGTTAACATTATATTATAAAAATTATTTTTAAATGTCAGAAAGAATAATGCTTTAGTTTACTCTTATTTTGTTTATTTAAAATCTTTTTAAATAGTTATCAAAAAGTTCATTTGTTATTCATTTATTATATTCTGTTCAGTGCATATCTTTTTACAAAAATAATGATAATTTAATATCAATATTAATAATTAAGCTAATAATAATTATTATTATTATTTGCGACATTATTTTTTACGAAAAGTTTATCAGACATCGTTTTCTGTAATAAACTTTGAGATAAGTATAAAATAAATAACAATATAATAACTTAATAGACAAACTTTAAAATAATACCAAGAAAAATACTGTCATTTTTGTAAATCATTATTGTAAAAGAGCACTTTTACAAATATTCTCTAATATTGAAAGTATGTATTTCCATTAACACAATATACATCACGAATCTACATTTACTACTTTATTTATTCATCACAATAATCTGTTACTTGTATATTTCTTCATTGAACTAATAATCAAATTAAAAGTGTTAAATTAATATTTATTATAAATAGCAACGTGTTGTACAAATACGTAAAATATATAAATAAATTGACGAAAAATGTTTTTGGACTGGATAATATAGGTTGATCTATTTTTGAAAGCCAAAAGCTAGGCTGATCAAACTTCTAAGACCCTGTATTTTCTAATTTCAGCAACATTGCCAAATATGCCTCAAAATATCTGAGGCTTTACGTCCAGTATAGCATTATCATAACACGCCCACAACGTAATAAACAATTTAAAATATAAGTTCAAAATAAAATTGTATTAATTTGTGATAATTTGTAACAAAAAGCATAAATATAAATAGGAAATTTTCACTGATTTCATATTTTGAAGCAAAAATAAGCGACATATATACAAAAATTATACACACGCTTGGGCGCGGAGCTTGCATATACACACACGTGCTTGCGCATCCATACACACACTCGCATACACATGTATATACTATAATTTAAATAAGAGATCACTGAGTTTCACAAATCTTTTTCGTAAAGTTTCATCAAGGTATATAGTAGCAAATGAATCACATAGTAGCATATAAAAGCAAAATTTAACTTATGATATCTGAATAATTCTTTAAGTTATTTTTTCACTATTCTAAAGTTTTTACAATTCTAAATAATGGAATTCACAAAATATTTTATAAAGAATGTGCAAACTATAATTTATAATTATTTAACAATTGTATTGTAATTGTCCAATACATAAAGTATATTATGAAATGTGATACGCGTATATAAGTATATACACTTAATACGAATGTATGTATGCATTATATAATATTTCAGTATTAAAACTTGTAAAATGAAGCATCAACAAATAATGTTCGATAAATATTATCATTTAATAATATTTTCCTACAATTCCACTTTCGTATTTAAAACAAAATAATGTATTTAATATGTTTTATATATTTTAGAAAATAAAAAAAAAATAACAAAAATTAATTTAATATATCAATATTTTTTAATGTATAAATTTCCTGTGATAATTTTAGAAATGAAAATGAAAGCATTGCCACTTGATATTAATAAATACAAAAGTTAGAAGTTGAAAGTTGAAATTATAATAATTCTCTCACACTTTCAGTATCCTATTTTTTTTTTTACCCTTTTTACGTTTTTTCTCTCTCCGTTTTCTTGCTTGAACATCACCAGACATCTTCTACTAGGAAATATAACTGTACTTTTTACAATCAGAGAAACGCAAACAATTAAGTTTTTAAAAAGTCGAACACGGAACCACGTCTATTATAATTTGATTTGTAATGACTTCAACAAGTGTTGACATAATACGAAAATCCCTAGTTACTATACTTGAACGTTTCTTCACGATGTTAGTTCTCAACAGGTTCTTAGTATTTTCCAAACCTTTTCCATGTTCAAATTTCAGAAAGGATATGTAATGAGATATGTATAACAGAAGCTAGAAATTACAAAGAACTTAGTGTTGTATAAATATGTAACACGTTTGTAATGTTTATTACAATTTAGTACATAAATATTAAAATTAAATAATTTTAATATTCCTAGTAAAAAATTAGACAATTTACAAATTACTAGCAAGAAGTAATCATTTTTGTATGATATAAGCAAATATTAACATACATGGTGATTTATTATCGAATATTATATTAATTAAGAACTTATGGATGTATGTATTCTAATAAGAAATGTTAATGAATCAAATTATAAAAATATCTCTGATTAAAAGCAAAAAGATTTCAATCAATATAACTATATTAAAGTATTTTATTAATTTATTTAATTATAAAGTCACAAATTTACTTAGATTCATTAGCAGGAAATATTAATTTATACAATAGCATATTATTCATACTATTGTAACGTACAGGATACTTATTTATCATATTATCCAATACTCTTGACAATATATCATGAAATATAACAAGAAATGTAAATTACATGACCATAGTACACACAATTATTAATAAGAGAAATTCGACAGAGAAATTAATAAACATATGTATATTACAGTAAAACAGACGCAAAACAAATATTTCTGTATATGATTACAGTAAATGTATATTATGTATATATATAATCTTAATAAAATATAATAAGTGGGTTCATAATACTTTGTTATATTTCCTATATATAAAAAAATTCTGGTTTAAAAAATATATTTTAGTTAAATGTTTGTGTAACTTTTATTGTAACTTAATACTAAATGACTTAAAATTTGTAAAATCTATTATATCTTTATTTTAATTTAATTTTGCTTTAATAATAACCTTATATCCAAAGGAGTAATAAAAAAAATGTCAATCATAATTCAGTTTATACTATCAGAATTTTAAAGAATGTTCTATGTTTTATGAATAACATATATAAACTATCTTGTGATCAAAATTTTACCAGCTATTTTTAGGGAATACTTTAACATGGTTTACTTTACTAAATATACATTAAAGGTACGAGATCAATTTATATGATATAAACAGATTAATGTTTATTAATTTTTCTAATATATAACACTTCTTCCCATACTCTCTCTCTCTCTCTCTCTCTCTTTCTTAATTATTTGGTTAATTTTGTAAAAAAAAAGAAAAAAGGACGATCATTTCTTTTTCTAAAAATGTTTATTAACTATAAATAATTTCAAGTAATATGAGAAAGTCTTATTTTTGTATAATTTTATTAAATGTTTAATGATTACTATGTAATTATTATGTTTTATGAGTATGTTCTTTGAAAAGAAAATTCTTTGCATTTATTAAAATGTGTAGTATATATCTTTTTAAATAATGTAATTTAAGAAAGGCCAAAATATTTGTTACAGAATGTTGATTATAAATTTTGTACTCTCAAAGGAGTAAATTATATAAGATTATCACAATTACATGTATTTTTTATAACAATAAATTATATTGATCAGTTATAACACTTAACAAATTGAGTAGGGCATAAATAAAATTTTATTAAGAGAGCAGTCTTATTTATATCCACATAAGAATATTTTATAATTATAATCTTAGCAACCTTATTAAATGTTTAAATATTAAAAACTATTGAAACATATATAGACAAAACTACAATTTTAAGTCATTAAAATATAGTAATAACTATTTACAAATTTTATATGTATAAAAATATATTAACAACAAACGTATGTAAGAAAATTCTTTTCATTTATTTAAAATAGATAGTATACAAGGTGTACCAGAAGAAAATTTAACTTTATCAGCATGTTAATTTGTAATTTAAAAAGATCACACATCTTAAAAATTCTTAGTTCTGTTTTGATGTCAATTTTGTTTACTCTGTATATCAAGTATCAGTATAAGATCGTAACTATTGATGACTAGTGAGTTCACTCTGTCTCTAGATTTTATATTTGTGTAAATATGCATTTTTAAATATACATTTCCTTGAAAGATGGATAGGATGATATGGACCAATCTTATGGCCACCTCAATCACCTAATTTAAAACCACTGGATTTCTCTCTTTGTGATTACATGAAATCACAATTTCAGACAACCGATACAATATATATCCAATGCAAATAACAGTATTAAAAATTAAAAATCGCAGATACAGTAGCTATATACATTACAAGGATGACATGCTGAACATCAGCTGTAGAATATAAAAGTGAAGCAAGCCAAGAAATGCATTAAATATGAGCAGAATTTTTCTTTTTAACTAAATCAATAATGGATGAAAATCTGTATGAAAACTGTATACGATCTTCTTGATTCAGAATAACCTACTAAACATATTAGTAAAGTTGTATGGATTTCTCCTGAGACACCCTATATATCCATTTCCTATATTTCAAATGTAGGGACATCTTTACAAGAATAAATGCAAGAGATATACATCTGTTTTACAAATCATATACATTAAAAAAAAAAAAGGAAAAAAGAATAAATTAGATCAAAAATTTTATAAAGTTTAACAAAATATGTTAATATAATTATATATAATATATATATATATAATTTGTAATTTTATACATATTTTCCTTTAATAAATTACATTAAGATACAAAGGCAAATTTCAAAATCATCGCTAAAACACTATTTATAATGCCACTATGTACAGATTAAATACTACTTGTATTGATTTTATATTTGATACTGTATTGTATTATTTGATTTCAGTGTATAAAAATTATTATTACCTAATATTATGTTTTCCTAATATTCGAAGACGACATATGTTTTGCTTATTTTCACAAGCATTTAGAAATTAAAATTATACAAATACTATTAATTGTTAAAAGCATAACATAAAATAGAAGTACTATAATTTTATAAAAATATAAACGAAACAATAGATCAATTAAAAATATATTGTACATATGCAAATGTCTTAATGAATATTGGTCATAATATAATATTTCTCTAATAATGAGATTGCTGATTTACTTTATCGATAAAATACAATTCGCTATCATACTTATAGATATATATATTTCTACTTTTTTTTCTTTTTTCTTTTAAGAATAAAACATAAATAAATAAATAAAAAAGGTTTTTATTGATGTGAAATGTCATACCTTGTAGTGCATGATAACAAACTATAGAAGTAATTTAAACAATCCTTGAAATATTGCTCATTGCATATTTCTATTAATAATTAAGCCATTATAGAACTTATGCAATTAATTCGATGAAAACGCACACATAAATAAAAAAAAACCCCTTGAAGGAGAGTCAACAGCATATAAAATAGGATCTTACAGTATATTTAGTTTAAGTGTTTTGTTAACATTCAAATATGTTTGTATAAAAAATATTTTTATTATACAAAATGATAAATTTTTCCATGATGTTCTGTTTAATAAAAAAAAGATTGAGTTAATTTATTTTATGTTTGATATTAGATATTAATTTTAATCTAACAACAATAGCTTATCTGATTGGCAAATTATTGTAATTAATTTTGTGAAGTTATACACTTGCAAAAGCAATTTGTATTTAACAATCAGCATGCGATTTAACAATGCATTTAGCAATTGCTTAGTTATTATTATATTACTACACATTTGATATTATTATTATTATTTTTTTATAATATCATTTACTGTAGAATTATGTGTAATTGCACATCTACTATAAAATATTGCTAGATTTGATCAGTTTAAAATATACGGGGTGAGTCATTTTAAGTAAGAACAGTAAATAGTTTTGTTGGTCTCAATGACAAACAATTTAATTTTCATGCAAAATTATATCAATGAAAATTCCATTTACTAATTTTTGTTTACATTCATGGTCGTATGTTTCAGCACTACAATATTACTTCTAAGATAAATTTTCTAAATTAAAATAATATGTTTTTACTATTGCAGCATTATAATTAATAAATATAATCTTATGGTTCATTGCATTTGCAAATTTTCTTTTGAAATATTGTTGTGAAAAACGTATTTCATTGTGCTTTGTTTCATATTTTCACATATTTTTTTAACAAATATTTTTCGTTTATAATATCACCTATGCTAAAACTTAATTTATGAACATCTCTGATTGAGTGGGAATCTATTTATATTAAATATTTTGTAAAATAATATCAAGATACAAGTATTTAATTATCAATAATAAAATCAACGAGGCATATATTTTGTACAAAAGAAACATTATAGATATATATGGAGAGTATTGAAGGGGAAGATGTTTCATTAATAAAAAAAATAATTGTATAAAATATAATTTTGATATGATTGCATTGTATATTAGACATTTTACATATGTGCATAAGTATTAGCTAATAATTTAATGATTAACTTGATATTTGTTGAATGTTACTTTCTTGTGAGAGAGTATATAATATAATTTTAAAGAATGTAGTCATCACATGCTACAGATGTTAACATTCTTTAAGTTATATTAATAAAATGATTTTAGTGAATTAATTAAATAAAGTTTTTTAAAAATTGTATAACGAGAGTAAATAATAAGGTAATAGTACTAACTTTCGTTTGTTAGTCTCAAGGAAGAATAAATAAAGCATTCAGGATAATTCTAGAAACCAAGTCATACAATAACTTTATTTTAACAATGAACATCATTTAAGTGACATTCAGTGATTTGAATTAAATTTTTAATACTACTATAAGCATGAGTAAAAGATATTTATCATGAGCAGTGATTCCATGAAAGGGCTACCTATTAGAGTGTAGTAAAAAATCTCGTAGGCATAGTAAATAGGCGAAAAATAGAATGATTAGAAGTTCTCCTATCAAGACATAAGTTGGTCATAAGTTGTCTATATCTGTGATATTCATAGCAAACCTAAAATGAATGGCAAACGAAGGGAAATAATGTAAACAATTATAATTATTTAAAATCTTTAAACTGTCCTTAATGACTTCAAAAATCATGACTAGTAGTATAAATTTTTGTAGTTCTAACAATTCTTATTATACAGAGGGTAATTCCAAATATAAATCACATAAATCATTGCCTGAAATATCATAAAACTTTGAAACACACAAAGACATAACATATAATGTTCACATTCAAATAATGAGCATATTGTTACAATTCTAATATTTATTTGAATCTTTCTGTTTGTAACTATATTCAGGAATTTATGTAGAAATGAGTTCACAATTTATGAGAATTACAATTAAGAAAAAAAGGAGAAACAAACAAATAAAATATTTTAACAAACTGTTTTTATCACTCAATATTTTTATCAAAAAATATATTTTAAATTATTTTTCTGTATTCAGTAGTTCAAGATATTCAGAAAAATGTTCTCATCTTCGATAAGAGAATGTAACAACATTTTCATTTCTGCAGAAAAAACAGAATGTGTCGTATTAAATATTTTTTAAAGAATAATGTCATACAAAATATTTATAAGAATTAATAGTTATCATTTAAATGACGTATCTTGTAAGAGAAACTCGAGAATACGTAATTATACATAAGTCATATTGGACGTAATTAGGTAAATTCTGGATTTTTATAGAACAATTTTATTATTTTTCACAAATAGACTCCTATCAATAAAATTTTTATATTATATTTTTATATTTATGTTTTAAATTTAGTTTAAAAATTGCTTTAATTTTAATTCGCCTAGCAATTTTGATGCAGTACTTAAGTACAGTTTCACATAAGTTACTCTTCTATTATATTTATATTTCATTATATGTATATTTTCAATTAAAAAGTTATTTTAATCAATATGAAACAATGCATATTTTAAAATAAAGTAATACAGAGGGAGAGAAAGAAAGAGAATATGTTGATGTGGAGAACATTTCATCATTCCTTTTTTAACTTGCCAATAAAAACATTTAATTTGTAGAGAATAAGTTGAGTATGCTTATGCTCTGTTTGATTTGTAATGTTCAACTTGTGTCTACTGAGTTTATTCTTTCTTATTCCCAGATATAGTTGTAGTATGGCTGCTCTGACGTTTGTTGCTAATATATTAACTTTTTTATATTATTCATACTAATAGTTTTATTACATTATAGCCAACCTTTATACTATTTTTTATATTATTTATATCACCTGTACTAATTAAAAATCAAAAAAAGAGATGTTTAATGCTGAAGGTTTGTTTAAATAATGTAAATCATATTATTATAATTGATTTAATACAAATAAATAAACAATAAAGTGAAAAAAACAGGTAAATGTTTTTATACAAAAATTTGCATAATTAACGTAATTAATGCAAATATAATTGATTAAAACCGTTAGTTAGCTAGTCAGTGTTTATTCATTACAAAAAGAAGTCAGAGTGATCGGATTTGAATTGATTTGAAAATAAGAAGTCATAAAATATACAGACCCGTGCTTAACCATGGCATAACAGTCACTGTTTAGTGCAAATGCAAATATTTATAGTAATTGAAATAAGACATTCAACGATGAACGTTAGATATTTTCAATTGTGTTTATTAATATCTAACAAATTATTCGCTATCTGTATCAATTTTTACAACATGCACAAATAAGGAGACTTTTTAGTAAATAAGTACATTAATGTAACGAAACAATTGAATATTCAGAATTAATTTACGATAAAAGTAACCTAAATTAATAGTTTGGAAAAAAAACGATTTTAATTAAAAAAACGGAACGATTTTAATAAGAAACAAGAAATTGCACCATCGAAAGAAGAATATATCCCAAAAAATTAACTATGTAATTGTTTTCTATTTTACTTATTTACGTTAGAGACAGGCTGGCCCACTTTTATTGACATTTTATTGATATTTTATTGATATTAAATTTTGTCATAATATTATTGTCATAATAAATGTCATAATATTGATATTATGACATTTTATTGATATTAAATTACGATATTGAACCAACAATACGTTAAAACTCTTCTTATCACAGAATAAAATGTAGTTGCAAACAAAACTGTTAGTAACTTTGAAATATTTAAACATGGTATAATAGATAAAATTTGAATTAAGAAAGTCTCTTGAATAAGAAATTCTGTCATAATGTGATGAAAACTCGATGTTGTTCTTATGTAAATTAAACTTCAAAATTCAGCAATACTACATGTGTGTAAAATCGCGCTTGTATAAGATATTTGAAATTATGTATAATTGAACTATATGTTATAAATGTATTTTTTGTACTAATTACTAATGCATTTATCATTAAGGATGGAACATATCTTGTCTTGTTTACATGTACGTTTACTGCAATCCAAATAAGCTGCACTGGAATACTTAACCCTTTTCTAAAGGATTGATTGAGAAGAAATTATTGGATCACATGTTTACTGCAAGATAAAGTACTAGTAAGAGCTGGCATTTTGATTTGTACTTTAAAAGGATGTAAAAGATTTGAAATCAATAATAGAGATGTGATTTGGTGAGAACTTGACTTTGGTGTTTTTGGAGGAGATTCTCATTTTTCCCTTCTTTTTTTTTAAATGAATTAATGGAAAATGCCACGAGATTTTTCTAGCTTAGCAAAAAATTCAATTAGCTTTAAAATGTAAATAGAGTATATATAAATGTAAATTCTCGAGAACATAAACAAAACATATTCAGGTGACATACCATGTTAAACTACACAACAAGCAACAGATCTTCTGACTCTTCATAAAATTGCAATGCTGACCAGAATATTTTTTTCAAAAACACATGATTAATGTTTAAAATTTTCAACAGTACTCTGTGATTATTTTTATTCGCACTAATTTTAAGCAAGAATTTCAATAAGTTTTGGTCTGTACTGTGAGGTACTTCTAGCAATAGAAAGATATAAAGGTGGAAGAGTATAAGTGAAATGAGATTCAAGGATCTGAGAATTAAATTAAAATCTTGAATAAAAGATTTAAATTGGAGAAGAAATAGATAATACAAATTTCTTAAAATTAAATTACAATCTTGATAGTTATATACATATTATATTTAGAATGAAGACTTTATCTTTAGTTTAGGAGATCTTGAACTAATTTAAATTGGTCATTGATATAGATATATTGGTTCTGAACAGTTATATAAAAATAACTTTTAGATACGAATAATTTCTGTTTTAGATCATTTTATCATGTCATTAAAACAAAACAAGTACTTAAAATCTAACAATGACTCACCCAACATATTGGAACAATAGTAAACACTTAAACTTCATTTAACCTTTCAACAAGCAATGCATAGTATGAAATCTGATTTTTTTCTTATGTTACTGCCCAACAAACATTTTGTGCCATATCGATTGTGCTTAAGGCTATTTTTATAAATAATTTAAAATAATTATGAAACATTTATATTTTGACTTAATATATAAGAAATAACTTTCTAAACGATACGATTTTTCATTTCATTTAAATGTCGTTTCAATTTTTTCAAAGCATTGAAAGTTTAAAATATTTTTCTATTCCAAAATTTAACAGCTTGAAGATTACTGTTATATACACTTAAACTCCATATACTGTATACTACTGCAAGAAATATAATCTTGTATGATTTTAATGAATTTAAAGACTACAGTGTGCCTTTAATATAACATGAACATATGAGACATCTTAGAAAACTTTATAGGAACATGTTTTCATCTTCAAAATTTAAATGAATTAATTAGTATGCTCATTCAAAGAATTACAAGATATATCAGGTTTGTCACCTTTGAACTTTGTTATTGTGCATTCCTTTAATATTTTGGTATGGTCATAGCTATTAAACTTTCTTGATAATGTATTAGAAATAGTAATTCCATCTGTTGCTAAAAAACTGGAACTATCTAAAATTCTATTGTTTTCTAAATTTACATTTTTTTCAGAATTATCTGTCCTAAATGTATTATTTAAACTATGATCAAATGTGTTGAGATCATTTTGGATACTTCTAATAGTATCAGTAGTGCTTTCATATCGTCGTACTAAATTATTTTCGTTTTCATACCTACGATGTATCGAGCCAGAATCTAGACGTTTTCTAAATGTTTCATCGTATGATCGTTGATCCTCTATTCGCCTGGAAAATCCGCTGTCATAGCAGTGATCTGTTTCTACATAGTGTTGATTTAAACTGTCTATTTCATAAGCACGTTTCGTTAATTGACTTTCGAATCCAGCTCTAGCAGCTAAATGAAGGTAATTATCATCACCAATTGGAGCTTGCCTACAGTTATAATAATTTTTTAAATATATCATACTATATATTAGACACACAAATAATAAAGTTCAATTATCATAGTGAAATAGGAATTAGAAAATGTCACATTAACTGTCTAATGTGTATTATTGTTCTAATGTCAAAGAATATATTATTTTAATAAACTTACTTGCTTCCATATTTAGTATCGCGCGCCAATCTTCTAAAGTAGGCTCTATGCTCGTGCTGTAAAGCATATGCAGCTTCTCTTAATGTAGTTAAAGTTTTAAAACAAGAGGGCACATCTTCTATAGGAGACCCACCTCCTGGTAAAATACACATGTCATTAGCCCCATAAACAGCTTGACATTCACACGCACTCATTAAACTTTCAAGTCGCGGCATATTCGTAAATATTAAAGAATGTATTCGCTGTAAATCTCTATCTGGATCTAGAACCATACGCAATCCAGCTTCCACTCCTGGTGATACTTCGCTGCATCCTAGAGCAGTTTCTGCTACTGCTTTACAACTATAAGCAATATTTATTAATGATCGAAAGGTATATTGATTCAAATTATATTAAATAACGTACCAAAGCCAATGACCATTAATATATGCACTCGGATGATATTTTTCTAATCGATTGCTATTTGTACGACAAATTTTTGTTAAAATATCAATCCATTCTTTTTCTTCTACACAATTTCCTGCTTGAACATATAATGCCCTTTGTGATTGAATAATTTGAAACATGTTTTTCATCTTAAAAGAATCTTCTTGAAGTTTTTCAACAGCTAATATTTCTTCAAGCGGTATTTTACATAAAGGTTCTTTACCTGTGAAATGTGTTATAAAACATAATTTGATAGAGCTCAAAATAATAAGGTTAATTCTTCAAGAATACAATATTTTCAAAGATCAATGTATTCATTCACCTTTCGTTTTTGAATAGGTTAGATCCTGTGTAGTAAGCCTAAAGTATCTTTGTTTAAAATTTTTCCGACCAAATCGTTTTCTACCTTGTGCCCTTTTAATCATTACTCTGTAATTAAGCAACAATAGTGACAAATTTATACTATGTGAAAATTTCAGGCCAGAGATAAGGTACTATTACAAACCTCTTCTTACAATCAGCAGTATGCATGAAGAGAAAATATATTCTATTATAAATGCTTTTTATTAGCAATAATTATATTTATGTGAACAAAAAAATATTGTTATTTAACTTGCCTTGTTAAAATTAATATTTAACGAATAGATAAGGAAGTAATATATGAACGATACATTTATAAATTTTTAATTTTTATCATAATTATTATAGCTATTTTTAAGTTATTTGCCCGATGCGGACAAGCGGATTTATTTGCTTAAATACTGCGCAAATATGTAGTTCTTCGCGGCTATTACTCGCTCGCCTGAATGTTACAATACTTGTAAATGTTTTAGCAACACAAAAAAGGATCGAGATAATTAATTTCCATTTGCCGTCATCTGGGTCTGCCCACTCGTCTGCGCTTTCTTGTGTAATTCAATGTATTAATGAAATGTCCAAGAAATGTTTATGTAACAAAATTCGCTCGTCTGCATCGAGCTTAAATGTTCATTTTTCAAGTATATGATAAGAAAGAATAAAAGTAATAGATGTAATATAAATAAAGTATATTAATACAATATGCTAATATAAAAAATCATTATACATACCCTTCTTTTAATACGATTGGTTGTTCTTGCTGAGTGCTTGTTCGTTGTTTTGCAATACCACTGTTGCTACTAGTTGATATCAATTCTAAAAATTGCTTAACTGCTTGTATATGTCTTTCTGTGTAAAATTCTCTGAAAAAGTAATATTTAAATAATAAAAATCTATCTATTTATAAACTAAATTCCGAAATGCATTTATTCCTAATGTACCTATATACGCATTCCATATATTCTTCTTTACAAACGCTACCAGCTCCACCTCTACAACTCACTAAGTTTCCTAAACTCTGAATTGTTTTAGAAATTAATGTTAACGTTCTATTAGTTTGAGAATCCTAGAATAAATAATAATATATCTTAATTTCACTATAAATCAATATTGTTGCTTTTCTTTTTTTTTTCAATGACAGTCTTACAATTTGTTCAGTAGTAATATCAAATAATCTTGGACCCAATATTGCAGGTGCAAAAAATCGTAAAAAAATAAATCCACTGATGACTGAATATCTTACTTCCTTATTTTTTGGGAAATGTGTCGCTGCAAGTTCTCTTAAACACCAGAACATTTCGCACATTAATGGTGGACATCGTACACCAGATGTTGTAATAGCAGTAAATACCCTCTCAACATATTCCTATTAAATTATAAAAAAAATAAAGTCTAACGTTGTTCATATTGTTCAATACAATAATAAAATGATAAGGAAAATTAAATTTGTATTTTATATACCTTTAAATTCGCTAAATTGGTTTGAATTGTATTTGCATCCTTTACTCTTGTTGGATCTATTTCGCATGTCTTTTTCTCTAAGAATACTTGTTCCATAGCTGGTCTAAGCGTACTATGTAAATAGTGAAGACCTGCTAATCTCATACCTTCATCCATCATTTTACTTACTAACGTATTACCACGAAATATTGTTGTTGGGTCACTTTAATAAAAATCATAAATTACATTACGTATATGAATAATATATATGGTATTTCTACCGGATATATGTGATATTATTACAGAATGCTTCGAAACATGCGGGTACAAAAATAAATTTAGTGATAAATTCGATATACAAAAATAAAAAAGAAATTCATGAAACATATGTTCAATATAGTGTTTCCGAGTTACAGCCAGTTTTATTTGTAAGTTACCTTCTGTTTATAACGAACCAATGGACAATATTAAGATACTTTGACACCATATTGAAGGCAGTTTTCAGCAAATCCAAACAGTACTTGTCAATTCTGAACAGGTAAAGAGTTGTGTAAGATGTGTAGGATGTAAGAGTTGTGTAGATAACAAGTATAGAGCCTTATTTGAGCCAAAGGTACTCACTTTGAATAATTTCTATGAAAGTAGGTAACTGGCATAGCAAAAACACAAATGTAACTTGAGAACGAGGTAATATTGGACATATATTTTTCATGCTAGTATATTGATGTTATATCCATGTTTTGGAACATTCTGTATATAGATACGCAAGGTACATCTTAATAGCTTCTCCAGATACGTTCAATAATCTAACAAAAAAATGTTATGAACTAAAATTAATTAGCATTATATCAATAACAAAATACAGTGCACGAAAATTGTTAAAATACTATTTCTCAAATAAAAGATTCGAGCCACCCAGTGGTATAGATATTATACGTTATTACACTTAACATAAGCAACTTTATCCGATTTTCGAATTAGTCTTTAATTTTTTATCAAAGTAAGAATGTTTTAACATTGTCCTTTATTATTGATCAAAAGCTCACTAATTTTTGTTCATATCTTTTTATCTGTAGTTATCTGTAGTGTTTGAAAAATCAAAACAACTGCTACGATGGACACTTTATATATATATTATATAATAATGACTTTTATGAATTATATAATATATATAATAAATTATAGAATATTATATAGTAAAATATGAATATAATATATAAACTATTAAAATTAAGACTGCATATAACTGATTTACTTACGTTAATTTAGAAATTTCATGACTAGCTAAAGCTCTCATTACAGAAACCAATTGTCCATAATGTACTAATACCCTAACCAATGGTTGAGCAGCTTCCATTTTACTTGCCACAATTTCTCCCAAAATATAAACAGCGGACGATGTTATTGGTTGAATATTGACACTTTGTAACAGCAAATTCCTTAATCTATCATACATCGCTGATTGAAAAACATGATCTGCTGTATAATGTATTTTTAACCGCAAAGATCCCAAGCCTGGAACTGCACCAGGTGATGTAGAACTGTTTGAAATTTTACTTGGGCGATGTTTTACTTGTCGTGGTTGTAAGAAGTACCTGTTAGTAACGAAAATATTTAAAGATAGGGACATAATAATGATAATTTATTGTTATAAAATCTCGTAAAATTTTATAAAATTTTTTAACTAAAGAAATTTAAAAAAGCTAGCAATAAAAATCATTTATCTGAAAATAAATATAAAAATTACCATGCAGTTGTTGTATTAGTTGGCTGCTTTTGTAGTCCTTTTAAAGTAACTCTAACTTCACCAAGAAAAGCTGGTTGCTCTCCCATACCAGAAGATGCATGCCATAAACCTACGACAACCTCACCCACTTCTCCACGTTCAAGAGGATAATGAGAAATATCCTTCTCTTTGGATTCTGTTATTTCTGGCTACGAATAAAATTTAAGACATAAATAATTATTCAAATGGCACACAATTTTGTACAGCTGAAATATAATTAAATGATAGTAAAATAAATAGATATTTCATAAATTAGTTAATTTTACCTCAAAAACAAATGTTTCATTAAAGTATGGAGATATTGTTTTTTTTTTAATTTTTGTGCGTTTTAATACTTGTTTACCATTACTATAGTTAACCGTAACAGTTGCAAATGGATCACAACCACTATTTTTAACAGTTAATTCACTACATTCTATTATCCTATAAAAAGCAATTATGGTTATTATCATTAGAAATTTCATCTCGGTATATAATTATAGAGTGACTTAATCTATTCCAAACATTATTATCTATGAAACAGAATTTTATATAAATACACATACAAACACACATACACATACACACACGCGTGTACACACACACACATAGCAATTATATATTCAATGTAACAGCATTTAATAATATTCGTTTTATAACTATTTAATGAACTGAATTACCTTACTGTAAGTTTAGGTTGAGCGTATCCAATTTGAGGTTGAAGGGCAAGTTCCAAATGTGCTTTACCTTGCACTTCAGAATCAGCATCAACTAGTCTCAAGGGAAACCAATGTTCCTTATTATGATACGTTGCTAAATCTTCTCTTTTTATTGCTACCTTACCCAAAATTTTATCTTGTTTTAAATGTCTATCACGGTCATAAACATAAATGCCAAGATAACGAAATTTTCTAGGTACTTCAAATTGAAATTCTTCTCCAAAAAATGGACTACATTAAAACAGAAACGCTTAAATTAGTTACTTGCTGAAAAATTCAATAGGACATATGTGTGTGTATATATATATATATATATATATAATTGATATGTGTATATATATATATATATATATATATATATATACACACACACATATCAATTTCTAAGAAAAAAGCAAGTAAAATTTACTTGAGAGTTCTTTCCATTGTTGTTGTTCTAAATATTTCTTCTTGATCAAGAGATAATACACAATACACGTCCCTTGCACCAGGAGATCCATGGCTTCTGCTTTGTAAATTTTTCACCTCACCTAAATATGATTGACCAAGTACTTTTTAATAAGCAAGATATTTATTATTTATAAATTAATAGAGTTAACTAATTTCTCACTTACAAAGTAAACAGAATTTTTCTATTTCCATAAAAACAAAAAAATATAAACTCTACTGCAATATCTAAGAAATTATGTTCTTACAAAATTAATTGACAAGAATCTTGTTTAATTGAATTAATTTTTTTAATAATCAGTGGTGAAATATTTAAACAATTAGATATTAATAACAATTGATTAGTAGATTTTTAACGATTAATAAATAATGAGAACAAAATTTATAAAATAGATTTATAGATCTGATTAATTTAAGTAATTAATGATACTAAGCTTATTTAGTAATATCTCATTACAAAATTCATACATTTTATTGTATATTAATAAAAAAAAGTCCAACTTGTAAGTAATGTATTATAATAATTAATAAAGATAATTGTATATCAAGAAACGCATAAAATTGGAAAAGATACATAAGTAATTAATAATAAATTGAAAAGATACTAAGGAAATATTTATATTTGGCCTATTCAAAAAGAATATTATTTTTGCATAGTAAAGTCAAGTTATTTCGCTCCAAGACATAATGAATGTAGCGAATAAGACGCTATATTTTGTTTTCTTAAATTTATACTGTCATACTAACGTGTATAAAAACTATGTCATAAGCAAAACAACAATAATTCTTGATATATTTAGGATAGAAATAATAAAAGGGCGAAATTTATAATTGCTGATCATGTGTGACGAATTTGATTAATATTTTTATATTAAAAAGTGATCTTTTATGATATCAATAAGTATAATCAATTCTTTTCAGTGTTAACTAACTAGAAGCATATATTCGCACAGGGACAACGGTGCGTGGGAGTCGAAAATGTACGCTTACGTGTGTTGATCATTAAAGTTTAGCAGAGATACCACTACCATATGATTGTACAACAGATTTGTCAAGTTCATACATGAAATGATCAAATGACCTATAATATTATATTTTTCATTGAAATAGTAAAATCGAATAATCGAAGAAGTCGAGTTGGGTGACAAACGGGTCCCAAACAAGTAGCACGCGTATAATAGCACCTCGAACTTCTTCAAATAACAATATCCTTGTAATATCAACACATGATAGAATTCGTTGGAGTTTCACATTCTTAGTAAACGATGTTTTTAACAAACTTTCGTACCGATTTTAATCTTTAGTCTTTCTTCAACGCGAACTAGGCGCGTCTCTTCGGCCATGTTACCTCCATGACACTACTGAGTGAGTACATGAACAGAATACAAGGCGGTACGTTCATTCTGTGAATGGATTTTAAACAGTATCGTGCTAAGTTATACGGGCGCCCAATCTTAAATAATATGCACGTTGATAATTTTTATAAAGATTTGTGATAACGGTTAATTGTAGTTAATAGATGAATAAATAGGGAAATCTGACAATAAGAATATAAATGATGAATAAAATTTGATTACTAATTCATCGGCATCTGTTTAAAACAGATACAAATAAATTGAAGATATTTGTCTAAGAAACGTTTTTCGTGATGAAAATAATAAACGTAAAAGTTATAAAATAGGTAATACTATTTACTCGTACAATGTTATATTTATTTACGTTTTATTAATTATCTATATCATTGAAATTTTCAAATATGATATACTGTTATATATTATGTAACATATATATTATGTTACATAAATTACAATAAATTACAATGGGAGAGACAATAAGTATTTAAATTTGCTTTCCTCCCATGATAAAGAATATTTAATGAATATAATTATTAAAAAAGCTCATTCTGTTTACATGCCTTATCTACGCAACCAGTGCATATATGTATGCATATATATGTACGATACATTTAAATGGCATATTATAATTTTTCAGTACTCAGACGAGTTATAAATATAATGAATTGTATCACATATTTTACACAAATACATTATCCATTCATTATTGAAAAATACATTAAACATTTAATAATTAAATATATTTTCTTAGTCAGTAGTAAAACAAGATCAAAATTACATGTTTCACATCTCTTATAAATATTATAACAGTTATTAATACGATTGTCCTAAATATTATATTAGGTATGTAATATATTTTACGCTATATTTATTATTCTCAATTATTGTTCCATCGACAAAAGAAGCTAATTTTAAGTGGAGTAAATTGACTTCAATATATTAATTTCAATTATGAAATTTCCACTGTTTTATAAAATATTTCACGTTTTTATAATTTTCCTTGTTCCATTGGGAATTACAAGTAAATTAGGTAAATAGTACAAGCGAGTGCAAGTAAATACGAGCAAATAAGTGAATTATTAACGAAAACCAAACAAATATGCAAGTTGGGCGTTCACGCGCGAATAAATGGTCCAGGTATTATAGAAATCGAGAATTGTGAGAAGGAAGGAAGCACATCTACTGAAATAACGAAAGAAGTTGTTCTCGATATACCAGACTGCATAAATATTAGAAGACATTCTGATACAAAATCATACGAAAGCATACGAAAGCAAATTTATTCTACTTATCCAAGTTTCAGAAAGTAACATTTGAGGGATTGTACATAGTTGTAAAAGTAAAGTTGATGGTCAATGTTCCTATATAAATAAACGCTTAAAAGTGCCTGGATATTTGTCTATCATTATCATCGTAGCCGCATACGATAAAATATTATTACAGGATTAAACCAATTTTTAAAGGCCAACGATACAATCATGAAACTTTGTAACTCGTATATAGCTGCCAAAACTTGCCGATATATCTTATCATGTATTTGGCAAGCTCTCTACGTTCAGACTCTTTAATTTCTGGATTATAAGTCAAACTTCTAAATCGATAGATTTCTGATGTCGAAGTAACGATATTCGAATACCAAGTATATGTATAGCATTGTGCATTATATGTACGCACGTCTTTTAACAGGCAATTTAAACTAATAGCCTGCTGATTCCATAAAAAAATACCAAGCGCTGTTTTCTAATTATTACTTCATCGTTAATTCGTGTACTTTGATCAAATTCAAATACTGTTGTTACAAATGGACCAAAGTGTTCGGATGCTTATGGGTGACAGTGTATGCAGAGTAAAATTACTATTCCTATGATTCGCTGTCCTTCTCGTCGCATCACTCTTGGCCACTATCTATACTCTATCTTTATTTCAATGCGTTAAGTTTGTCCGCCTGTCGTAGAACGAGAACAAACCTCTATGTTGGAGTATGGTTAACTACACTCGTGTAAGTGGTGAGCCACTTCCTGATGGCGCAATAGCCCGTTTCCTCTCCTCTGCGTTTCTCTTTGCTCCTCGCTCTTTGTGGAACTCTATAAACCACATTGCTTTTCCACTCCTCCTACGTCATTCTTCTTTCTCGTCTTCTCTCTTACTTTTACGTCTTGTTTGACTTTTCTCTTTTACTATAATTGTTGTACAAACACAATGAAAATATTGATAATAGCAGACATGATATTAATAATAATTAATTATTCTTTGTATATAATACAGTATATATATTATAGTATTTATATAAAATAATAGCGAATTAACGTATATTATTATTTCCGGTATTTCTAAATCAATACAAAATAGAAAAGAATAATGTGTTACTAACGTCGGGATATATAAATTTCACAATTTTTAAATGGGCCATTAAAAGACGTTCAGAGAAAAATAAATTCCAACATGTTTCTCCGTAATGTTATTAAACGAAGAACTAATTAATATCCAATGCACAGTGGCTACAAAACGTATTCAGCATTGGCACGTATCTTTATTTTCCAATGAAGCGTCTTTCTTTTCTTCTTTTTCTTTATTAATCAGATTCTACATTTCATTTCTAAAATACGTGTCAAGTTTTCATAGCCGTACGAAAGTACTACTCGATGATACGAAATTTTATATATTTGGAGTCAATTTATTATTAGGTAAATTCTACGATAAATACGGTGGTACGCCGTTGAATTAAATAAATAATAAACTTCTGTCATTATGTTGAAACGATCTTCACATTTTTACAATGCAAAATGAAATTGCATTTTCTCATCTATACCAATTTATGGTGTTTTTAAATGAAAATAAAGTACACAAAGGCGAAAAAGTTAAAGTTGTGCATTCTTTTATGCTGGAAAAGTTACACATTGTATAGCAATTTTCATTCATTCAGTCAAGCAATTATTTGTATTCCTGTATTAGTTAAGTTTATGTAACGGTTTGTTATATTTGATGTTTCATTTGTGTGAAAATTTGCTTATACGAAAATGTGTATATCGGGCCTTGTACTCAGTATCTACGGCTAATTTTGTACGATAAACGTATACAGTCATACCGTATATATTTACAAAGCTAATACGAAGAAATGGTAAATATTAGTAAACAGATTACAATGTTATTTAAAAGTTTAAATATGAATAAAATAGAAATTCTAGTAATTCCATATTATTCGGTATTGTGACATAGTGTTTTTCAAAAATAACAAAACAGCCGATGGAAGTTAATTATAAAACAATATATGCTGTAAAAGAATTACATGATAAAATACGATTGGTAGATTCGGATTAAAAGCTTTTAAAGCTAAACAGCATATGAGTACCGGCTAATATTTTGCTTCCATTTCCATGCAGACTATACATTTTACAGAACGGAAGAATAATTTTTCATTGTCAATGCGCGACCATAAGTAACCGTTCTCATGAAGCTTACTTACCATGGCGTGACTCTTGAGCAAATATTTCAAACGTGTTTTTAAATACAGATATTCAAATTAATAAAATAAAACTGTAGCTCAAATTACAATCGGATAGCTTACATTTTAAACATTCCAGGCATTGCATATTGCGATATTCGTAAATAATTTAAAATAATTTTACGAGTAAGTAACTAGTTAGGTAACATTAAAAATTGTTACATGTTTGTTACGTTATTTCGTAAAATACTAATTTATTTTCACACATAGTGAAACAATAGAAAGTTGCCAGTTTTGGCTCTCGCTTCCATATAAATATAAAATTGTTTGAAACGATACATCTACTGGTATTAAGCTCTTCGAAAAAGTATAATTACAGGCTGTAGGACAAGAGGTAAGAAAAGCTGCTCCTACAAGTTACAGTGGAAACACAAGTTAGTGAATTCATAAATATGTAAAAAGTTAAGCAATATAATAATTCTCCTTGCGCGTTATTTGTTTTAGGCTTTTAGGTAGCGGCACATGAGTTAGAGGACAACTCAAATCATGTTGTTGTTTTGCCTCGGAGTACCAAGATCGTTAGGATACACGTAATGTAAGAATAAATAAACTCCGTCAAACAAAGACGAATTTGAATTTTCCGACTCTCCCCCGACGGTTACAAATAAGCGGACGCGATCGCAAGGAAGAGTTACAGTCAGTTGTCGATCAGTTATCAACCAGTTATCAACGAATTATCAGCGATCTAAGTAACGAGTCATTAACGATCCTATTTTACGATTTATACGCTGTACGAGCGTCTCAGCGAATATAGTCTGTATATTAATTTATTCTTTTAAATATATTCGACGATTTCAACAACAAGCAATAACATTTAATAAATCCCATGATCAACCATCCTACACAAGTCCTCTTCGTGCTCTCCTCTTTTCCTTTTTATCGTGAACATGAATTATGTTTTATGTGAATATTACAATAGCTTGCCACGAGAGCCAAACTTCATAACTGTACTACACTCGTAAAATCTGGAAATTTGTTTAAATTGTGGCAGTATGATATTTAAATGGCGAAATATGGCACGTATGATATTTAACGCTAAAATGACGTTAAGATAAGAGAGAAAGTGATATCTCAATTTCACTTTTAAGATAGCTAAGTACGATGAATTGTGTAAAGTATAAAAAATTATAATTGAGCTAATGTATGCGTGACATAGTATAAATTACCCTTTAATTGGACATATCTATGATTTCTAATGTAATAGGTAAACTATGAATATTTACGCAAGTCCATATGTCTTTAGGAATAGAATTGAAAAGATAGGACTTAATTGAAAAGAAAATTGTTTTATCCATTAACCGTTTTAGTGCCAGGGATTTTTAAAAGAATCCGTGTTGGATCGTACCATGCGGCGCGATAGCGCTTCGTTCATTTATTTGAGAGAAATGCCTTTTTTTCGCTTATGCAGGTGGTTTACGATTATTTGAAAAAAAAGTAATTACGAGAGGAAACTCTGATATGACTCGCGACGAGCTACATTCGGAAACGAGCGCGTTGAGAATTGACGATCCTGACCAAACATCGCGACACAGTTCATCACAGTACACGAACAGCGCGTTCGCGTTGCGTGGCGCTGAAACGGTTAAATATTGTAAAATTTATTTATTATACTATGGATATTTTATATATATATGCGTGTGTACATATTCTGTGTATATTTGCATTTTCAAAGTTTCCTATAAAAATCCACAGTTTGATAATAAGCTAAGTAAAATCTTAATAACTCAAACATAATCCGGAATTTTATTAGTTCGTGAAATAATAAAAATGAATGTCACTCGATTCATGTATATGGAAGGAAAGACCAATATCTATATCATCCGCGTGCATTCAGCATAGATTTCATTAAAATATTATCATTATTAATATTACGTTATTTATTTTAAAAAAGTTAAGGAGATTAATTAGGTACCGTTAGTTATAGGAAAGAACAATATGAACAATTAAGTGAACAAAACATATGCTAAGTCGATTGAATATAGTTTGAAAGCAGGATACAATTCCTTTCGACGAATATACGGAAAAAGGAGATGCGGAGGCTGCACACCATACACCGTTTAGAAGCCACATTTTAGCAATTCGATAAATTGAAGAGCCGGGAGAAGTGATCATGTTGCAAATATTATTTATTAAATTTACTTTCGATGTCGCAGTTATTAATTTATTATTTATTTATTTATTCTTAATCCCGGAGTTTATACAGGGAGGTTGGTAACTGGTGGTACAAGCGGAAAGGGGGTGATTCTACGCGAAAAAAGAAGTCGAAAATATAGAATAAAAATTTTTCGTTTGAGGCTTTGTTTTCGAGAAAATCGACTTTGAATTTTCGCTCGGTACGCGTGCACTTTATCACGTCTCGTTATAACGGAACTCACTGTAGATCGTTGTCTCGGTGGATATTATCGCAGTTTAAGTTTGTTTTTGCCGTAACGGAAAATTAGGAATACATAAGGAAATAAAATGAAGTAATCATAAAGTTTATTATTACAAAAATTGCTGAAAATGTTGCCCATTCTGCCGAACACATACTCCTGCTCTTCTAATTAAATTTCTATGAACACTTTCTAACGTATTCGATCGTTTTAAAGTATGAAAGGTTACAATAATCTTTTCTTTCAATTACTCGCAATCCAAATTCTATTAAATTCAAAATCGATTTTCTCGAAAACAAAGCCTCAAACGAAAAAATGTTATTCTATATTTTCGACTTCTTTTTTCGCGTAGAACCACCAGTTATCAACCACCCTGTATATTGAAATAAATGAAAAAATACCGTGCGAACATATGTTCTACGTACATTAGTATCTCAGTTATGGATGATTAAAGAAAATCGTTTTACACTAAGGATATTCCTTAACACTACCGCAAACCTATAGGGTGAGAAATAAATCCATTAGATTTCTGATTTTGAAACGTTTCAAATCTATTATGTATTCAACGCAAATGAGCAATGTATACGATCTACGAAAAAAGATACAGAGGATGGAAAGTGGATTTGAGGCTATTTGAAAAATGCGCGATATTTTCAAGCGAACATGAAACTCAATGTTAAAACGTGCAGTAACGCGAGTTGAAGCACAAGGTGAACATTTCTTTAATTATCTATCACTCGAAAAGTAAAGTTCGTAAGACGTATATTCATTTTTATGAATGCTTTTTTACCTATTTCAGTATGTAGATTCATCCCCGAAATAGAAAGATGCATTTATAATTTACCCTGTATGTAGGGGTAAATTTAATCTCTGGACGTCTAGAGATAATAATCATTTCTGGGTCTTTGAGTTAAACCAAACTTTAAAGAGTTCAGCCTGACTAAATGAATCGATGTCTGTTAAACCAGAAAGAAATTAATATTTACGTTTAGAGATCGTTTGGTGAATCTGTTAGAATATTAACTTCGTGTGTAGTAATTAAAATATGCACGATGCGATAGCCCGTGAAAAGTGCCTTCAAAACCCCCACAGTAAGCAAGTCTCATTGGAAGTTTCAATTGCGCTTTTCACGCATTCTAAAAAACCCAAGAATCCTCCAGAACATTCCGGGGTTCGACGCTTGTAGTGTCAACTTCTCAAAACAGTTCGAGTTGTTTGGCCCAATCTTAAAAAGGTTAATCCGTCTTAAAATCTGCCCGGATATTAATCTAACTGTCTGTAACATTTTAACTAAGTCGCAAGAAATAGAAAATGTACATTCACGAGACCTCGTTATTGTACAAATACGAATGATCTACGCTGTAAGTGCACGATCGTCACGTCCACCACTGGGGAGTTCCTCGTAAGGAACGAAAAATCTAAACAGAAACAATTACACCTAATGTGAAAATATACTGTTAACACTTTGACTGGCACGCCGAAATCACATGTTCGCTCAGGACGCCACGGGAGTATTTTTATTATTCAAAGCATATAATGGCAAAATAATAATAAATTGATGATGTAAGACAACATTCTTCCCCAATGGACCGTTTATGTTATTGGTGGTCACGGGCGACCACCATGGCGCCTTGGTAACAGCTGATAGCGACATATTATAACAAGGCTTCGTTTATTTCAACGAACCATTAGCATTTATTTCATCGTAAGCAAAACGTCTAGAATATATTGTTGAAACGTGTAGAAGATATTAGTAAACGGTATTTGCTCATTCTACATATAATAGTAAGGTATGTTCACACTTCTAACTTCAATTATATGATTATAAAACAGCATTTACGACTATTTTTTAAGCTGTGTTTATAATAATATTCGTAGATTACCGCTCAAAGATATGGATGCAAACACAGTGCACCTTTAGATGCAAGATTTGTTCTCATCTTTGTTTTTATTGATGTTCTAATAAAAATGTTTAATTGTTCAATGGGGCACTTTTTATTTCAAAGTATCTTCTATTTATCGGTTATATTCAAAATGCCCTAACTGTCAATTTTCATTCAATTTTTACAATTGTAAGAAGTTCAAGCGCTCCGGTCATCAATGACCATCGTGGCGTCACAGGAGAAACGGTGGCCGGTCATATATGACCAACGTGGCAGTCAAAGTGTTAATATATGAGCGTTAGTTGCTCGAACGATCAAGCTAAAATATGCAGAGTGTCCCAAAAAGTTAAGGTTAAACTTCAGGAGCAAAAAAGCAAAAATGTCTTAATAAACATGGATCTGAATGTTTTTAATATCGGAGTTATAAGAGGCTTTTATCAATGGAATATCATCTATTTAGGAATGTTATATGATAAGGAAACAATTGGTAATTTATATGCATGTACATAGTTTTCCATATCGTGACCGGACTAACAGTACCTTCTTAGGATGCTATTCTTCGACAGGTTCTGAGAGTTGATGATAATATCGCTGATATCAATTCTTCACAATCTCGAAAATTACCTTCCAATGTTCGATATAGTCAAACCTTTGTTGATGTATGACACTGAACACATTACTAATTAGGTGCATACGTGTCGGGAAAATTTCTTTACGCAGTAAACTTTCTTGTGCAGTCGCCAACTTACAGTTGAAAATGTCTCGATACGCTCCCGCCATGAGTGACAAGACATTTGCTAATTTTAAACGCAAGTTTTAATAAAATAGGTTTTTAACAAAAACCTTCAAAATATAATATAACTTAGCTTCCCTTATAATACACGCAATTAATAACTATTGGTTTTCTTTTGTAATAACAACATTTATCTATGTCTATAATAAATATCCCGAGACTCAGCCAGAGTAGTATACATGTACAATTGATGGTTGATTTCACGATGTCAACAAGAACTATGTGTTGTCCAGTTTATATCTTTTAAAATGATTAATTTGAGAATATCTCGATAATCTTAGACTCTATCATGTATAATACTTCTTTACGTAAAGTTTGATGCTTTATTCGAATTCGAGAAGAAACGTTAAGCATTCTATCTAAAAAGTTGAAGGTGCCCATCATATTTTGATGAAAAAAAAAAAAACAAATAATAACAAAATAATTACAATAATGTCATTCTGGAAAGTAGTACCATGGTAATACATACAGCTTTTACTCGAAACATTTTTTTGTACAGCGAATAATTAATTTATGAGTTATGTCATGTTGCGAGACTTAACCTGTACATGCGTTACCCTTCTTTTCTTTTAAAAATAAATATTTCTATAACTCTTAGAATAACGCAGATAAAAATCTATCTTAAAGTATGTACTCTATAAGCAATACCATTATACATATCTAATCTGTCATTTCCTTGCATTTCTAATGTTTCGTACATTTATTATAAGAATTCTATGACAATATAATAAGATCTTTTATCGAATAGTATTAATGATCTAAATAGTAAACTATGTCATAAGACACTCATATGGTACATAGAGTGATGAGATCAGTTTTTAGTGGAATAATTGTACTACTGTTGTTAATCCTAAACACTCTTATCCACACAAACAAACATAAATAGATATTGCTCCTATTCTTCCTTAATAAAGTAATCAAAGAATGCTTCGTTTGAGGCTTAATATATGAAATATTATAGCAGTAAAAAGTACATAACCAACCACTTGTAAATATGACTTTTATTCATACCGCTTTCACAATTTATTCTATCGTAACATTAATACCATCACCAAATAGAAAAAAGAACATGCTTAAAACAACATTCCTTTAACAATATAAAATTATTTTTTTTTAATATTTCCATTCTTAAATACCATAAGATTAAAACTAAGTAGTTGACAGAGTACGTCTGCATTTTGTGAACATATCCTTGTTAAAATAACAATAGTTTATGCTCTGTTCCTATGATAGACTTATAAAATCCTTCTAGGTATTTTATTGTCATGTATCTTCAAAAACTAATATATTACTATAGAACTTAGATGACCTCTAAATCTTTTAATAATCATTTGTTTACGTTCATAATACATTCATGTGTTATTAGTTTCTTCTTTATGTTGGAGAGTAATACATAGGTATTATGAATAGTTTTAAATGAAAATGGCCAAAATGAAGAAACATAATTGCCAGTACAAATAAAAAATTTGTCATTAATATTATGAATATTTAAGAATATCTATGTTTTTGTATCCAGTATTGTACTGGGGTAAAAGCTACACAGAATATTTTTTTAACATTCTCCGCATTTTCCATATGAAAACATGATATTTAGTTCCGAATATCTATTATGAAAGATAGTTTACATAAATTCTATAATTAAGATATTGACATTTATATTGTAACATGTATATTAGCAAATATTATTATATTATCATAACTCAGAAATATACTATAATTATTCTTAAATGTATTGAAATATAAGTTTTCTAAACAATTGATATTATAATGAAGGTATATGCGGTATTTCAAACATTTTAATACCATGGTGAAGGTAACAAAATTGATAAAATTTAAGTTTCTTTTTTATTTCTATGGCAAATCTTATCAAATGATTTAAAATTCAATGTCCGTAGTTTAATATTGAAAAATGTTCAAGTTATATCTTTTATATATATATATATCTTGCTTTATCAATTAAATTTTCAATATTTTCAACGTCACTTTATTTGAAAAGGACAAGCTCCTGTTGCATTTTATTAGAATTAATAATGATAGCTATTAACTATTAAAATAATGTTAAAATATAACCACATTTTTCATACTTCAAATACTTTCATACTTCTTTTATAATAATAAATATTTCAATATAAATATATTCTACATCTAAAGTGTAAGATTACAGAGGTTATGAAATTTTATTGTTTACCACTGACAACTAATTAGGAAAAGATGTCCAACATTTATTGTCCAATTACGTATTTATAAAAACACTATTTATATATATTTGAGATCTTATTCTCATTTTATTAGCTATATTTACGTATTAACCGAAAACTCCTCTGTATTTTTAAAACGTCAGAAAAGATCAATTCAAGGTATAGATGGCATTTACATCGATATTCGTCAACCGAGACGACGCAAGATTTATTTTAGTTTAGAAATTAGTCAACGATCGTAAAGGGAATATAGGTGTACGGACGTGCTTTTTCGCGTCACTTAATCGGGCCAAACTTTTAAGTACTTGCTTATCGGAGGTCAAGAACTGAAAGAATGACCCGTAAGTAACTTGCATTACTGTTTATACGAACATATACGAAACAGCCACAAAAGAACAGGGAAAACTTGGAACAGTGTATACTTTGCATCTGCCATTTGTGAATATGTATTTTAAAGATTGAAAATACAATATTTCAGCGTGAGTTATAATTGATTGTTTACATTTTTTCCGTTTACTTGTAAAAGAAATAATTTCTAATAAATATGTATAATTTTGCTTTATCATAATTCTTCGTGTCTAAAGAATTTATCCCTCTTACATTGTTCTGTTACATTTACATTTTTTACGAATTGTAAGAGTTTTTATTTTATATTTCGTTATTTTAACAATTTCTTGCCGAGGAATACACATTTTGTACAATTTACGTAACTATTTCAATGTAGTACTTAGGGTTTGGAAGGTTTTGCTCAAACTGGCACTTCTAGAAAATTCCTAATTCGAGTTTATGGTTATAATATTATCTCATATTTGTTATTTATTGTGTACTTTTGCTGCGAATATATTATTATATTTTTATTATAATTTACTACTTTATGCCTTAATATTAGGCATTAAAATGTAATTTCATTTCTATTGATTAGATCTTTGCTCATGTTAAACTACAGTTAAATTCTACTACTTAGACTAACTTTTATTCACAATTGACGCAATTATATTACACATTTTTATATAGGTGGAAATCAGCGAGAGTTAGCACGAGCCAAAAATATGAAAAAGACTGTTAAAAAATCTGCAGCTGAACAAGACAGCAATAAGGGTCTTTCATTAGAACAACGAAAAGCAAGGTAACAGTATTTAATATGTATTAAAATTTTCTTGTATGCTCATGTATGTTTGATATTTATAAATGTATTATCAACATCATCATGCCATATTATATGATATAAATCTTTAGACATACAAAATGTAATAATTACAAAGCAATATAAAATTTTAGGTTATATGCACATATTTTCTGTACTTAATTTAATTATCGTTGAGAATTACGTTAAAAAGCTAGATAACGTTAGATCCATTTTAATAGGATTTTTAAATGGTAAGAACATTTAGAGACTTCAAAATAATTAATTTCAAATTTTTTGCATACACTGTGTATTGTATTACGTGAATACTGTTTTTATTGTTTTAGGGATGCAGAACGAATGAGGGAGAAACAACTAAAGAAACAACAAGAACAGCAAGAAAAAGTAAAGCAGGGTGCGAGATAATCCCTACTATTGCAAAATGTAAATTGTTCCATGGAATTCAAGAATAAAATTTTAAGTATGGTTTTAAAATTCTTGATTCTAAAACATCAAGGCTATGCTTAATGTGAGTGCATAAAGAATTCATAGTGTTTTTAATTATAGAAAATATCTTCAGACTGTATAATGCAATATATATTATAAAACTAGATACAATTAATCATGTTTGCAAAACATTAATAGCCAGTGTGTATAAAAATATTGTTATCTATATTGTAATGATTAAAGAAAATGCACGTTTGACTGGATCACTTAGATATAAGGATATTAATTAATTAAGTATAAGAGTATTTATAGTACTAACCTTTAATTTGTAAATTCGAGTTTTCAGTTATTTAATATGATGTACAAATGATTCATAAATTGTACTACGTAAAAGAGACATACATTGTCATTTTGTTTGGCTCATAATAAATTGTTCAGTTTTAAAATAAATATTTTAGAATTTCTTGTCTCTATACTACATTAATATTAGTAATTCTATTTAATTATTTTTAATACATTATATTATATAGAGCAGATCATTCAAATAATTGGTACTAATATCAACAGGTATACCATATATCTTTATTATGTGCTTTTGTTTGCATTTATTGTACTTTTGTATTAAAGTGAAATTCTAATCTTTTATCAATGAAATTTCTGTATTAATGGAAGTTTCAATACGTTTAAGATAGAATATGTATGGAATTTACAAAGAAAGAAACGGTATTAACTGACCATTACCTATATTTTATTGCACTTTCCCAGAGACAGTACATATATAACATATTTATTTATTTATTACTTGAAAAGCCTGATATAAATTACAAACATTTGGAATATTTGAAAGGGATATATGAAACAGCGGTAAAAGAACGTGGAATTTTCTAATAATTCATATGTAATGATTGCCGAAAGGTAAAAATCTTAACAATAAGATATATATATATAAAAAAAAAAAAAAAAGAAGAAAATGATAATACGTTGTATCGTACAATAAGCACGTTATGTAGCCTCTAAAGACTAAAATCCTTATAAAATAGAGTATAATTAAAAACCATTTTCGACTTATTTCTAAAAAAACTAAAAGAATCCAAGATTTGTATTTTGTTTACCACTAAATTGTGTTTGTTAGCTCACTAATACATTTACAAGCAGAGGACTTCCTCTCTTATTAATCGTTTATAGATTATCAAACTTTTCATATATAAGGAACCGTATTATATATTGAGCATTTATTTAATTATACTATTTGTTTCAAAGCATAACTATAAATTTTCGTCTGATGCATTTGTATTAAGCGAAGAAAGAAAATAATTGAATAAAGAATTAGTTTGTATGAAAGATTTTCGAAACAATGATAATGATATAAATGCTGTATTACATTCTATTTTAGATCAATTTCAATATGTGTAATATAAAACGAATAAATTTGAGTATATATGTATATAAATTTGCAGATTATAAGCAATACATATCATAAATATAGGAATACTTTTTTTATCTTAATGTTGCCTCCATTTTACTCGAAAGAACATGTTTTACCAGATAATTGAATTTTTCTGTAAATAAGTTTTGTAAAATAAATGCGAACCGTGATTTGTAAATTGTCCGTCGTTTTTAACAATAGGTAAAAGAAATATTCTTCACACACGTTTAAACAAAGATGTAGTATAGTAAAAGAAAAAATGATATTGTATTATTATCGATATATCAAATATTAGAATTTATCTATTACTAATATCCTAGTTTGCAGCAACTAAAATATGTCTACCGTATGAGAGAATTTTCTTCGCCTAAACATTTAAACTTTCCAAAATTCAATATAAAAATATGGAATGATTACACATTAAACAATATTAACTTGAATATTTTTTAGTAATTAAATATGGATCACATATTCTGCTTGATAAATAGATAGATATTTTTATAAGATTCTTGACACCTAATATAAGTAAATACAGAATTATCTTTTATAAAACTTTTAACAAATGGAATATTGTTATACGAGTTAAGAATAATGTCCGAAGTTATTAGAAAATGATAAAATTGTATAAATCTGATAAATATGTAAGATATAAGCTTAATTTTATCCAGTTTTTCAAATCATATTTGTAATCGGATACTAATGAATCGATTTGCTTGTCCATAGTACTGTTTGTAGGGGAATAAAAATTAAAATTAATCAAATATCAAAAAGTTACATATCTTACCGAGTTAGACGAAAGAATACATCCATAATTAAGATTAAGATTCATACTTAAGACTGTATTAATGTAATAGAATCTCGATTATAAATTTTAACATATTGATTGTGTCTTATATAAGAATATCTTAATAATCCAATGCAAAACATTACTAGTAGAATTATGACTTTCGATTAAAGTTTTTAAATGAATATAACATCATTAATTTCGAACAGGTATAAAAGGGTATAAACAACAGCTTAATAGCAAACGTTTTTGAAAAATCTTATCTATTCAGTGAAAACGCTTATTTATCCGTTGGAAAATACCTAAGACATGTAATCAAGTTATGAAAACTTAAGGTTGTAACGTGTTATAACATAAAATTGAATATGCTGCAAATTATGTCATTTATTAATGTACATTTAATATTGTATACCGGATACGCAACTGGATCTAGTCATAATTCTGAAATTAGTTTAACAAATATTTTAACTTTGATTCTGTAAAAATCATTGCATGAAAAGTACAAAAGCACTGTGATGTTTCTTTCCTTGTATTTCATATGATAAGTCGTATAAACTTAAAATATTTCATAAACTGGTCAACTTTTGACCTTTAAGCCCTATTATCTTTTTTCTTCTTTTTCTTTTTAATAGAGAATAAAAAGATACTTTGATAGGTATATAAAAGAATGTATAGTCTCATTTAGTCAAGGAAACAGAGATGACCCTAAAATTTCCAAGACATTTCCACTTCTTCCAAAGTGAACACATACAGCAGCAGGTCATGCACCATTCGAAGCTATTCAATTTTGTTTTGTGAAATATTTTTCTGTCTCTTGCCGTTTCAGTCACACTCTGGCCCAGTTGCATGGGACACCCTGTATATTTATGTTTGACATATTATTCATGTTTTGCACTAAATTATTAATATATCCTATCTACATCGTAAATCCTAATAACAGTATAAATATTAAGGACTTAATAGTAAACCGTAGATAGTGTTGTACACAATTGTATTCCTGTAGATATATTTCAAAATCGATTTCGCTTCTAAAGAGTTAATTACTGAATATAACATAGATATTGTAATATTTTTACAAATATTTAATACATATATAGAGTCGTTTTTATTATACTAAAAGTGCTTAATATTATATGGTATAAATATCCTGTTTACATCTATTTCGAAGACATATCATTGTCGTATGCCTTTCTTAGTTCATACGATACAAGATAAAGTGCATAGTGTACTTGGAAACTTGACAAAAATTTGTCCCTCTGTTAAAATTACAGTAATAATAAATGCTAATTGAGCTTAACTATTGGAATAATATACTATTAAAACATTGTGTTTGTAATATTAGCACCATAACTGTATGTATCATTTTGTAGACGAGTTGTGCACTCAGAGCTAATACGATTAAATTGAGTTTACTACGTATACCTGTGAAATACATTAGAAATAGAACTATAATGTAATAATGTATCCAAAATTGCACGTTACAAAGTTTCCTAAATATATAATAAAACTTGAGAGTATGGAAAACAAATAAAATTTTGTACATAAGATAGTTGAAAGTAGCGAGATAGGGAAAGAAAATTATGATTCATTAAAAAAAGAAAAGAGAAGAAAAAAGAAGAAGAACGTAAATAGGGGGATGTTTTAAAATATCAGCACAACTCCAATATCAGAATGTACGTACATTTTACACGTTTCGTATTAGTATGTTTAAAAAATACATATAATACATTTATAGCCAAGTAACATTTGGGGTTTTTGAGATAAAAATTGTCTAATGGAAAATTGGTTGGGAATATTAAAAATGTTGTTTCTAAATAAAGTAATGGAGTTATCAGAGAATGTGTGACATCACTTTATAAGTATCAATGAACATTGTAATATCTGCTCTAAAACTTTATTACATTAATTTATGAAAGAAACACAACAACAAAATGTCATGGTATAATTTAGGCGAGAAGATGTCTTTATTGTTTAAGTAAAAAGAGAAAATGAAGAGAAATATGTATATATATTTTTTAATCACAGCTGATAAAAACATTAATTATATAATGTTTCTGTCTTGCTTGTCCGAACATTGAGCTTTTTGTCAAATTAGCCAAATAAGTTTGAAGATGCGTTAATGATTTTTCGTTTTTGATTCGCGAGGCTACAATATACAATGTATAGCAATATAGGAACGTTTTCCCATTATATATCATCAATATTATTAAAAACCAATAAAAGTTCATATTTCAAGCGTGACGCTACTCCGTTTAGCTGTAACAACAATTTAGAAAGTAACCTTTCCTTCGTAGGTTGAATAGTAATTGCAGAGTAATTTGTAATAGTTTGAAGCTATTAGTTTTGCGTAGCATATTATTTTAAGTATATATTTATAATAATATAATAGGAAGAAATAAGTTTTATTAATAACTTTTTTATATCTGTTCTGTTTATATGTACGTCGATATATTTTTATAACTGCATTTCACTTGTATTCAATTATGTTGCATAACGATACTATTGAGCGACCATAGAAAAGACATGGAAACATATGATTTAATGTAATGAAACGAATAAGATTTTAACTGAAATGAATTATAATGTGATATTTAATGTTGTAGTTGTTGCTGTAAAAGTATCGCGGAAGAAGTGGATAAAAGCAACAAAAGATGAAAAGAGTGTGTGAAAGTTGATTTCTCGTAATATTCCTTTTAAAGATTGAGAGAACATATAGTGCAAGTTTGAGCGATACAGTGAGCATGTAAGCGCGATGGATGTGTCGAAGGTGTTGATGGTGGTGGAGGTGGCGGTGGCGGTGGTGGAGGAGGTGGTGGCATATATAGCCATCCGGTACTAGTTGGCCAAACGGTACCTGGTGGAGAGGAAACCGGAAATAACGAATTCGTATTATTTCCGGCTGCTACGTGCGGCGTTGGTCCACCCTCTACTCACATTACCTAAAGTACAGAAGTAATGTAATTCGTATAAATATTACAACAGCTAATTGAAACTATTAAGAGATGTTTAATATGTATAATTTGTATAATTTGTATGATCTGTTTAGTTTGTTTAAATAAAATGGGCAGAAGAAGCACTACACGAGCATATCGGCAAGGAATATCTATAGAAATGGCTGAAGAAATTATAAAAAATACCTAAGGGTATCTAAATAAGGGTACATAAATGCTAACACGAAACAACAAGGCTAGAACGTACAACAATAAGGAAAAAGACGCAAAGTACTAACCGGAATTGAATACTCGAATGGTCGTGACAAAGAAGTTAACGATTTTTACAATTAATACAATCGTACAAGGAGTACAATTGGGTATACAGTACATATGGATAAAAAGAACAAGATCGTAGAATCAGCATCTGATAAATAATATCAGAACATAAATATTGACTCGAAAAGTCAGAAAGAAACGCTGTCAACAACAAGCTATGGTCGTTGACAGCGTATACGCACATTTGTACATACGCACATAAACAAACACACAGATGAATGTATATAATGCAAAAAACAGTGCAACCGTACAATTGGAAAGGACAAATTGAAACAGAAGCGGCAAACAGTGGCTAACGGAGGCGTCCGAACACTTACGTTCGTAAGGTTTTTGTAACAGGTGAAATACGAGCATTGAAATAAAGTATTCAAAGCAATATACATGTAGTACACATGTACTAAAGTTGTTAGTTTAAGCGCGCGATTTATTTAATACAATATTTAATACAAGGCTGAATAATACGTGTAAGCGGACATAAAGTGATTCTTTTAGTTTTTGAGTAAAGTAAATTTAAAAGTTTATCATACGCGTGTACTAGACCGATCGTTAACTAAACAGGATTCGGCGCGCTAAAATAAGAAGAAAAATTCATATAAACGTGTATGCCCGATACGAGCTTGTTCTCGAGTCGCAGCTTATTACTCTATGCTGGGTGTTACTTAGATTTTGGATCAACGATTTTCTGGCAAGTATATAGGTGTGGTGAGTAGGTCGTGTTGGCTTCGTTTGAATTCGTTCGATCATCGGTTATCGAGGCATTTAAAATCTCTTGTTTACATATAAAGGTCCGTTGATGCTGTCCATTGAAACTTTTTGGTCGTCAACGTGGCCGTCAGCAATGTCGCTGGCAAATCCGTATAAGCCGTTGAAAATAGTTGGACAATGTACGATGCGATGCGATGTATTCGTGTTCCTGCCGATGCTGGATCTGGTCATTTTGAGCAATTTCTCAAATGGGGAGGTAGGTAAAGGAGCTGCCTTCAAGTCTGCGTAAAGAATGTAGGAAGGCGCAAGCTGTTACTCGAAAACAAGGTCATTGTCATTGCCGTGTGTTCCGACTGACTCTTTTCCTCTATAGAAGAAACTTGGAAAGCCAGTTTTCTCGAAAACTAAGCCTCCGACGAAAATTCTTATTTATTTTTACTTAGGGTATTCTATCACCTCATACTCGCTTGTATTACATGTTATCCTATCTGTCATATGGAACATTTTGAAGTTTCATTAGCACTGCAAGAAGAGGCGATTATCGCGATAAAATAAATAAATAAGCAAATAAATAAATAAATAAATAAGCAAATAAATAAATAAATAAATACACACACGCACACACTCAGAGTTTAATATTTAGAAAGAAAACTATTGGTGTATTTGTTGCTGATTCTGCGATAATATGGGCCACTTGTAGCTTGAAAATACATAAATAATCTAACAGCGTTCAATTGTAGAATGGATTTTTAAGAAAAAAAAAGGTCGTTGTTTTTGTTTGCTAAATTCAACGCGTTTCTTTATATCCGCAAATAGTATTTGCTACAATCGATATCAATAATTACACAATTTTACGATAATCTTTATCCTTGTTGTTTATAATAAATTACAAGTTGTCATTTATGGAAATTAGTATTCTTTCGTTTCGTGTCATATTAGATTTCTTGGTATATTGTAAAAATATTGGTGTTAATTTCTATTTTCGAGTATTAGTTGTACAAGATAGATAGTAAGCTGTATAAGTATACAACGCAAGAATAAATGTACGTGGCAGTTGCCAATCAATTTCTTTCGAACAAGCGTTAGATCGTAGAACGTGCATGCGATGTTAACTAACATGCGATGAGAAAATGAGAGAATTTTCTTGTAAAGAATCAATTGTACGATTAAATATCGTTTAGGATGGTTCGTTATTTCGTAGAATAAGGTAACATCTTGCTCGAAATAATATTCCTGCTTCGTGCAATGCAACGAACGTAGAGCTATTGTGAATCGTTGTGAACGTCGTTGGTGATAATCACGCGTAATCCGGACAATTAAAGATAGTATCTGTCAGGAATCTATTTGAAATGTGTTGATAACCTATGCTTTATGTAATATTATCGAATTATTAAGTGGGAAATATGCAAAGAATATGTAGAATAACTGTTGCTTTAGATCGGTTCCTACTATTATACCTGTAAGATTTGACTAGCTTCGAAAGCTGTTCCAGGAAGTAATATAACAGGGCTGCTGACGTGTCCGCTTTCCACGCATATCATGTTGGGAAACTCGTCATCGCCGAAATCTGGTATGTCACGAGCCTTTTCCTGCCACGGATTCCAAACCACTGTATCGGGAAAATTGTACTTTTGTACTCGCATTTTCCTACCGGATACGACGTTAGTAATGATGTGTTCCGGCTGCGTGTTCTGATAAATTCTATCTGTCCATTCGCACACGGTCACTACGTCGCGACCTTCTTGAAAAATTTGGTTGTCTCTTGTCTGAAAAGAAGAATAGGTTTCTCTTAGTAGATATTTCTGAAAAATTAATCGATAGTAAAAAACCGATTTATTGGTTCGAAGGGAAAATTCGTTCCGTTTCTATGGCCAAATCGAACGACGGTGTTCGCTCTTCTGCGCGAGATAAATAACGGTGTTCGTTCGTTAGTCGATCGGCGTACAATTGTCGCTAAATGTTGCGAGAAAGAGACCGAGTCCAGGTTGCAAGGAATAAGCGACAGTGCGAGCGTGCAATCGTTGCAAGTTGCAGCAATTTTTGTCGCGTGTCTTCCTGCGTTTGAACTCGTGCCTGGTGAACGAAAAGCGACTGCTTGGAAAAAGTATTTCTTCAGAGCAATGGAATTGTGGCTAGGAAAAAACGGAAGGAACTTTCTGTCCTTTTCAACCTTGTTGATCGTCGATAACGTTGCTACGATTATACCTTGTCGATAAACGTGCATCCATGAAGGCCGGTAATTTGACATCTCCTAACATCTGGCACTTTAAAGTAAGTATGCAGCAATAAATTAAAACTAAACGTATGATCTTTACTAGGATTGTATACGCCAATGTTAAAATGTAGTTCCTTTTCCCGAAGTATCAGTCTGTATGTCAATTTGAATGGGTAATTCCACATTGATCGGGTGAATTCGCTGTCCATAATAGAGAAAATTGCTTCGACGTCACCGCTCGGCAAACGTTCAGGCGGCTTTTCTACGTTCCAACGGACGATTCTGGCAAAACCATGAGGCGGCCCAAACGTCCATGCTCCAAATTGTGCTGCATCAAGTGGAGGCAATACGCGATTAATATTATTAATTTCGTACATGGTGGCGGACAAAAGACAGTCGTAAATGGTAAAAATATTGGTACTTTATTGGGACAGATGTACCGACCAGGATTTGAAAGCGCAATTTTACGCAAATAATGGCTAAAGTTGTTGTAAATCGTCTACTTGATGTCAAGTTTCGTTTACTTGATTTGAATAGTAATTAGAAAATATGAAAATTGTATTTTCGTTTTACCATGTTTCTTGCCAAATCAACTGTTAAGCTTTCTTCCGTCCGCCACTCTATATTTTTCCTAATAACTTTTCTTTTATCGATCTCCGAGCAATTATTTATTTCATTTTGTCTGGCATACTTACGAAAAACGAATGGAATGCCTCCTCTAATGGCTTTCTTCCCATCGAATACCGCTTGCTTACTGAAATATAAAAAAATGATACTAAAATCAAACAGCGCAACCATACGATACGTTCTATCGATTTACACGTTCGGTCTCATTATCGTTAACGTTACTTTTATTCATTACAATTATAAATAACTTGATTCTTGACTAGTGACATCGAGTCACGCTCGTTATACGGATTAATAAAGTCAGTTTGTATTTTCTTTGTAATCCGATGTTTCCACGTTGTTTTTGTCAGAGACAGCAGATATATGATATACAGGGTGGTTGGTAACTAGTGGTACAAACGGAAAGGGGGTGATTCTACGCGAAAAAAGAAGTCGGAAATATAGAATAAAAATTTTTCGTTTGAGGCTTTGTTTTCGAGAAAATCGACTTTGAATTTTCGTTCGGTACGCGTGCACTTTATGGCGTGGAGCCATATTAAATCAATTGTCTATTCTGAAGAAATCGCAAGTTGCGAGTAATTGAAAGAAAAGATTATTGTAGCCTTTCATACTTTAAAACGATCAAATACGTTAGAAAGTGTTCATAGAAATTTAATTAGAAGAGCAGGAGTATGTATTCGGCAGAATGGGCAACATTTTCAGCAATTTTTGTAATAATAAACTTTATGATTACTTCATATTATTTCGTTATGTATTCCTAATTTTCCGTTACGGCAAAAACAAACTTAAACTGCGATAATATCCATCGAGACAACGATCTACAGTGAGATCCGTTATAACGAGACGTGATAAAGTGCAGGCGTACCGAGCGAAAATTCAAAGTCGATTTTCTCGAAGACAAAGCCTCAAACGAAAAATTTTTATTCTATATTTTCGACTTCTTTTTTCGCGTACAATCACCCCCTTTCCGCTTGTATCGCCAGTTACCAACCACCCTGTATATAATCCTTATATATGTCGAAGATGAAAGGAAACCGGAGTCTTTCCTTTGAAATTTTGGGAAAATCCTCTAACGCTTTAGCATAGATTCTATCATAGCCGTAATTACGCAATTGTTGTCATTCAATCTGATTATAATTGTTCGAGATTTGTGATAGCGACACAATTGGTCGCCGAACGTAGCCAGGGTCACGGGATGGACGTTTTGCCTGACGGAGGTGTGCGGTGGTTTTATGATTTTTCCTAGAAATATGGTTGTGGCGGCATACGGACTCAAGAACGGGCCTAGCCATGTGTGATTTTACCCCGGAGGTGCCAATACAATGGCACGCACGTTGTATTAATAATCAAACTCCAGGCAGAAACTACCTAGCAACGGCGATCGCAACTTTCTCGATGCTTTTAACGAGTATTTAACAAACGAACGCAATTGTAAAGCGAGGAAAATTTTCATCGGTCTATTATTCGTGCGATCGCCTTGGAAAGTTACACATCGCGCAGTTTATACCGAGCGTCCCGGCAATTGTATTTTGTGCTTTAAAAGAATTCTACGCTTAGTAAAGAGTTATCGAACCCAAGAACATTGTCGATCGCATCTTGCGCGTCCAAACAGCACGGTTGTTCGTTAAACTTTGTAAAAGTCATTTTCTACCTGTAAATATAATCTCTGTTGTACAAAACGATGGCTAACTCGAACGAAGAATCGTTACGCGCCCTAAACTCTAACGATAACCCGACATATATAACAAATATCGCGTTTAGCTAGTAAATTTATTAGTTTGACGGAAAATAGACTTTTAGTTTCTAGATTTCTAGATGTAGACGCATACGCGCTTCGTAATAACGTAGGATAATAACGCGCGAGATAAATAACCTACGGTGTATGACACATGAAAAAGCCTGATACCTCGAATGGAAGGAAAAATGCTGGAATATCGGAGATAGAAGACCGACAAAAATGAGCAGATACGCTATTATACGAGAGGAGGTCGTAACGTTGCGTTGTACGCAGCAACTAACATCGTTTAAACACCGTATAATTTGGTACATGGTGTTTCTCGAAGGAACGAGCTCTTGTACGAAAAATAGCAACGACAATCCTGATCCTGACGCAAAGTCCACCGACCAATCTTTCTCCTTGCTTTTCTTTAAACGTTTGATGAAATTTCATCTCGCAACGATGTAATTAATCTGAGATTTTCATGACCTTACGTTGTTCGCTTTTTCCCTTTCACGCGAACGCTATGCTCGTGAAAATCACGTATTTGTACGTATGTACGATTGTACGACCTTGTGACGAGTCAAATCGATCGACTCTACTCATTCTAAAGCTATCGATTTCGCATTATCCAGATACGCCATTTCTATCGAACGTCTTGGAAAGCGAATCTTTCCAAAATTCCAAGGAAAATTAGAAAATAGGAAGAGACGTTGGGAACAGGCGTTGTACGATTTCGAGGCAGACATACCGTGGCGATATTTATTTTACCGAGCAACGATCTTGAAAAACCCAAGAAATTCTTTAATTTGTAATAATAAGCGTCTTACGATGTTCCTTTAGCCGCTACTTACTTTTACCTTTTGCATAAACCAGGCAATTTTTCTTCCTAAGATGATACAAAAAGACTAAAATCATCCTCAGATAATAGATGTAATTATACTAAGTTTGAATATTACGAAAGTGCGTAATCCGAATGTAAGTACGTATCCTGTTGGAATAACGTCGCGAGATCGTAATGATATTTATAAATCAGAAATGTAACGACAGATTGCTTACTCGAACAGACAACGACTTACGTAGCTTTCGATTTCAAGCAATTTCAAAGCATATACCTTGTTGTCTCTGGTTTGCAACTCGATGGCAAGGCTGATTTTTATACGAAAGCATATCTCTCGTCTACTATAGACGTTTTAGACATTCGCAGAGAGTAGCAGTACTTTTCAACTTTGCCGTATCCGTTGATCGAACCAGCCAACTTAACGACCAAGACTTTGATTTTCACGCGTGTCCATCGTCGATACGTATATCCTACGGAATATCGTCATATTTCTTAACCTAATCACGTAATCCAGTTTTCGAACGCGCGAATCCTGCAAGTTGAAAGTAATTTTGAAAGCAAGTTTATCCGTTTACGCTGCACGGCTCCTCGAGGTGGACATACGATATACAAAGAGAAAGACGAGAGAGGCACTTGCTGGAGGGATTGTTGAGGGACGAAAAGAGAAGAGCAAGGTGGGCAAGAAGAGGACGCAGAAGGTAGTGAGAAAAGAGAGAGGAAGAAGGGGGTAGAAGGAGCGATGTACCACCACGAAGTACGACGCGGCGGTAGGAACGCGGCTGACGCCAAGCAAAAACGATCGACGCTGTCTGCCGTGCTTTTTGCAGGCATCACAGTTTCAACCTCTCCTCCTCGTCGTTTCTAGCTGCTGTTATCTGCCGCTACTGCTGCTCTGCTCTGCCCTGCTCTGCTCTGCTCTGCTCTGCTTTGCCCTGCCCTGCTCTGCTCTGCTCTGCTCTGCTCTGCTCTGCTCCGCTGCTACTTGCGAGTGGCGTGCAATTTCTGACGCAGTTAGCTCCTTCTCCTGGTATTCTTTACCGAATACTTTTCTGCTTTGTCGAACGAACGCGAGCTTCAGAGAGGACGTAAATTTTAGACTTTAAATCTCACGATAAACTATAAGCAGCATCAGCAGTGGTACCTATGATAGACCCTTAAGCAGTTGCTGAGAACCAATGAAAACGTTGGTAGTTATACTACATTTCCGACATTATCGTAGAGGAACGTGCTGATAAATCGAGGTTGAAACAAGAAATATAGCTGTCATCGAGCGAGTTTCGTATCTATCTTTGATAGGTAGCTGGCGCTACGTAAACTCAATGTTGAAACCTTCAGAATGCGATTGCAAACGCATATTCCAAACGTTTCAACATCTCGACGTTCAACAAATCCGCTCAAAGTCGCTCAACTTGGACGTTTTTTGCATTCGTAATATGATATTTAATGCGGCTACGTAACATATTCATATACAGAAACGTATATTATACAGTGTTTAGATTATAGAGTGGTACAAGGTAAGAAATTAGAAACAAGAATCCAACAGTCTGCTTGTAATAGGCTATGGGCTTGGAATACAAATAAATACATTATTATAATTAATATCGACCATTTTTCATACGTTTATGGCTTGTATGTACGTATGTGGCTATGTCGGTCGAATATATCACGAGCGGTGAAATTTCAAAGGGAAATTACACGAACGAGCTGTATTTGAAGCATATTTTTTACAACGCGTGTAACGCGATCCACTATTATTCTGCCATGCAAGGAAAAACGTTCTCAGCCGTACTTTAATCGCGTCGAGTGTATTACGAACGACGATAGAGAATTTCTAATCGGATTTTCCGAAAACACTTTGTTTTCATGACGAGATGAAGATCCCTTTGGACGACGAGTAACGTAAGCAGAGGCATATGTTGTTTCTCCGATGAGATCGAGCAGGAAATTCGACGAGAAGACTGAACAAGCGTATTACGCGATATTTTTGTCAACTCGATGTAGGTTTGCATCGACGAACCGTCGACTTTCGTGAAAATCTCAACGTTCCGATAAAATATCAATCGTGAACTCCAAATTACTTGAAACGTTCGGAATTTCAATTTTACTCGAATAAATATCGCGGATATTTCGCTATTCCGAAATATCTTTTCATATTCCTATTCCAGTTGAGGTCCGATCGAGAGACTCGAGCGGAAGAAATCCTACGTCCTCACCTTACGATTTATAATTTACCGTTTGTGTCGAATTATTCCAGAAATTTATACAAAGCGCTTTCCGTCTATAAATGGCGACAAGAGAAACGTTTTATCTGAAAAATGATGGCAAACGTTTGTTCGAAACGAATGTCGCACGATTTCTAGAGGGACCAGCTCTTTCGACGATAGCCTTGAAGAGCCGTGGCGAGACGACGGCTACGTTTTTACATGGAAATTATATTTTTTCCTTGCATATTCTCGTAACCGACGTTCAAACATTCCCGAAACGCTCGTTTATTATTTTATTTTTATTATTGCTTAGTCCGTGCCTTTCGGCTTTGGACGAACCTTCGGTTTTACATCTCTTACATCTCTATATCGCTTCAAAACGCTTGTTACTTGTACTTAACAAGGATGGAAAGCTGTACCGATACCCACGTACACGATTCACTGCTTTCACAACCGCACGATGACGTACAAAATGTACAAAGCGCGGATGTAAGACCATTGTCATGGACGTTGGACAACGACGATGCTGTCGGTGTATCGAGTTCGAGATTATCTTCTTGGTTCCTAGCCGGCAAAAGCTACATGTAAACGTAATATTGGTGTTTTGAAAATGTTTCCACGTCGGCTACGAGAATACGCGATAAAAAGGTATAGTTGCAAGGTAAAATGAATCTGTTCGGGCGCGATACGTTTGCTCGCAAATCGTACAACGTTCGCATCATCCGTAGTCTGCGAGATATTTGCGCGTTTCCATTGTAAAACGAATGCACGATGATTCTACTATATTTATCGTGCACAGGTATCGTCACAGAGCTTTAGCGATCAAAGTACAAGTCCATTATTTCGTAATTGGACGTAATTGGTCGTAATTGGTCGTATTTGGTAGAACTAGAAAACAAACGTGCGCGTAGGAATGATTTTCACACCATTCGCAGAAGGAATTTCATGGAAGACGATAATTTTCGTGTATCAACGCGACGACGCATCGAGCAACGCGAAACACGAAACACTGGCTACACCAGAGGAGGAAGAAGAAGAAGAAGAAGAAAAAGGAAAGAAAAGAAAAAGATATCGCGAAGGCTTTGACACGAGCTGGCTCGATCCCCAGACTTGAAACCCTCCCAGCAGATTCGAATTTGAAAATCATTGGGGAATAATCTTTGGGGGTAGAAAGGCAGTATAATTTCATTGGTAAATTAGCAAATTATTGGCTGTCTATCGATAAGATCGCGTTAGAAAATTTGATCTTATCGAGTTACCGTTGATTCTCATTTTTTTATTTAAAAAGCTACGTTGCCTTGTTTTCTTCTGTAAATTGTATCTTTTCGTTCTTCGAAGATAAACGCTGCTTCCTTCGTTAGGACCAAAGTATACGTTCGTTTCCCCAAAATGCTATCGTACGCGAGCTTGTCGTTAAAATGGAACGATCGTAAGATTTCATGTATAAAGAATATGATGGTTTTGTGAAAATAATTGTGCAGCAATGTTCGAGGAAGCAAAATGTGGAGAAAAATGTGGAGAAAGAAGAGAAAACTCGCGAGGCTCGAACAAAGAGGTACAAAGAGTCGCTTGTCGCCTTATCTCGCTGCTTAGACCCGGGTCGAACGAGCGAAATGCCAGCTGAGAAGAAGAAAGACAAACAAAGAAAAGTCTCTTCTCACCTCGTTGCTTCTTTATCATTTACCAATATGATATTTCGAAATAGGCGTTTGAAACTTCTCGCGTCTATCAAATTCCGAATTTACGTTGTATCGAACGGGAAAAGTGTGTTGGAACAGATTGCTGGACAAATAGTGTTCGTAAATTGCGAATTGCGTCGATCCTACTGTACGACAGAGTGCAACGATCTACCGAATCTTCAAAAGCAAGTTTCGCAGGTACCGCTAATAGCTGTGGGCGAAACAACTTGTACGCGTGTACCAAGCACGATTATTAGGTATTTCCTGAACATTGGTATAACGAAATGATGTTCTTTGGTATTTCTGTTTGAAATGCCGGACCTTTCCTCTTGCAGCCATTCGTAGCAGTCTAACGAATTCTACGTTCAACTGGAATCGTTTCCACCAGGCTTTGCACCAGACTGATGTACATCCCCATAGCGGAGGTCTTTGTTTCCTTTTCAGGGACAGAATATACAAAGAGGGAAGCGAAGACGACGCATGGTTTAACGTAACGTTATATCTGTAAATCGTAGTGTTCGGGACTACAGACCGTCTAGCGAGAACGTTATATCGTAAAATAAAATTATATGGTAAAAGTGAGGAGTTTGATGAACTTGGTTTAAAGACGTTCGTCGTCGCGTCACCCATAGCTATGTGACGGATATACTTCACAAGCCGAATATACTTCAGATACGTTCTTTTTCGTTAATATTCCATATATACCAGATGTCATAAATATGTACCGGTACATATTTTCTTACACTAATTATGTTTTTATTTTCATATTTGATGTAAGATTAAAATAATTTAAATTATAATGAATTAAAAAGAAAAATACAAAGTTAAATCATCATGTGCAACCTATTGTAACTATAATTATACAGGGTGATTGGTAACTGACGGTACAAGCGGAAAGGGGGTGATTCTACGCGAAAAAAGAAGTCGAAAATATAGAATAAAAATTTTTCGTTTGAGGCTTTGTTTTCGAGAAAATCGACTTTGAATTTTCGCTCGGTACGCCTGCACTTTATCACGTCTCGTTATAACGGATCTCACTGTAGATCGTTGTCTCGATGGATATTATCGCAGTTTAAGTTTGTTTTTGCCGTAACGGAAAATTAGGAATACATAACGAAATAATATGAAGTAATCATACAGTTTATTATTACAAAAATTGCTGAAAATGTTGCCCATTCTGCCGAACACATACTTCTGCTCTTCTAATTAAATTTCTATGAACATTTTCTAACGTATTTGATCGTTTTAAAGTATGAAAGGCTACAATAATCTTTTCTTTCAATTGCTCGCAACTTGCGATTTCTTCAGAATAGACAATTGATTTAATATGGCTCCACGCCATAAAGTGCACGCGTACCGAGCGAAAATTCAAAGTCGATTTTCTCGAAAACAAAGCCTCAAACGAACAATTCTTATTCTATATTTTCGACTTCTTTTTTCGCGTAGAATCACCCCCTTTCCGCTTGTACCACCAGTTACCAACCACCCTGTATATCATATATCTGCTGTCATGAAGTAACATAATGCTTTGTGAAAAAATTATTATTATTATTTTAGATTACATTATTTTTTGAGAATGGAAATTGACTTTCCATTCAGTTAAATTCTCCTCTTTCTTTTTATAAATCTGCCATAACTAATTTAGTACTTTTCAGAGGTAGATAACAATGAAGGAGACGAAGAAAAAGAAAGTACTGTCTTTTATATCTCAAATGAGATACATTTTACTAGTCCTAAAATGGTCTCCTTAGTTTTAACAAAACGTGCAGCTATGATCGAAGCTGATAAATCTATCCATTCACAGCTGCGTCTAGTTACATTCTCAGATGGACCACCATATGAAACATTGCATGCAATAAGCAAAACTATGACACCATCCAATATACTTCATAGCCTAATCACGCTGGGCGACCAACGCGTTAACCAACGAGGAAAAATTCGATTCATTGCCTGCGTATCAAAGAATTACTCGATGAATACTTCAACGTCTCTCACATTACGATAATTATAACCAAGATATCTCTTCGACATACCTTTTCGTCACTTTACCCTGCTCTTTTCTCTACTGCCATCGTTCGTTCATCTATACCTATAGATATATTCTACAACATTCGTTTCAGACGTGTTTTTGGATCATTCACGCTTTTACAGATATTCTGTGTGTTTCTATATGCTGATATTCAGCTGAGAAGCTGATCGAACTGCACTATACGTGCTTTTTTAGCTCGGCAAGGGTAGCTTTACCGCTCTATCCTTTTCATAGAAGATTTCCAACACAGTTTCGTGTCGTACGTTAGTCGTTTGAAAATTTTCACCGTGACGGATGAAAATGTGATCTTGGCGATGGCTCGTCACAGGGATTACGCGCTAAGTATGAAAACTGCGAGGCTCGATAACTCGACTTCGGTACCGCTAAGCTTCTTTAAAATTTAGCTACATGTACGTTGTACCTTTCTTAACACGTTACATCGATCATCCTTCGCCATTCTCGGTTTTCAGTTCTCAGTTTTCAATTCTCCTTCGGGTAAATTTGGTTTTATAGGATCTCTGATACGTGCAACTTTATCACATTGGTTCGTTTATCTTCAAAGTGGCGATACTAGTGCGTTTCTCTTTCTTTCAATGACATTTCAATATTTCAAGTTTCCATCTTATACTTGGTTTGTCCACGCTCCTATGTGTTTACATATATGTAAATTCATTACGCAAATATTTTTTCCCCAATTAACTGGACCAGAATTATCTCTCAGGATCATAAATAGCCTCACGAGGATTCTTATCACGCGCAGTTGTTATCGTAAATCAAGTCAATTTTGCATTTACATCGGACTCGCTAACATACGCACATCGATGTCTGAAAATGTCTTAGAAAGTTACAGGATCCAAACAAAGAGCTAATGACGAAATATTGCTATTTTCCACTAATTCGAACAAAGTGTTAATAGCGTAAAATTTCGTTGAAACTGCGTTCATTGAAAAGAGCTGTTTAAAGAGGTAAAACGTCGTTAGGAAGATATGGCAAACGATTCTAAACGGTTTTAATGTTACTTTAGGTCTAAGACCAAACCCAAGCTAAAACTAGTTATATAAACGCAAATGAAGCGGCAGCAAGTAAACGGAAAACAGTTGAAGAAAAAGTTTCGCTTAACAGTTACGGCTCGTAAATTCGAATAATTAAAAATAACGAAGAAAAGATAAATAAAAAGAATGGAATTTGGTAATCATCCGACTGACAATAAGCAGTGCCTAGGTCGATGGTTTATACAGTTTTTCAAACTCCTGTATTTCTTTATCTTATATTAATAGCGAATCTCACCTACGTCTTTTTCAAATACGTTGCGGATTCTTATTTTGCGCGCTTCATTATTTCCATAGCTCTTTTTTAACGTATTAAGGTTTGAAGAAAGTCGAGGACACGTTACGGCGTAAAAACTTCACGTAAAACATCGAATGAAAGTGGTATATCGAGGAAATTTTGGCGAATAGATTTTCAAAATTATTTTCCTACGATTGGCATGAAATACGACATACGTATACATATAAAGACAATATACGTATGAACAGAATGTACATTGAAATATTGACAGTACGTATTACATGGAGGATACGCATTGATCGTCTCAAGTTGCCTTTACACGTACGACGATATCCGAAGAACCTCGAAACATCGACGATACTATGATTATTCGAGGGCAGTTGTCTACAAATGAAAAATAATAATTTCAAGAGAAAAGGCCGTAGAACGTGAAAATATTTTCAGTTCGAATTGTAAGATTCAAATGGGGGTCGAATTAGTAATAATTTCGATATGTAATATATATAAATTTTGACGTGGAAATAGCTTTGATAAAAATCAGCAAACACTGACTCTTATCTTTGAACATCTATACTTTTTAAGCAATTTCGATATCGAAACAACGACTTATCCTGCGTTCGTACGGATTACGATATACATGGTTTCTCGCATTAACGGTTGGATACAGCTTTATCTTCGTAATCGTTGTTTCCTATAAGATGGAACGATTTAAATTTCGTGTTGTTACTTGTACTTAGCAGACAATACGAACTATCTGGAACCACAGCTTGAAATAAACAGTTTCTTCCTAACAAGTACATTTAATTGCACGATAGTCTGTTAAATTCGACCTGGTGTCTTCC